>NC_056751.1:150808985-151108985 GCF_019279795.1 Protopterus annectens
GGGCTGAACACTTTTCTCACATGCTTTAGGCATTACCCAGTGGTTGCTTGCCTTCCTTAGTGTGGACTAAGGCACATGCTTTACCCACAGCCCTCCCACGGGGCGGGACAACGGATTATCTGCCAAACAACACCGAGCCCCATTTTTACATACCCAGGATCCCATGCCTGCAACCCCCCACGGTACCCATTACACATCCTTCATGTGTGCGGGACTGGGATGTGGACGCACTTCTATGGACACGACAATCTGGGGATTTCTGTTCATATGTCCTGCATTTCATGGACAGTTATCATCAACCTTAAACACGCTGGTGGTGCATATGTCTAGCTGTGCCGTAGTCATGGCTGTCACTCTGTCTGAGTCGATCACAGCTGGTCGACGGTGTAAACGGAACAATTTTTGGAGTCCTACAATGGACACCGATGTGCATATGTCAAGTGTAGAACGTGTTGGACTATCACCATCTGGCCAGTGGTTTTGACTGCCGCTGTATGTTCCCCAATCGCGGATGTCTGCTTGACTACCCATATTATGTATTACTTGGCCTATCTATATCCACGTGCCAGTAAGTGGAAATACAGCAAACCTTGCGTCCTGCCCAACTTCATAAAAGACATTATTGAACATATATCGGCCAAAACAGACAATGACAACAACGATACACTCCACAGTCAAAAGATACTGAGCTCTTTCACCTACTAACATGGGGCATCGTCGGAGTACGAAATACATTACATAGTCGTCCCTTATACACTTCCTTCAGAGTCAGTTTAAAGTCAATTAATCAATAAAGCTGCTCATAGTTAAGTGGACAGTGCTCCAAGTCTTGATGATAACGTGACATATACAAATCAGTGTTGCATACATTACTTAATGGAAACAATAATACGACAACGATGTGTTAATATAAATACAATATTGGTCAATACAATCAGTATATTGAAACATAGTTGATAATTGTTGTGAGTAAACCTTAGAATGTAGTGTGTTGATCAGGATATTTTATATCAATGTGTATAATTGTAGCATTACGATTCCAAAGCATGGAATCAATAAGTACAATTTAAGCATATATTTTACAATTATGAATGTAAATGAGTGGAGGACACATCCTTAACCTTCCCTGCTTCGAGTGGATCACACACGCACACGCACACTCGCATTTCCTGATTGTGGGTTACGCAGGCACGCATGCATATCCGTATTCTGTTTATATATGTTTACTGGGTCTGTGTGGTTACGTGGTGTGTGTTAGTTGTGACCATTCCGGTAACATGTCTCTGATCCGGTTGACGGACGTGTGCAGAACGCACTTACAACTTTATACATGTAACAGTCTTTGCAGCATGGACGCATTACGTACACGTTCACATCTATATGTTCTATAGTCGTAATTCAAATGTGACTGCATTCACATTTGCCGGTTACTGTGACCACTACACGTTAGCTGTTCAGTGTCATTAATATGCATACCCATGGTACTTAGCTACATTTACATATCCCCCCCCCCCGCACTCACGCACGTCACAGGCATCCATTCTCCTGCTGGGAAAGGTGCGGTACTGCATGTTAAACATTCCTTATTCCCTCTCGCTCATGGCCCAGGATGCATATGTCGTGACTGCAGGGATGTTCAGATCACAGGTGCTTATATCCCCTACGCATACAGGCCTTCGATTGTCAGGGTGTTCCTGTGGTGCTTTGGGTTTGGTCTTGTCCGCCCAGTGTACGGAACTGCCCTGACCGTGTACGAATGTTAGATGAGTCACATGGGCACGGTTTGTCCGTGTCTATGATACCATGTCACCCCCCCAATTATTCATAGCCGTGTGCGCTTATTGGCCGGTGTACCCGTTGTAGATCTTGTTATACTAATTGCACACGGTCTGGTCGAACGGACCTATTTCCATTACTAACCCTCGGTATGTATGACCTGTGTCGCAATATTACATGGGTTTACCATTGCGTGATGGCTTTCACTGAGCCACAGACATGTCCGTTGCTTGGTTTGTGCCGGTTCCGCTC
This sequence comes from Protopterus annectens, assembly GCF_019279795.1. Lineage (NCBI taxonomy): Eukaryota > Metazoa > Chordata > Ceratodontiformes > Protopteridae > Protopterus > Protopterus annectens. The sequence goes on from NC_056751.1 coordinate 150,811,014, forward strand.
TGCTACACACATTTAACATGGCGGAACAGGTTGAACAGCTCAGCCACGGGGACATCGGGCTCTCCGTCGCTGTTTAGTATTGAATCGCTATGTTGAGTTTGTTTCACAAAGCGAGACAGTGTTGACATTGGTAACGGACATCTCGCGCAGTACGTCCGCACCGCCGCAGGTGCCGTATGTCTGCGTTTACGGCGGACAGACATTATGCTGTGCCATTATGTCTGGGAATATATGGTTTCTTGCCATAGATGATATGGCATACTAGCAATGACCCGCGTCTGGGTGTGGGTACTGCTGTATTACCCACGGGAAGAGTGGCCTTAGGTAAAGTGGTGCCCTAGGTAGAAGGACTCCATGTTGCCACCGCCACATCACCCGCTACCCCCCTCCTGGTCTACCTACACCAAATAAAGTCTGGAAAGGTGCCCCGAGTAGAGCAACGCCCTAGACGGCTGCCTACTTGGCCTATGCCTAAGGCCGGCTATGTGTGGTCCCTCGGGCATCGGACTCGAACGCCACGTCTGCCATGGGTATGTCCAGCATTACCCACATCCGGCCGTGGTTCATTGCTATGATGTTCCATTTGTACAGTGGTGCCGGTTACCATACATATGCCTTTCTCAAAAGCCGATTTCACACTTCTGAACACTACTGTGGTCTCCTTTAAGGCCCCTGAGCCAGTGGTGAACATTACTCAAACCGCTGAATCACGTACATATGCCTTCCACCAGCACCTACAGGACTGCATGGATCAGGCAATTCCATACAAAACTGTGACTCTTTGTACCAAAGACAAGCATCCAGTCTGGTGGACCCCAGCCATGAACAAGCTCTACGACGACAGGAGGTAGCTACTACAAGTTAAAGCGGAATACCTGTAAGGTTACACACCCTTGCTCATTATATGTGAAGAACTACAAGCTGTCATGAAATCATCCAGGGGAAATTCAACAGAGAAACTAACAAGGACTCAACAGACAATCATAAGGCCTTCTTTAGCTATGTTGGACACCTGGGAGGACACTCCCAGATATGCTCAGACTGGGTTCAGAATGATGTGAAGATGACTGAACCTACACACATTGCCAACATACTGGCTGACAGGTTCAGTGCTAACGTTTCCCCCCCTCCCCCCCACATGGAGAGATATCTATACCAGAGAATTGTAGATCCTGGAACATCTGTAACGCACAGGTGGGAAATGCTGTCTCCACGGCAGTAAACACAGCATCCATGGGACCAGATGGTGTCCCAGCTGTGTACTCCATGAACTCTATGGGGAATTAAACCCACACTTAGGACAGCTGTTTAATCTTAGCCTCACCTCAGGATACGCCCAAGTAGTAGCACAGGGCGACTGTAGTCACACTTCACAAGGATGGTGCCTCCACTGACCCTGGTTATTACCATCCCATTAGCTTGACAAGCCCTATCTGCAAAGCCATGGAGAAGGATCATAATGGAACCCATAGATAAAGACATAGGGGACATGCATACTTTGGATCCAACCCAGTTTGGCTTGGTCAAAGTCAGATCATGCCTTTTACACGTGTTTGACTTTGTAGGATCAGTCACCAAGGCCATTGCTGAGGGTCAAGCAGTCCATACAGCCTACCTCAACCTGGCAACGGCCTTCGACACAATACCCCCCTCGGGTATCATTGATAAACCCATCATCTTGAACGTAAATCCATACATCGCCATATGGGTTGCAAACCGGCTAAGTCACGGAACCCACACGGTCATAGTTGCTGGCGCCATGTCATACTCACAGCCAGTCACAGGTGGTGTCCCATGGGGCTCAGTCCTGGGTCCACTATTTTTCAGCATCTACATTTCCAAAGTACAAGCAAACACAGGGGGGTTATGGCTGACAATGTTTGCAGATTACTGCAAACTGGGTGCCATAGTCGGACACACATCTGACACAGATATCATTCAGGAGGGCCTCACAGATGTGGATAAGTGGTGCCAGAGACATGGCCTACAGCTAAATGCCAGGAAATGCATAGTCATACCCTTCGGGAAGAACAAGGTTACCCCTAGCTACCATATAGGTGGCAATCCACTGAGCACAGAGGGAGTTACCAGGGATCTGGGGACCCGGGTTGTTGTTAACCGTTCGTTCGACACACACGTTGCTAACGTAGTTAGGTAGACCTTCAACATTGCCCACATCATCATGAAGGGATTCACATCTAGATCAGGGGAGGTCATTGTCCCCTTGTACTCATCACACATTAGACCTATGATTGGGTACAATGCCCCGTTCAGAATGTATCTGACCCGACACCTGCAGCAGCTGGACAGGCCCCAACAGTTCATCGACAAACAGATGCAGGGTCTCAGGAATATGTGTTATGCTGACCGACTGAAAGAATTCCAGCTGTATACAGTCGCATACCACTTGCCCAGAGGTGACCTGTGCCTGGCATACAAGGCCATGTCGAACCCAGATCTGATGACTATGCTTCACCTAAAGAATTTAGATCCCTCAGAACCACAAGGGCAGGTGATGTACACCTTCACAGTGTCATTAATAGAATGTGCTGGTGGGACAGATTCATCACCCAGACACTCACTATGCTGTGGTACAACATCCCAGTACATGTGAGGCCAACCACCTCGCTGGCCTTGTGTTAGTATTTTGACAAGGATGTCTGAATTGATTTCTTTAACTAACCTTCTAAATGAATATTTACTTTACCACATTGTGAATCTTTACATTTCGTTGGTCTATTTTACATTAGTCATAATCATACGGTTTATCTCTATATATTATGGTTCATTTATATTACTAGGTGTCTGTAGTTCTTTTAATATATTGGCACAATCCGTAGAACATATATATGTAGCTTAAACAGTCAATTATTTGGAAAACATTATGTTGGTTCTTCTTTCATATATATATATATATTTCTATTTTTCTATGAAGAATGTACCTTTCGAAGCAATGTCTGATGTACTCACTGTGTGGAATCTGTAACACAAGTAAAGTTTGTTTGCTTGTTTGCCTTTAAGGCATTTAATTAATACTTAGCACATCTAATTTAATGACCAATTAAGGGTTTTAAATGTAGTAGGTTGGACTGCATTGTATGTATTCTGAATAAGTCTGCTTATGAAGCAGACGAAAAGAGCTTCAATAAACTATGGTGACTGCATTTAATTCCTGGTGGGCTCTGAGTGGTCGCTGACGGTGTCTACAGTACCTCGTCTTTGCTTTGGACTTCTTCAGCTGGTTGTCTGTGTTTTTGTATGGGGAATGTCAAGTGTAGTCCCTATGTGTATTACCTGTGTAATGCCTTACTGCGGCAGTGTAATTCCACCGGGTTTGCAGTTATGGGTGCCATCTTGGTCATACGCTTGTCCATCCATGTGAATTGCCTACTGGACACTGGTATAGGGCTGTACACATTTCACACCAGCATTTAGCAGTCTACGGTGGATGCATTGCATTAGTAGTGGTGAGTAAGGCAGGTACTATGCACACATCCCTCCCACGGGGCAGGACAACGGATTATCTGCCAGACAACACAAAGCCCCATTTCTGCATACCCAAGATCCCATGGCTGCAACCCTCGACAGTACCCATTACACATCCTTCATGCATGCAGGACTGGGATGTGGACGCAAATGTATGGACACGTCGATCTGGGTATTTCTGTTCATATGTCCTGCGTTTCATGAACACTTGTCATCAACCTTAAACACGCTGGTGGTGCATATGTCTAACTGTGCCGTAGCCACGGCTATAGCATCATCTGTTGCTCATAAACGTCTGGAGTGAGTTATGTGAAAAGGTATTTTAGGGTCCTTCAATGGACACCAATGTGCATATGTAAAGTTAGATGTTGCTGGACTGTGTCCAACTGGCCAGTGCTTTTGACTGCTGCTGTATGTTCCCCACTCGCGGATGTCTGTTTGACTACCCATTCTTCGTGGTGCTACGTAACCAGGTGATTTACAGCTGTGAACAGATGGTGTACATCCAAAGATGCAGGTTAGCAACTGCTTCAAATAAAACTCAGACGTCCCAATAGGACATATCCGTCACTGTAATTTCAACATAACACCACCGGAACATGTAGATCCCCTATGTCTTCATTGAAGCATGTTTTCTTCATAGGTGGGAACGCCATAGTTTACATATCCCAGTTGACGTTGTTGGTGTGCCATTACTTTGTGTTGCACAGGTCGCCCATCTGTTCCACAGTATGGTAGCGAGTGCTCCCCCATTGTGTTGCTGGCAGATTGAGTGCTGTATGCCGGTGTTTGCATGGCGGTCCAACTTTGTATGGTGAATGTCAACCGTAGTCCCTATGTATATTTGCTGTGTTATGCCTTACCGCGGCTGTGTAGTTCCACCGGGTTTACAGTTGTGGGTGCCATCTTGGTCGCAGCGTGTCCATCCATGAGAATTGCCTACTGGACACTAGTATAGGCCTGTACACATTTCACACCTGCATTTAGCATTCTCCGGTAGATGGTTTGCATTATTAGCGGAGAGTAAGGCAGGTGCTACGCACACATCCCTCCCACGGGGCGGGACAAAGGATTGCCTGCGAAACAACAGCGAGGCCAGATTCTACATACCCAGACTCCCTTGACTGCAACAGTCGACAGTACCCATTACACATCCTTCATGTGTGCGGGACTGTGATGTGGACGCAGTTCTATGGACCCGGTACCCTGGGTATTTCTGTGCATATGTGCTGCATTTCATGGACAGCTATCATCAACATTGAACACGCTTGCGGTGCATATGTGTACCTGTGACGTGGTGACGACAATGAGTTCACGTGGGTAATGCAGGAAGCTAGCAGGCATTCAATGAATGGAATTTTTGGGTCCTACAATGGACACCAATGTGCATATGTCAGGTTAGATGTTGCTGGACTGTGTCCACCTGGCCAGTGCTTTTCACTGCTGGTGTATGTTCCCAATCGCGGATGTCTGTTTGACTACCCATTCTACATGGTGCTACGTAACCAGGTGATTTACTACTGTGAACAAATGTCATACATCCAAACATGCTGGTTAGCAACTGCTTCATATAAACCTCAGACATCCCAATGGGACATATCCGTCACTGTATTTTCAACATAACACCACCGGAACATGTTGATCACCTATGTATTCATTTAACCATGTTGTCTTCATAGGTGGGAATGCCATAGTTTACATATCCTACTTGACGTTGTGGGTGTGCCATTAGTATGTGTTCCACAGGTCGCACATCTGTTCCGCTGTATGGTAGCGGGTGCTCCTCATTCTGTTGCTGGCAGATTGAGTGCTGTGTACGCCGGTGTTGGCACGGCGGTCCGACTTTGTATGTGGAATGTCAACTGTAGTCCCTATGTGTATTTCCTGTGTTATGCCTTACCGCTGCTGTGTAATTTCCCGGGTTTGCAGTTGTGGGTGCCATCCTGGCCATACGGTTGTCCATCCATGACAATTGCCTACTGGACACTAGTATGGGGCTGTACACATTTCACACCTGCATTTAGCATTCTCCTGTGGATGGTTTGCATTATTAGCGGAGAGTAAGGCAGGTGCTACGCACACATCCCTCCCACGGGGCGGGACAAAGGATTGCCTGCGAAACAACACCGAGCCCAGAGTCTACATACCCAGAATCCCTTGACTGCAACAATCGACAGTACCCATTACACATCCTTCATGTGTGCGGGACTGTGATGTGGACGCAGTTCTATGGACCCGGTACCCTGGGTATTTCTGTGCATCTGTGCTGCATTTCATGGACAGCTATCATCAACATTAAACACGCTTGCGGTGCATATGTGTACCTGTGACGACAATGAGTTCTCGTAGGCATTGAAATAAGGCATCATTCTTGTCTTTAGACAATTTTTGGGTCCTACAATGGACACCACTGTGCATATGTAAAGTGTAGAGCTTGTCGGACTGTGTCCTTGTGAGCAGTGGGTTTCACTGATGCCGTGTTCAACAATCGCGGATGTCTGCTTGACTACCCATACTGTGTAGTGGTACAGGAACCATGTTTTCCGACACCAGAACCCAATGGTGTACATCCAATGTTGCAGGTTAACAACCACTTTAATACCCAGGGGCCACGATTGGGAGGTATTGCCACTTTATTATCGGAACAACACCTCCAGACTGTGTAAATCACGGGAACCTTAGGCCAGTCTTACCGGCCATTTGCAATTGTAATTAGCAGACACGTGTCATTACATGTATGATAAGACATATTGTCATGCAGAAGTTAATCTATGTTATTTGGACATTGGCTTATGCTATTGGCATCCGTTGCTGTGAGTGTCGCCAGTTACCATACACATTGCTTGCTCAGAGGCAGACTACACAATTCTGCACACTACTGTGGTCTCCTTTAAGGACCCTGAGCCAGTGGTCGACAGTACTGCAGCCACTGCATCAATCACATTTGCCATCTACCAGTACCTACAGGACTGCATGAACCAGGCATTCACTTACCCAACTGTGGTTCATTGTACCAATGCCAAGCATCCAGTGTGGTGTACCCCAGCCATACACAGGATGTACAACACGAGGAGGTGGCTACTACAAGGTGGAGCAGACACCTTGTGAGGTATGACACCCTTGGTCATCATATGTGTAGAGTTACACACTGTCATGCCATGGTCCAGGGCACATTCCACAGATATACCTACATGGACCTGGCTGACAATCATACCACCTTCAGTTGCTATGCTCAACACCTGGGAGGTCACTCCCACATATGCTCTGACTGGGTTCACAAAGAGGTGGAGTTTACTCAACATACACACATTGCCAACATACAGGCTGACAAGTCCAGTGAGGACATCTCCACACCCTCCCCCACACATGAGAAGATGTCTGTACCAGCGGTTTGTGGTCACCAAATGTTCTGTGACACACAGGTGGGACATGCTGTCTCCAGGGTAGTGGACATAGCATCCATGAGACCAGCTGGTGACCCCACTGTGTACTCCACTATCTCATTGAGGAATTAGACCCACAGTTAGGACAGCTATTTCTTTGTAGCCTCACCTCAGGTAAGGTACCCAGGTTGTGTCGCATGGCAACGGTAGTCCCACGTCACAGGGCCAATGCCTCCACTGAGCCTGGTTATTACTGTCCCATTACCATGAGGAGACCTATCTGCAAAGACATGGGGAGGGATCATACTGCGGCTCGTACATGAATGCATAGGGGACATACATACTTTGCATCCAACACGGTTTGTCTTGTTCAGGGCGGTTCATGCCTTTAAAGCATGGTTGACATTTTCGGGACAGTCACCGAGGCCATTGATGGGGGTGTTGCAGTCCATACAGCCTACCTCGACCTGGCAAAGGCCTTCACCACATTACCCCCCTCAGGTATCGTTGATAAACCCATTGGCTGGGATGTGAACACGTACATCACAGAATGTGTTGTAAACTGTCTATGTGACACAACCCACACGGTCATACTTGCTGGCAGCATGTCAGACCTACTGCCTGTCGCATGTGGTGTCCCATGGGGCCCTTCCGTGGGTCCACTCCTGTCATACATCTACATTTCCACGGTACAGGCACACACAGGGGTGTTATGGGCAACATTGTTTGTAGATGACTGCAAAACAGGTGCCATAGTGTGATGGACATCTGACACAGATATCCTTCAAGGGCCTCCCAGATATGCATATCTGCTGTCAGGACATGGCCCACAGCTAAATGCTAAGTAATGCAACATCATACCTGTCGAGAAGTACTAGGTCACCCCTGTCCAGCATATAGGTGGCTGTCCACTCAGCACAGGGGTGATTACCAGGGATCAGGGGACAGAGTTTGTCGGTCACCATTCATTCAACACAAACGTTGCTATCATGGTTCTGTGGGACTTCTACATTGCCCACCTGTTTGTGCAGGGATTCACATCTACATCAGGCTAGGTCATTGTCTCCTTGTACCCATTACGTGTTACACCTATGATTTACTACATTGCCCCATTCAGACTGTATCTGACCATACACCTACAGCAGCTGGGAAGCCCTCATAGGTTAATTGTCATACAGATGCAGGATGACATCATTTTGTGTAATGCTGCCCCACTTGTAGGACCCCTGCCCCATTAAGTCACATACCTGCTGTTTAGTGTTGACCTGTGCCTGACATACGAGGCCATGTCAACCCATATGTCATGTGTATGCTTCACCTACTGTATCTGCATCCCTCAGAACCACTAGGGCAGGTGACATGAACCTTGTCACGGTCATTAGTGGGATGTGTTTGAGTGACACATATATCACCCAGACACTCACAATGCTGTGGATCTACATCACAGTACATGTGAGACAGAAATCCTTCATAGCCTTGTTCGCGGGTATGTTGTCCATTGGATGGAGAATTGCAGGTATAGGCCAGGGATTACATCATTATCACTGCTTGACGGAGGTACAGCAATATCATGAGTATTTTATCTGAAGCACAGAAGGTTGCCAAAGCCATCCTAACTATGGTGTAGTGTTATGGCTGAACCTGGGACGATGGCCTACCCTGTACCTATGGACCTATGAACCTATATTCATAGTTTGTCACATTTACACTTGTCTATCCCCTATCCTCTTTATCCAGTGTATATTTCTGTGGCACATGATTGTCCTCTGTATTACATGCGGGTATGCTGTGTACAGTGCACATATGTCACAGTTGATGACAGTGTATCTGTGTCCCTAACACTGTGATACTGAGGACTACCACACATCCTTCACAACATTACATGCATATGTTCTTTCTATTCTTCTTTGGCCTATGGGGTGTTAAGGCAAACATTACACAAGTCCCTGTTTGTGCATGCTTCATGTTGGTGTCTGACCAGGCTCCATTGCAGTCGTGTGTTGGACGGTGGTGTTTCTGTGTGTTTGCCATGTGTTTTTATTGCCGGTACATCTGTGGGAGGTGTGGTTGGCACATGTTCCTCTTTGCAGGGACACCCATCCTGGGGTTTGTGTCATGCATCTGCACTTGGCATGTGCCATATGTCCTGTACTATTCCCACAGTCGTGTATGCCTTCATGCACTACTACTGCGTGATACTGGCTGTTTGTATGTGGTACCCATGGACATTGTGATGGTTGGCTTGACCTATTCCCATGCTAGAACATACACATCTGTCAATTACGTTGTTTAAATCAAACAGTAACACTCATTCGTCTTTTCAAACTGACAGTTAATAACACAGGAAGCTGGGATTAATAAAGTTTTACTACTGTGCAGCAGGAGGCAAAGAACTATGCAGTACAAGTTTAGACTTTTGTTTTACTCTATACATGTTACAGCTGTATGAGCATTGTGTATACTATCATCTTATGCACACATTAATGATGTGGTCAGTCACAGGGCATTTACATCACTATAGTCCACAAGATTGTATTCCTACAACAGTGCTAAGGTAATGCTTATGAAATGTTTTCCCATGAGGATAGCACAGCCTTGCGAGCCACATAGTCAATTAGAATGTACTTCGGTAAATTCTGCTCTGTCACGGTTCCAACACTGTTCAGATCCGGTCATCACTCCATTTCCTACGAGGTTCCTTTGTCTCTCTGGTGAGCAGCTGTACTCTGTGTTAGATAGAGCTCACAAGCCTATCCTCCTCAGTGGAAGGATGACAGATCTACCTGTACATACATTTATTATTCTCTAACCGAGCAGATGACTAATGCTGAATGACATACACCTGCTGCACTGGTTACTGCCAGGGTCAGAATTCCATCACACTACAGCTTAGCTTCACCAATTACATGCATGATCAGTTCTACTGCCATATTGTACGGTACAATTCAATGCATTATATAGTATTTCGAGTCTAAACTGGCACTTCATATGTGTTTCTATATATATTTGTCAGACAACATCCATCCGGCCATATGCATGTTGTTCCGTTCTTTACCTTGACCGTGTGTATTTGGCCGTCCGGCAACGCTACTCTCCACATGTGATGTCCCACCTTCCCCTTCTTTGCCTTTAGCACCCTGTTAGGACGTCCTGTTTGGTAGGCACGTGTTCCGCTATATGTGTTCGACTTCTCTGCATAGCTAATCATCGATGCGGTGGTTCAACAACCCGACTTGTCCACATGTGTACAGTTATGTGCACCGTGTCGTCTGCAAACCCATATGGTGTGGACGGGTACATACCACATGCGGGATGTTCACATTCTGCAGACACATTCACATGCAGCCATTTCCATATCTGTACCTGAGGTGGGTTGGTGACATGTGGGGTACGTATTTGCCCGCGTGGCACTGCCTAACACAAACATCTTACCACATTTCAGGTATGCACATTGTGTGTAGGTGTATAGCTGCACACGGATGCTAGCAGGTTTGGGTGCACAGGTGTACATGGGTGGGACTTACATGCTACAATGAGGCTATTGTGTATTGCATCTGAATGCATGGGTTCTGCTTCTGGATATTACACTTCAACATACGCCATCCAGTGTATGCGACAGAGACGTTGCTGGGTGTGGGATATGCTGCTATGCACATGTTTGCCTGTGTTTAAGGTATCTTGGTTCCTTCCTGTTGTTATGTCAACACAGCTACCCGGCTATGTGCTGTCACTACTGCTTGTGACCATTATGGTTGGCACCTTTTCCAATGACCATAGTGGGACATGTTTTGTGGGAACATCGGATTTTGCAGGACAACACATACCCAAAGTGCGTGGAGTTGACAGGACTTTACTTGTTTGCCATAATATACGCTTATTCTGTTAGCATTTGGGTTCCTTAGTCAGTTTCTTATGCCATGTATGTGTTTCATATACAAATTATATGTTTTATGCTACTATTACATGTATATTGCGGGAATATTTTTGGCAGGGAATCTCAGGTCATTTTCCATTTTTTCGAGTTTTGCAGGGACACACCTGTCCAATGAGGGACTGTCCATGGCACATTGGGACAGCTGGTAACCCTGGTGACCATGCCCATGTCGCTACTGGGGTTGCCACCTTTTCCAGTTGCCAAGGTGGGATATTTCCGGGAGTCACATCTGAGTTTACAGGCCGACACATACACACGGTCACTATATAGCATAGAACTTCACTTGTTTGCCTAAATAAAAGCTTATTGTTGTGGCAGTTTGGTTGCTTATTCTGTTTCTTGTGTCATTTAGGTATTTCAGTTACAGAAATAACCAATTCATGCTACCATTACATTAAATACGGGATATCATTATGTCCTACTATCTTAGCACATTTGCCATTTTTAATATTTTTTCCGGGACACAACTGCCCATAGAGGGACTGCCCCTCGCAAAGTGGGACAGGTGGTGACCTTAGTCGCTACTCCTATGTCGGTGCAGCGCGCTGACATGCTGCTGTACACCTTCTCTGCGTATAACCACTGACGGTGCATTGCGGAACAAACGCGGTCTCATGCGTATCCTTTGCTCCTTGGACGGGTACACTTAAGCCTTCGTGGGTTGTATTTGCTTCTCCGTTTAGTTGGGACGGGTACTATGTTGCATACTCTACGTGCGTTTCATTCTGCACGGGCCCTGGCTGCTGCCATTACTATTATGGGCGGACCGTGGCAGTCAGCACATTAGGTTGCTCACCGCATGCCGGCTTAGCCACGCCTCCGGACGCATCCTACTTGGGCTCGCTCACGTACACTACGCACGTGTCTCTGGTTGCGGTGCACTCTCATTAATATGCATATGGCGCTACTACGCCGGCTATTCACTGCACCGCCAGCGCAGCCCTTACGCCGGCCTTGCGCCGAGCTTCATGAATCCCGGGGCCCAAGTAAACTCCAAAGTATTTTCCTCAAGTAGATAGCAAATGTTGGAGATGTATAGGGAAGAAGGAGGCAATTGGGAACAATTTCTGAAAGTGTAATGAGTTGCCAGACTTTAAAAATTCCCCTGCAAACTACTCTGTCAAATATACTGGGTTAGCAAATTGGAATAACTAAGGAAATTATTTTCTGACTTGTGAAACAGAATCAGAATTGCCTACAGATATTGAGGCCTTGCTGAGTTTAATTCTGGTGGCTGCTAAAAATGCAATTATTAGAAAATAGAAATCAAAGTCTAAACCAAGTGTACTAGAAGTAGTGAATATAGTAACAGGGATAAAACAACTGGAAATTGGATCTTGTAGAAAATGGTATGAGCAAATTACATAGAAAAAAATGAAATTTGTAGGAACAATGCATGCAGAATAATGTTTTGTAGGAGGAATGTTGGGGTTTAAAAGAGGGCAGGATTTGAATGAGCTATGTAATGTATGATTGACTATGACTGGATAGATTATAAGTCATGTATAATGCTTGCAACAAAAATATGTTAATATGGTTTGTTTTCATTTATATAAATGTATGATTGCTAATGTCATAAGTGATAACTTAATAAAGATGTTTCTTGTTTTAAAAAAAAGAATATACATTAAAGTTATGTTTGGTTTTGCTGCATTGCTTCCTATCAAGCGGTGTACTCTTTGCCTTCTTTCTCTAAATGTTGTGGCAATTACTTCAGCAGTCGGTCCAAGTATGCACAAGCACCAAATGCCAACAAAATGAAACATTCTCCCCCCAACAACCCCTTCAACAGTCCAAGTATGCACAAGGACCAAATGCCATCAAAATTAAACATCCCCCCATGACCCCTTCAGCATTCTGTCCAAGTATGCACAACCACCAAATGCCATCAGAATGAAACCTTTCCCCAGAGATCCCCTCAGTAATCTATCCATGATATATGGACAAACATCAGAATAAAACATCCCTCCCCCAAATGACCCCTTCAGTAATCTGTCCATGCATGTATGCACACAAGCACCAAAATCAAACATTTACCCCAATGATCCCTTCAGCAGTTTGAATTTGTCCATGTATGCACCACTCAAGTACTCTAATGGCAATAATACCAGAATGAAGCTGTTTCACCATTGTATGTACCCTAACCCTACTACTTACTGGAGTTAAGACTTATTCAATATTCACAGCCTTGTTTTTTTTGTTTTTTTTTCGTGCCTGGCCTCTCAGTTTGCTCAGTCTTTCTGCAGCTGCTGTCTGTCTTTGGCCCCACAGAATTCAATTTAGCCAATCCTTTAAAAAAATGAAATAAATGTCCCAATACCAAGTTGAGAGATATCATTTTTTTTTGTTAATAGAAATTGTTTGCTATAGAGGCCAAAGATATAGGTCACAGATAGCCTTTAGTGCACAGCAGCACTCCCCCATCTACCTGTGCAGCTAACAACAGGTCTTTTGGGCTGATGCCCATGCAAGATGATGTGAGTGGGGGCAGAAGCACACAGGAGCATCTCAGATGTCCATTTATGATGTATGAGTATCATTTCCCTTAAAGGGAAATTAAAAAAATATACATTTTTTTTCTGTTATTTATTTACTTTTTGCCATATAGTGTTCAAATTACACCCTGGACTAGACAGTGCCCAGGGAGATTGTCCTGTTTGTTCCGCTCTAGCTGTGCTAATGGCACAGTTTTGTTCTGACAGCATGTAGGATGCCTGTAGAGTGAGCTTGTGATGTGAAGCTATATCCTAAGCTAACATGGCTAGTTTGCAAAGGGCGTATGACATGGTTCCCCCCTTGCTTGTTGATGTGACTGTGGTATTGTCTGTAACCACTTGAAGAGGTCCAGAGGATCAAAGTTGGTTTAATGAGTTGAATGCCTTGATCAGGGGAAGCATCTCTTTGATTTTTATGTGCTTTTGTCTGTCCTTGGTGTCCCACATGCCCTGCACTTTTATCCCTCATGAAACTGCTCCCCAAGCAAACCCAAAGTGTCTATGGTGACTGAATGCTTTGGAGTAGGGTGGGAGTAAGGGAGACCTGGATTTAAGGATATCTGTTGTCTCCACCAAAACATGCTTCTTCAGACAAACCCCTGCACTGGGATTTAAAAAGATAAGGAGTGTTGATGCTGGGACCTAAGAAATTTCAGATACCTGTATCTTTCTAATGAAAAATCATAGATGACATGAGACCCAAAATCCTGTATATTTCCTCACAGTGACCAGTCAGAGTGGAAAACCTTAGAAATAGATCCAGCTAAAGATCTATTTTTTTCATGTGGAAGAAAAGCTATTTGAACTGAAGTGTCTAGTTGATATCCCAGGAACTCAAACCTGTGAGAAGGTGTCAAGTAAGATTTTTGAATGTTCTCTTGGAATTTCAGCTTGCACAAGATATTTCTCATGCAAGAGAGATTACTGTCACTTTGAAAAAGACTCTGCAAGGATAAGAAAGTTGTCTAAATGTGGAAAAATGTGGATACCCTATAGCCTACCATTTGCTATAACTGGAGCCAGATACTTTGTGAACACTCTTGGTGCAGTGAATAGTCCAAAGGTTATAACAGAAAACTGATAATGTGATCCAGACACAAAAAAACCTTAGGAAACAGCTGAAGTCTGGATAAATAGGGATGTGATGATACGTATCTTTTAAGTCCGGTGTTGCCAGGAAACTTGAAAGAGGAAGAAGAGGTAATGGGTTGTGAAATGACATTATTATGAATTTGGGTACTATCAAAAGCAGGTTTAGGGAAAAAACATCCAGAACTGGTCTCCAAGAATTTTCTTTCTTTGGCAGTAGAAATATGATTGAAGAAAACCCCTTCTCCACATGGGAAGGAGGAACTGGTTTTATCACTCCTTGGGGTATCATTGGAATAAGAACAGGTGGAAACAAAGGAGTCTGATCTGGAGGGTGAAGAATGACCCCCCCCCCCCCGGAAAGTAGAAATGTTCTCCCACTGCCATCTGTAACGTTGAATGATTTTCAGAACCTATATTTCTGAAACTGTCTGTTACTAAAGAGAAAAAATGGAGAGAGACTATCTGGAAGTAAAAAGGGAGCCAGAGTGGGAGGGGTTCACAAGGTCTCTTCAATAGTCATTCAAACCTGTTGGACTGTCCTTGGTTTTGGAAGGTTTGAGACTTCTTTTTGGAACTCCCTTGCCATTTTTCTTAAACATCTATTTACATGTATTTTGTGAGACTGTTTATTCTGGTTTTTTTTTTCCAAAATTGAATGAGAAGATAGAAAATCCCTTGGAAAATTTAGAAAAGGAAGGATGAAAAATCTTGAAGATTCCCTGAACCAGTTTACCCCTTTCATTACACTTTTCGATCACCTTTGCAGCAGAAAGACCAAACACTAAATTTCTATCCCATGAGGAATTGAAAATCTAATTTTTAACATCATCTGGGAGGTTCAGTTTTAAGAATACAGCCTGGCAAACCTCCTCAAAACAGTATCAGTGGCCATAGCTCTGGAAGAAGTATCAGAAGTCATACACACACTACAAATAATGAGTAGTGACCTGAGCAATAGAAGAAACCAATTTATTTAAAGCAGATCTTCCTCACAAGAAGAAACTGCAGATGAATTATTCCTCATACTTTCAAAATTTGTCAGATCAAACATTAACATATGAGCCTGACAATTCAAAATTCAGAAAACCAAAGATACAGAAGTGTACACTTTTCCGTACCTAACAATAATTTCCCATCCTTATCAGAAAGAGTAGGATTAGTGCTTAGCAGCAGTGAGATAAACTAAAGCTATAGTTGCTGGCTCAGCTTTGGCAATAGTATATAAAAGTTTAAAAGACTGAGGAACTTTACATATCCTATCTACCTTTTTAAGAGCAGCTGGCTAACTATCAGGAAAATTGCAGGCAGTAACACACACACATCCGCTAAAGCAGATAGAACTAGAGAAATGGGTGTAGGCTTTTGGAAAATCCTTCTGTAACAACTCATGGTATTTTCTAAGGAACCAAGAAACCTGTGTTCTCCCAGTGAAAACATTGGCACATTCTAGCAATAGTCTCAAAGAAAGAGAAACCCCACAGGGAGAATCAGAAAGTGAGCTCTCCTCTGAGTCTGAATCAGAAATCTGTGGAAAAAAAATGTGTCCATCCCTCCAATTGCCTGTTCAGATTCAGAATCTTGACTTTTTTCAGGAAAAGAGGAATCCCACTTTCTTTTACAAGAAAATACTTTACAAGAAGGATGAATAGCCTGAATTAAACCCTGATCCTGACCCAGTAAACAACTACTATAAAAAAAAAAAAAAATTTGAGGAGTAGATACGTGCCTGGTTTTCAATTTCTTTTTGATAGGAAAAATGGGAACAAACTTGTTACTAATGGCAGCAGCAGCAGTTACCTTAGGGATGGACACAGCATTCTGACACAACAGGGAAACTTTCTTTGTTCCCTTCCACAGAACTGTAAAGAGTGGTTCTTCCTTGCACAGTGAGGGGACCCCAACAGCTGCAGAGGATATGGCTAACTGCCGGTCCATAGTTTCTGTAGGTGCTAAACCAGAGGGATCCGGGGTAAAAGATGAGTGGTCTGAGGTATAAAAAATGTGCACAATAGAGTCTCCCACCTGTGGTTGTGGCAAATTCCTAGCCTGCTGTTGTGGCAAAGGCTGTTTGCTTAATTTTTTATTTTGTGGCTAGAAGGAGGACTGACCATGGGACTGATAGACTATTCCATGGTGAAGCTGAAGATGGTGCCTCCTTCCTGGGGAAGACAAGCAGCATTTGCTGGTAAACACTACCAGTCCACAAAAGTTAATTTTTTGACAGATAAACACTGTAAAAGGCAGTTTAAAATACTGTGCCGGCCCCTTAAAAGGAAAATAAACACAATTTCTCCACAGAAAAAAAAAATAAGTTACCTTGTGCCACTTTTAAACTGAGAGGAAAAAAAATAAGTGCTCTGTTTAAAGGTATGCAACAGTCTTCAGACAGCCCATTAAAACACAACACTGCTAGCTTTAAAATAACTTTCCTGAAGAGGAAGGTTATAAAACATCAACAAAATTAAGAAAATGGAAGTTTTTTCCCCCAAGATTGCCCAGCAAACGGAAAGCTGCCCATAAATCCTCAAAAGTCTCAGAGGACTGTACTATTCAGCAACAGTAAAGCTCTGAAGGGCTTTGCTCCCAAACGTGTCAAGTCACCTTAAATTGCCTGACAGTTTAGGCAACTGGAAGGTGTCTTGAAGCTTTGGAAGCTAGGCGGCTGTTACATTCTTGGTAGGCTATAACCCATGTAGCTAAGGTTACTGCAGCAGTGAACAATATGATGATCATTAGAACTTTCTACCCTTTGCCATGCTATTATTTTTCATATTTGGCATGAAGTAGATAATCAGAAACAAACTAAAAAAACACTCAGGAATCCATCTTGAGATGAAAACATATGTCAAATGAAATACACACATACACACTAACATTTTCTTTCTCTATACCCCTCACCCTTCACAAATGTGTGGTGCCATCCTGCAGAGGGCTTTTTATTTTGTGCATGTCCTGCCATATAAGTGATTGGCTGTAACCTTGCCTATCAAGCAGGGATGGTGTTAGCATTTTGGGGGCCTTCATCAAGTGTCAAGTTCATAGAGTCAAAGGATCATAGGAGGTTACTAGGCTAATGGCCCTGGGGCCCTTACAAGCCTAGCCAAGAGTTTATCCAAAAAAAAAAAACCTCATCAGCACCATCCTGTTAATGAGGGACAAAGGTGGAACTCTGGGACAAATTTGTGGTTTCCCATCCACTCATCAAGGTTGCGCTTGAAGAGGGTCAGCAATGTACTCTGTTTCACATCTATGAGAAGTCTATTCCAGAGATGGGGCAGACTCTGGGAGACAAACCCATCTCTTCAGCAAGTTTTGTTGATGTCGCATATTAGATTTAGGCCATTTGAGCAGGTAATGCGTGAGGAGTTAGAGTTATAGATATGGAGCATCTCTAGTAGGGCAGGGCCTGATATTGCCTTGTAGGTGAAACGTAGATCACCTCTGAGCAAGTTGGGGGGCCCTGCACTCTTCCAATGTTAGTATCACCCTGTTGTTGCCACCCCCTCCTAAGAAGTTCATGCTTTAAAGGTTTAGGTGCAGTACACATGCACTGCACTGATATGACGCTACAATGTGTTTATATCATGGCAGGCCTCTGTACCCACCATTTTGGCCCACCTCACAAAGAGGCACTAGCAGTGACATATTTAGTTGCAATGATGTTACATTACAATAGCCATATGTATACCGCCAGTTTGGGATGAAATGGTGCCCTAAGCAAAGGGCTCCATGGCACCTCCCACTGCTTACTGTATCACTCCTTTCTGCACACATCCTCCAGTGCTTCTCAATGTTTTGCCCATCCTGGGCTGCCCATTCTATGCAGATTACTTTTTTCTCCCTTTTCTTACATTTTGCCTAGCTTGTTAGATGCTCTAAAGTGCATTTTAGAGTTTTTTATTTTATTTTATTTTTTTTAGCAATGACCTGACTGTTTTCATTGCTAATGGCCTGAACAAAAATTATGACTATGGAAAGAATTTCAGTGTTACTGTTCTACTTTAGTTTTCCTTGCATTCTTTCAGCACACAGTAAATGGCCAAAACAACAGAGTAATAACTGAGTAGGAAATAAATAGGAACCCCCTCCCTGAAGACATAAGATTACAGATGCCCTGAGGTGAATTTTAAAGAATTTTCCTTACCTTTTGATCAAGTGGTGGTTGAACAAAACTCACAAATAAAAAAAGAAAACAAATTAAGTCTTATTCAAGGAAGAAATAAGTTGCCTCTAAGGTTTAATGTTCAAAACTGACAAAGTAGTACCTCACAATAAACTGGCATAGGCAATTTTTTTCAAAGTTACATAAAATGTCAGTTCATCTATGGCATGCCTGGGGGTGCTAATAAAAAACAGAGCACAAGAAGGGGTGTAGAAAGGTAGTTTCAATGTGTACTCTAAGGTCTGGTACTGCTACCCCTCAAGCATCCATGCTGCTCCTCTAAAATTTAGTCTGAGATGTTCACGGTCACTCTTACTTGGCATTTAGTAGCAGTGATTTACTGCAACAAGCCTCTGTACGACATCAAGATAGCCATTCTCATAGGGGTCCATTCAAATCACACCACTCACCTGCTGCTAACTGTTCTAGTTTTGATACCTTAAAAAAACAGCCTAAACCATTCACAATAAGCAGCCCACAATCCACTACAAAAACAGAGCACAAGGAGGGGTGTAGAAAGGTAGTTTCAATGTGTACTCTAAGGTCTGGTACTGCTACCCCTCAAGCATCCATGCTGCCCCTCTAAAATTTAGTCTGAGATGTTCACGGTCACTCTTACTTGGCATTTAGTAGCAGTGATTTACTGCAACAAGCCTCTGTACGACATCAAGGTAGCCATTCTCATAGGGGTCCATTCAAATCACACCACTCACCTGCTGCTAACTGTTCTAGTTTTGATACCTTAAAAAAACAGCCTAAACCATTCACAATAAGCAGCCCACAATCCACTACAAAGGGGGGAAACCATCTGGGCTGGGCTGTTGGCTGCTCTGGTTTAGGTGATTTAATAGCAGCCTAAACCATTTGCAGGCAGCAGCCCACAACCCAGTCAACAGGGAGATACATCCTGAGCCATTCATTGCAACAAGCCCCTCTACCACATCACAAATGCATACTAACACAAAACAAAATCAAAACCGCAAACACCAAAAGAGCGAAAGAAACTGAACCTCAAACTTAATTTGTGGGGGGCTGCCCCCCTCCACTAAATATATATTCCAACTCCGAGATCGCACTACAGCGAGGAAAGGGCATATATTCCAGTCTTCACTATACTGCAATCTGATAAACAGCACTTCGAGGTTCCGTTTTTTTTTTTGCTCTTTAGGTGTTCGCTGTTCTGCTCTTTCGGTCTTGTAATATGGACCCACAGAAAATGTATGCTAACCCAGATCCAGTTATTCTAGCAACTTAAGAGAAATATTTAAAATCTGTGTATGTTCACACACAAACAAAAATGCATGCTTAACACTGAGACAGTTACTCCAGCAACTTTCGAAGTTTATATATAACAGCAAAATTTAAAATATTTCCCCATTATTGGGTCTTTGTTCTCTCACAGAAAATGCACGTTAACAGATCCAGTTATTCCGGCAACATTTACATGTTAACACAGATCCAGTTATTCTGGCAACTTTTCCAGTTTATAAGAGCAGTATTTCAAATCAGCCCTTATGTTTGGGTCTGCTCACACACAAAAGTAGATGCTAACACAGATCCAGTTATTCTACCAACCACACAGAAAATGCATGTTAACTCAGATCCAAATATTCTGGCAACTTTTTCAAATTAGAGAAAGTCCAAAACATACACTGTGAAGCAGTAAGAAACACTTTCAGTCAGCCAAGCTCTTTTTATTCTTCCAGCATACAAAAACACAGATTGAGCGCTTACAGGAATTATATAGAGGAAAGGGAAAGTAAGTGGCAAATAAAACTAGCTGTGACCCATGCAGCAGGTCTTAATGAAATGGTATCCTTAAAACCAATATTAGTGAGGAAAGCTACCTCATACGTACTGTGTATCTTAGTCTGTTTGTGTGTGTGTGTGTGTGTGTGTGTGTGTGTGTGTGTGTGTGTGTGTGTGTGTGTGTGGGGCGGGGTTCAACTACACAGTATATATATATATATATATATATATGTTTTAAAGCAAGTCAATGGATAAAATGTGGTTGATTTTTTATCTTAAACAATTTTTAAGTTTACATTTGATGAATGTTTTGGAATTTGAAAAGTGCTTTTTTATAAATGCTGTTTGTTAAAATGTTCTTGTGTTAAAAGGTGCGTGTAATGCATTTCATGTGAGCATTAAGGTAGTTGTATCTTTAAAGGATTGTGAAGGGTGATGACATCACTCATTTTAACAGTATTTAAAGGCTATACTATGGAGTGCAGTTAGATTCTGATGAAGTCCCCAGTTTAGGGGATGAAAGTTCTCAATTTCTGTATTTGTATGTTGGAAGAATAAAAACAGCTTGGACTGAAGAGTTTGCCTGACTGAAAGTGTTTCTTACTGCTTCACAGTGTATGTTTTGGACTTTAGTTATATTTTACACTATGGCTACTTTTGTTTTTTTATTTGTGGAACTTCTTCAAATTATAACAGCTGTACTTAATATCATCCCTTATTTTGGGGGTATTTGTTCACACACAAATTCATGCTAACACAGATCCAGTTATTCCAGCAACTTTCTGAGTTTATAAGAGCAATATTTAAAATATGTCCCCTGTTTTATTTACAAAAAAAGTAGCTAGTGTGAAATCCATACTGGAGGTAGGGGAACACAAAACTGTTAGAGGACCTATGGGTACATATCCCTGTTATAACTGCAGGCAATGTAGGTTTATTGATTCTTCTAAAAATATATATTTCCCCACATTCAAAAAATGATGATTAGTAAAGGTAAATTCAACTGTAAAAGTTGTGGAATAGTATATTTAGCATCCTGCTCTACTTGCCACAATTTTTATGTGGGAAAAACAGTAAGAGCATTATATAAAAGAATTTATGAGCATTGTTTGGCTGTTAAGAACAAAGATGTGAACAATGCTTTAGCCAAACATGTTTTAGAATGTTCCATTTTTAAGAAATTTGTATTGGACTATATTGATTTATCACTTTATGTAACAGAGTATAATAATGCTATTGAGATTAAAGAGCTAAGATGGCAAGTGTTTTTGAAAGCTGATCAAAGTCCCGGTTTAAATGGCACTTTAAATGTAAAATGTCTTTTAAATGATAGGCTGTGTTATTAAAATTAGCCTTTTTTATTATTATAAATGTTATTATAATATGAATAGTTTTATGAAATGGATACAAGTTTATGCATGTTTAAACTTATGTAGCAATCAATTAATTTAATTGGTGAAAGCTGATTGGGCTATCAATTAATATTTTTGTATTTAAATTGTTATTTGAGATTGTTATTTCTGATGAAGTTCATTTATATTAAAACGGAAGAAAGCACTCAACTGAAGAATTATTGTTCATAGGTTCATAGGTTCATACTAGGCTACCTGCCCTAGGGCATTTATAAGCCTAGCCAGAATGTGTTTGGCTTTCGCCACCCATTTTAAATTTATTTTGCTATGCCCTTTTTCGAGGTTAGTATACTGTGCCTCTGTCTAAGTGACACAGAAGTGATACCCGGGGTAAACCTACGATCTCCCATCCACTCATCAAGATTCCTCTTGAAGAGAGTCAATGAGGGACTCTGCCTAACCTGGACTGGGATTTTATTCCAGAGTGAAGGGAGCCTCTGGGTTATGAATCTGTCCCTCCAGCATGTCCTATTTATTTCAGTGCTGAGGTTCAAGTCTCTCGAGCGCGTAGCTCGATGGAATTTGGATTTTCTGAGGTGCAGCATGTCTATTAATTCGGGTTGGACATGGCTTTATCGTCAGGCACAGATCGCCTCTGAACAGGCGGTATGCCACTGAGTAGAGCTGGAGTTTCTTTAACTGGGCAGCATATGGCATCTGTTTGAGCCCTTTGATCCTCTTGGTGAGGTACTTTTGGGGTCTTTCCAGTTGCTGCAGGTGTCTGGTAAAGTACATCCCAAAAGGGGCATTGTACTCAATTATGGGCCTGATGAGGGATGAGTAAAGAGGCATGATGACCTCCCCTGATCTAGATGTGAATCCCTTCATGATTAAGTGGGCTATATAAAATGTTTTTCTAACCACTTTGGCCACGTGGTTGTCAAATGAGAGATTGCTATAAACTTGGGTCCCCAGGTCCCTAATTACTTCTTCTGTACTTAATGGATTACCACCTATGTGGTAATTTGTGGGCACTTTGTTTTTGCCAAAGGGGATGACTATACACTTTTGGCATTTAGCTTGAGGCCATGGCTCTGGCACCAGTTGTCTGTTTCTATGAGGCCCTTTTGGAGGATGCTTGTGTCGGCTGGAGAGTCAATTATGGTGCCCAGTTTGCAGTCATCTGCGAACTTGGTCAGCCACAGTCCTTCTGTGTTGGCCTGTACCTCCGAGAAATATATACCGAACAAGAGAGGTCCCAGGACTGAGCCTTGTGGGACACCACTTGTAACTGGTTTGGAGTCTGACATGGCTCCAGCAATTCTAACCATGTGGATTCTGTCCTTGAGCCAGTTTGCAATCCATCTAGTGACATAGGGGTTTATATTTAAGCTGGTGAGCTTATCTATAATGCCCGAGTGGGGTATTGTATCGAAGGCTTTTGCGAGGTCCAGGTAGGCTGTGTGGACCACCTTCCCCTCGTCAATGGCCTTGGTGACTGCTTCAAAGAAATCAACCAGGTTTAAGAGGCAGGATCTGCCCTTAACAAAGCCGAACTGGGTAGGATCCAGTGTCTGTAGGTCCCCAATGTCTTTATTTATGAGGTCCATGATGATCCTTTCCATAGCTTTGCAGACCAAGCTAGTCAGGCTTATGGGGCGATAGTTTCCAGGATCCATTGAGGCACCACCTTTATGGAGAGGGACCACTATTGCTGTACGCCACTTTTTGGGCACATATCCTGTAGTGAGGCTGAGATTGAGCAGTAGTTTTATGTTTGGGTTTAGCTCTTCTTGGAGTTCATGTAGGACGCAGCCCGGGACACCGTCTGGTCCCATTGATGCTGTGTTTTTTTGCTTTGGAGAGGGCAGCTCTTACCTGAGCATCTGAGATGTCAGGGGGGCAGCACTCTGCTGGGATAGATATTTGCCCTTTGGTGGGGAGAAGTTTGCGCTGAACCTGTCAACTAGGATGTTGGCAATGTCTGTGGGTTCAGTGTATTTTTGTCATTTTGGACTAATTCTGAGCATATCTGGGAATTACCACCCAGGTTCCTAACATAACTAAAGAAAGCCTTGTGATTATCCTTAGTGTCCTGTGCAATTTTTCTCTCGAAGCTGGCCTTAGACAATTTTATGAGTGCCCGTAGTTTTTTGCTAATACTGATCAGTGATGCCTTCCCTTTTTGGGATTTTGCTCTATCATTTAGTAGCTTCCTCCTTCTATTGTATAGTATGTTTATGGCTGGGGTCCACCAGACAGGACGTCTGCCTTTGGAAGATTGAGTCTTGGTTTTATTTGGGATCGCATGATCCATGCATTCCTGAAGGTGTTCATAGAATGCGTTTATAAAGGATTCTGCGGTCTGGGCCGTATTTTCCACAGGCCCGGGGGCTTTGAAGGATTCCACCTCGGTTTTGAGGAGTGTGAAATTTGCTTTAGAGAAGTTTTTTACTGTGGTTTTCTGGGCAGGGGGTGGGGTTGGGATGTGAATATCCAGTGAGATTAGTTTATGGTCTGATCTTACCAGTGAGGGATACACTTCTGGTCTGGAGCATAGAGTCCCCATTTTGGTGATGATCAGGTCCAGTATGTTTTCCCCTCTTGTGGGAGTGGTAACAAGTTGTTCCATAGCATTTGAGTTTATAAATTCTAGGAACCTTTGGGCTAGGGTGTTGGAGCTAGAGTAATGCTCCCAGTCTATGTTTGAGTAGTTGAAGTCACCCAATATAATGGTGTTTGGAGAGACCTTCATATTTTCCAGTGTTCTCAGGAAGGCCGAGTGGGGTCCTGGGTTTGGGAGGGTGGTCTGTAGCAGGCTATAAACTGGAAGGCAGTTTTACCCACTGTTAGTTGCACATGGATAGTCTCTGATGCTTCGTGCTTTGCCACCAACCTGGAGGTGTGGTTATCTTTGATGAATGTTGATACTCCCCCTCCTTTTGTGGTTTGGTCCAAGTTTTGGGGCCGAAAAGCATGGTATGAGGTATAACCTGATAGTGCTGGGGTGCTCTCGGGAGGCCTGAACCAGGTTTCTGTTACTGCACAGATATCGATGTTCTCCATGCTAAGGAGAGTTTCGAGTGCATGCATCTTGAGGTTTAGACTTCTGGCATTGAGTAGCATTACTCTTAGTTTCTTATCCCTTGTGATACCTATGGAGGTGGGTTTGTCTTTTGAGCCTTGCCTAAAAAAGGCACTATGGGGGTAGCAAGAGCCTTTGCCAATATCCAAAAGCCCAGGGGTGACAGGTGCAAGCCGTCCCTAGTGAAGCATTGTGGCTTGTCGAGCATATCATCCCAAGCTGACAGGCATTGGATCCCCTTTGAATTACACCAGTACTTAAGCCAGTTGTTGAAATTGATCATCTTGTCTTCATATTGTGGCATCATTCTTGGTGAGGGTAAGATGCTACTTAAGGTCAGGGTCATACCGGCCTGGGCTACATGCTCAGAGAGCTCCTTTATGTCTCTTTTCATGTAGTCCAGGGAGGTACGTCTCAGGTCATTCACACCAGCATAGACAATGACTGAGTCATATTTGTACTTGCCTTGGAGTGACCTGAGTGCTTGTGTTATGTGGCGGATCCTAGCGCCTGACAAGCTGCTCACCATGACCCTCACTTGTTCAGCCTGATGAGCGGGACGTCAGTGTGCCTGACGATAGAGTCACCTATTACAAGTGTATCAGGTGTGTTGTTTAGTCTTAAGGGCTGTGACTGTTCGGCACACTGGCTTTGTGAGATATGTGTTGCATGTGTTTTGTTTTGGGGTAGCGGTTGCTTGGGTGTCTGCTTTGGAGGTCTCTGCTGCTTAGGCAGATCTTTATTTAGAGCCTCCGAGTATGTTTTTGTGTGATTATGTGTTTGGTTTGCTGTCGTGGTAGATCTATGTGAGACTGGAATTGTAGTGAGTGTGGTTTCCTTCTCCTCCTGACTGGTTATGCCAGTACTGAGTTGAGAGAGCTTAGCCTCCAGTTTGGCTATATGGTTGCATCTCTCACATGTGTTGGAATTTGTTGGGAGGAGGAGAGGGTTGTCTGTGTACATGAGGCAGTTGTAACATTGCCTCAAGATTCCCAGATTCACCCAGCTGGACCGGAGAGGAGATTGACAACTGACCTTTGGACATGCTAGAATAATATTGGGAATTCCTTAATAATTGAAAACAAGGGCCAGTGGGGAGTGAGGGTGTAGTGCTTTTAACTTTTAGTGCTGACTTATATAATTGCTTTAGTGAGCAAGTGCCAGGTAACTTAAGTGCAATGTGTTACAGGTAACTTAAATGCAAAAACGACAAACAGTAACTTTCTTTCAAGTGAAACAAGGAAATAAGTACAGTAAGCAATGCAGATATCACTAGTGATCCACAGAAGCACTGAGAAGCCGCGTATTAGGTGGAATTAGCGTTCCAGGGAAATAACAAGCAAACAAACAACAAGCATATAAACAAAGCTAGATTCATCAGGCCTGGATCTAGTCTATGCTAGAGCAAACAAGGTGTACCAATTTCAGTAGGATACAGTTCAAATATTCAGGCACTATAAACCTTTAACCAGAAATTCCCAGCTCAGAAGGGCAGAGTCCAGCCTCTTCTCCCACAAGAGTGCAGACCACGAACCTTCTTAATGTAAAATAACTGGCCTGAAGCCCAAGTGCTTAAACCAGAACTAATACACTTTAAGAATAACAGACAATGGGCTCTCAAGTTTTGGTCTTTTTTTGACGTTTTGTTTTACCAATATTTAAAATATGTCCCTATTAATGGGTTTTTGTTCTCACACTAATAAAATGCACGTTAATACAGATCATTACTCCAGCAGTTTTCTCAGTTTTATAACTACAGTATTTTGGGGTCTTTGTTGACATAAGAATGCATGCTAACACAGATTCAGTCATTCCAACCACACAGAAAAATGCTTGCTGGCACAGATCTAGTTATTCCAGCGCCTTTCTAAGTTTATAAGAGCAATATTTAAAATGTATCCATATTACTGGGTCATTCACACACACGCTAACACAGATAAAGTTATTCCAGCAACGTTCTAAGTTTAAAGGTGCCAATATGAGCAAGTAGCTGTACCATAAGCCCAACACATGAAACAAAATGCTCACAAAGAATATGTTACTCCAGTCTCTTTATTGTTAAGCGCTTTCTTCCCCAGTATACACCTCAGGGACTTCCTCAGGACAAGAAACAGAAGAAATTACATTGCTCCAATTCAACACCCTTTATATGCAATAAAACAATCAATTAATCAATTATTCTCCCACAATTTTAAAGGCATAGACACTAAAACACTAAAAACCTTTATACTTTAAATATACACACAAAAAACTTTAGAAAATGTTAAATTTTACATTATTAAAAATAATACATTATACAAAATACAATAAAAATTCAGATGTTTAAAGCTCTTTTTCTTAGAACAGGAACCAGGGAAGTATGGTCGTTTAACCCTGGTTCGACAGTTGCATTTAATCTAATAATCCAATAAAACTCACTAAGATCAACCTGAAGCTCCCACCAACCACCTCAGACCCCCATTTACACCAATTTGGTTTTATATGCATGGGAAAAGAAATACATCTTCACAAGTGCTTTTAAACCTTTATGGTGTACATATTATCGCTTTCTGGATGACATGTTTATTTTATGGAATGATTCAAATGTGGATCTTGATGGGTTTTTGGACCACATCAATCAGATATGTGTATTTTTTAAATTTATAGCCAAACATTCTAGTGAGAAAATAGAGTATTTGGATGTGATTCTTTCTAAGGACACATGCAACAAAAAATTTGCCTCTAGTGGCCTTTCCAGCTGCTGCAGATGTCTTGTGAGGTACATTCCAAAAGGGGCGTTGTACTCTATAATGGGTCTAATGAGTGTCGAGTAGAGGGGAACGATGACCTCTTTTTTCCTGGACGAGAACCCTTTTATGATGAGGTGTGCCACATAGAAGGACTTCCTGACTACTGTGGCGATGTGACTATCAAAGGAGAGACTACTGTCCACCTGGGTCCCAAGGTCTCTTATCACGCATTCGGTGTTAAGTAGATTGCTGCCTATGTGGTAGTTCATGGGTACAGAGTTTTTACCAAAGGGGATGACACTATACTTTTTGGCATTGAGCTTGAGGCCATGGCGCTGACATCAGGCATCTGTCTCAGAGAGGTCCTTCTGTAGGATGTTCACATCATTTGGGGACTTGACTATGGCTCCTAATTTGCAGTCATCTGTGAACTTCGTTAGCCAGAGGCCTTCTGTGTTAGCCTGTACTTCAGAGAAGTAGATACCAAACAGGAGCGGTCCCAGGACAGAACCCTGTGGTACTCCACTTGTCACTGGTTTGAGGTCAGATTTGGAATCTGCAACTTTTACAGTGTGGGTTCTCTCAGTGAGCCAGTTGGCAACCCATCTTGTGACGTACGGATTTATGCCTAGTTTATTGAGTTTAGCTATAATTCCAGAATGGGGGATGGTGTCAAAAGCCTTGGCGAGGTCAAGATAGGCTGTGTGAACCACTTTACCCTCATCTACGGCTTTGGTGACTGCCTAAAAGAAGTCAATCAGGTTCAGGAGGCATGATCTGCCTTTCACAAACCAAAACTGGATTGCCAAACATGTTCATATTACTATATCGGCAAAATGGAAAGGAATTTTAAGACCAGAATATATGAACACCTTTATGCCATTAATAAGGGGAACATAAATAATGCATTGTATAGGCACACACTAGCATGTGAGGGAGATACAAGATTTAAGTTTGGCATTTTAGAAGTTGTCCCATGGAATTTTAGAGGTGGTTGGCGGGAGCTTCAGGTTGATCTTAGAGAGTTTTATTGGATTATTAGATTAAATGCCACTGTTGAACCAGGTTTAAACTACCATATTTTCCTGGTTCCTGTTCTAAGAAAAAGAGCTTTAAACATCTGAATTTTTATTGTATTTTGTATAATATATTATTTTTAATAATGTAAAATTTAACATTTTCTAAAGTTTTTTGTGTGTATATTTAAAGTACAAAGGTTTTTAGTGTTTTAGTGTCTATGTCTTTAAAATTGTGGGAGAATAATTGATTAATTGATTGTTTTATTGACTTGGAGCAATGTAATTTCTTCTGTTTCTTGTTCTGAGGAAGTCCCCGAGGTGTATACTGGGGAAGAAAGCGCTTAACAATAAAGAGACTGGAGTAGCATATTCTTTGTGAGCATTTTGTTTTATGTGTTGGGCTTATGGTGCAGCTACTTGCTCATATTGGCACCTTTGAAGTTTTATTAGTCATTTTTCGGTGCATTATCAAATGGATTTGTTGCTGTTATTAACTTTCTAAGTTTATAAAAAGGTACCCTGGCTTTCGCCACCCAAGGAAAATTATTTTCTTTGGTGGCAAAAGCCAGGGTACCTTTTTGGCTAAGCTTATATAGACCCTAGAGCCCCATAGCCTAGTACCTACCTATGAACCTATAAAAGCAATATTTAACATCTGTCCGTAATTTTCAGCCTTTGTACCACTATCATGTTTTGCTTCGTCCAGAATCCAGATTTCATATCCTTCACAAAATGCACACCAACAGAACCAATTATTCCAGCAACTCTCCAAGTT
This sequence comes from Protopterus annectens, assembly GCF_019279795.1. NCBI lineage: Eukaryota > Metazoa > Chordata > Ceratodontiformes > Protopteridae > Protopterus > Protopterus annectens. Next base: position 150,840,275 of record NC_056751.1, read on the forward strand.
TCCGATCAATATTTAAAATCTGTCCCTACTTTCGGACCTTTGTAATCTCTCTCTCTCTCTCTCTCTCTGTCTCTCACTCACACACACACACACACACACACACACACACACACACACACACACACACACACACACACAAACTGCCTGCTAACATAGATCCAGTTTTTCCAGCAACTTTATACCAGCGATATTTAAAAAAACTGTCCCTACTTTGTAGCCCATTATCTCATTCTCACACATACAAACACCAGATAGCGTCAAGAAAGCTTCCCCCACAACTTGTGGACACACTCACCCATTTACCCACACACATACTCTCTCTCTCTCACACACACACACACACACACACACACACACACACACACACACACACACACACACACACACACACACACCCCTAGACTCACAATTTTCTATGTAATTCCCCCTAGTGTGACAATCCAGGCAGAGACACTCATCACCATACCTCTCAACCTGTTAGTGCGAAATTTGGACAAAGCCTAAAATAATGGGGGGGGCAAAAATAGGGACAGATTTTAAATGTTGCTCTTATAAACTTAGAACGTTGCTAGAACAACAGGCTTTGCATTAGGATGCATTTTCTGAAGGATATGGGGTATGAAACTTGTATCTGATTAGCCAGAAAACCACATTTTTTATGAGGAACAAACCAAAAATATAAGGCAAACATCTGGACATTCTACCAAAATCTGTTTAGTTGAGAGGTATGACAAACACACACACACAAAATCTCCCACCTTCATTCTTGCCCCTAAAGACATGCATACCTTCCACATACATGCATAAAGTCACATACGCACTCACCCAGCTTCATTCTTGCCCCTACAGACATGCACAAATGCAGGCAAACATATCTCACTTGTCTTGTATAACTGAATAAAATGAAGAGGCTTGGGTGTTTATGTAGTTTATTATACACAAACACATCAGGACGGATGGCAGGAACATAAAACATAGATAAACTAGCTAACTGACTGACTACTATATACATGCATGCTTAGATCTCTGTAGCTCACTACAAAATGACACTCTTGCTTGCACGTGCTCAGAACTTATAAGCTTCTAAAATATATATCACACACTTTGATCTACAGCCTGCCTCTTTACTGAGCTGTCTTGTAATGATAAAGACATTTGAATAGGCATGCGAGTTATATAGACAATAATGAATAAAACGATATTCATGTCAAGTTACTGTGTATCTGGAACACAGTCTGGAAATTTGACCTGATCTTGTAATGTAGCAGTATTGGACGTGAGATTAGGAAGTAGGTCAATCTTGAACCAATTTGAATAAGAGTCTACTAATACCAAACTACTGTCGACCAAGGTAGTTCAGGAATCTGGTTTAGCTGAAGTGGTTATTTCTGCTGATGCAGCTTAGCACTATTACAAACAGAACAAGATGAAAGTACTTTCTCAATATCTCGTGACATAGAAGGCCAAAATACTAGTCCTCTCACCCTTCTTTTGGTAGAATCAGTTCCTGGATGGCCACAATGCAAGATTTTAATCTACTCTTGTTGCAAGGATGTTGGAACAATCACTTTTGGTCCTTTCATGATGATACCATTGTCAGACAAAACCTCATCTCTATAGGAAAATACTGTTGGACTCCTAGTGGTAAATAAGAATGCTTTGATGGTCATCCTCAACTGATAAAGTGGATGAGCTTCGGAAGAATTGGATCTGAAGCTGTGTGACTTCTAAGCTCATCAAGACTCGTGGAAGAAAAAATTCTCACTTCCGTGACTTCAAAATCAGATTTCTTGTTCTCAAGCTGTTCAATGTTTTTTGGGTGATCTGGATAAAGTATCAACAAGCTAAAGAAGTTTTCTTTTTGTGTAAACAAGATTGAAATTATACTTTTGCAATTTTGGCATCATGCATTGCAATCTCACAGCAGCTGTGTGCATAGGCTTTCTCAAAATAGTGACTAAAGGTTGGTGGTCAGTCTCGATCTGAATAGGTCAGCCATAAATATGATCATGGAACTTGGAACATGCAAACACAATGGCCAAAAGTTCTTTCTCTGTCTGAGCATACTGCATCTCACTTTGGTTAGGGTTCTGGATGCATTGGCTACTGGTCTACCCTCTTGAAGAATGACTTCACCAAGACCAAAGTTAGAAGCATCACAAGAAAGAGTTACTGGTTTGTGAACATCATAATATCTTAAAAGTAGGTGGACTGGAAATTTTTAGTTTCAGGACATCAAATGCTCTTTGGTGTTGTTCTGACCAGGACCAATTTATTTATTTGTGTGGCAGCTCTTGTAGCGGTGCTGAAAGTTGGCTCAAATCTGGAATGAACTTGCCTAAGTAGTTGACCATGCCAAGAAAACATTGTAGAGCTTGGACATTGTCAGGAGCTGGCATCTCAAGAATTGCTGATTGCTTGGAAAGGTCAGATCGTAAGCCTGAACTAGTAAACAAATGACCAACATAAGTAACTTCTTGTAGCCTGAATTTGCATTTCTGAGGATTCAGCTTAAGATTCACTTAATGAGCATGTTCCAGAACTTTCTTGAGGTTTCTATCATGTTCTACTTCACCACTACCTCCTACAAGAATATCATCTAATATAATAGCACATGGATAGCCAGAAAAAATGTGCTCCATTGCATACTGAAAGACTTCACTGGCAGAATATATCCCAAATGGCATTCTCAAAAATCCATACCTGCCAAAAGGTGTACTGAAAGTAGTCAGAAAATAAAGATTTCCGGTCAAGCAAAATTTGCCAAAATGAACTTTTTGCATCTAAGACAGAAAAACTGTGGCATTTGGCATGAGAGCAGCAACTTCAACTATATGCATTGGATGATGAGGTTGCTTTAGTGCTTTGTTCAAATCTTTTGGATCAATACATATTATAATATCATCTGAGCTTTTCTTATGAGCTACTACCATGGAGGATACCCATTCAGTTGGTTCTTCTACTGGACAAATTACTCCTTGCCACACCATTCTGTCTAGTTCAGCTTTGACTCTGTTCTGCATAGCTACTGGAACTTTCCTTGGAGATCTGACAACTGGGCTGACTTCTGGGTTTAACTTCATGGAGTACATAACTGGGAGTTTGCCTAACTTGTCTTCGAAAAGATCAGCATGGGCAGAAAAAATAGTATGGGCAAAATTGGAGCTGATATTTTTCAAACTTACATGAAAGCAGTCCCATTTTCAAACTTTCTCTGAGGTCTGCTAATGACTGTACATGCCTTTTGACAACGTATAACTGCAAGTCATAGCTGTCCCTAGCAGAGTAACATGAAAGCACTACTTAGCCTTCGGTTTGGATTTCTTCACCACCATAAGCAACAAACTTCACATACTTCACCAAATCATGCTTCTCGCCAGCACTTACTCTAGCAAATGTTTCTGGTGACATAATATTGAACTTTGAACCAGTATCAACTTTGAGCTCTACAGTCTCCCATTAATCAGAACAGTACAAAATACTTCATTCTTTGCCCTCAAATCTACTGCATTGACTGTTTCACCAAGCACACACACACCATCAATATAAAAAGTAGGGTCACAGCTTTCTTAGGTTCATAGGTTGGTTCATAGGTTGGTACTAGGCTATCAGCCCTAGGGCGTATACAAGCCTAGCCATAACAATTCCCTGGCTATTTCTACCCACATTATTTACTTTCCTGGACCCCTGTCTAGCAGGGAGACTGACGTGATCCCTGGGGTGAATTTCCTTTCTCCCATCCAATCGTCAAGGTTCCTTTTGAAGAGGTCCAAAGAGGCACTCTGCTTGACATGTATTGGCAATCTATTCCAGAGTCTGGGGAGTCTCTGGGTCAGGAACCTATCCCTCCAGCATGTTTTGTTTATTGTGATGACAAGGTTTAGATTCCTGGAGCATGTAGCTCTGAGGGATTGGGATTTCTTTAAGTGTAGCATGTCCAACAGCTCTGGGTTTGACATGGCCTTGTATGTTAAGCAGAGATCGCCTCTGAGTAGACGATATGCGACAGAGTATAGCTGGAGTTTTTTAAGGCGGTCAGCGTAGGGCATCTGCTTTAGGCCTGTTGCAAATGTTTAGGCTGTTCTAGTTGATCAACTTGCCTCTCTGAATGTTCCCGTTTAATAAAAGAATGAGCCTTTTTTGATTTACATAACCTTTGTAAATTATTCCACTTTTTACATTTGTGGCACTGCTGACCAAAAGCTAAGCACTTTTCTCTTTTAGGTTCATGACTACCACCACAATTGTGACAGTTGACTATGTGGGGGTCACATTCTTTGGCCTTGCTGACTCACTCTTATGCTTCACTGAACATGTCAGCTTTACAGATCATGCCTTGGAATTTGCTAGAAAGGCTCTGGGTTTCACTGAAGCTACCCCACCCTTCGGCTTGTATCTTTTAACCGCATGCTGCATACTGTCCACATTAGCATTGGAAGGCACTTGAAGCATGCATTTCCAATTTGTAAGTATATTTTTGTGCTTTTCTGTGAGCTCATGTATTTGACAAATCCCTATGGCCTTATTGAAAGTTAAATCACTGACCCAAATCAAAATCTTCCTCACTGCACCATCTTTAATACCACACACAAGCCTGTCTTTTATCAACTCATCCCTCAAATCACCAGATGTGCACATTTTAGCCTTGTTTCTCAAGTCAGTTATATATGCTGCAAAAGTTTCATCAAGCTTTTGATCTATTGTATAAAATATGTGCCTTTCCATTGTAATATTTGTTTAGGGGTCGCACATTTCTCAAAATTTGCATTTTAAACACTCTGGGTCTTCCCTTGTCAGTACCACTATATGGTGGCTTCCCCTCCCCTGCATACACAGCAGGTGCATACACAAATGACCACTCTCTTTCAGTGGCTTCTGAACCAGTTAAACTAAGTAGAATAAATGCCTTTGTATGTGCATCTTTGTCAGAAAAAGCAGCCTGTATGAAAATATCATACTCTTGCTCAAACACTCTCCAGTTTTCAGCAATATTGTTATCAAACATAAGTGGAGTAGGTCTCCAAAATCCTTTTGCCATGCCAACAAATTATGCTTAAACACATTCCAAACATGGCCCTTGTAATTATGCATGAACATGCACACACACCAGGTACATGTAACAACATTCAAATGCACAATAAACTCTTCGAAAGACTGTACTTTGCAAAATATTCTTTGAAATGGCTGTATTTTGCAAAATAACTACTAAAATACTGCACAAACTTATGAACACTTTGTACACTTTGGGTATTTCGAATAGCTTTAGTTAATGCAAAAAAGAAACACATAAAAAATACCAGTAAAAAACAAAGCAGGAGGTAGCAGCCACGGCTATGTAGAATAACAGCTTTATTAGTAAAAGAGGTGAGCGCTTTCGTGGCACCAGCCACTTCATCAGACAGTCAAAGAAGAGTAAAGCACAGCATTTATACCATGCTTATCATTGCCATTAACAGCTCAATTAATCCTTAAAGCCATATACTTAGTATAAAAAGTTTTATATCTAGTGTGAAAAATTTTAAAAGCTTAAAATTAAAAACAGCTCAACAATAGAAACAGCATATTACATCATACAACTTAATACATACAATATAAAAGTATAAATATATATAAAAGTATAAAAATATATAAAAAAGTATAAAAGGTTGAGAGGGGAGGGGGTACTACTATTTCTTTAAATTTCTATTTAGAAGAATGGGTTCAATATTGATTTTGTCATTCAGGCCTACCCAATGTTAGCTCGTAGCCTTATAATCCATTCTAGTTCCCTAGTTTCTACTCTATTCCTAACATCTCCACCTCTATTGTCGGTATAGACTTTATCTATTACTAAAAATAAAAATTTGTGTGTCTCATCATGGTCCCTCACATGCCTGGCTAAGGCATTTGTCTCTATTCCTCTGGTGATATCATATACATGCTCACTCATCCGGTCTCTCAGCCTTTGCGTTGTCATTCCAACATAGAAGGCAGGACAGACTGTGCAGTGTGCCAAGTATATAATATTCATACGGTCACAGTTAGCTAATATTCTGAAGGTAAACTCCTTCTTTAGATCTGAATGTAGAAATCTACTTCCAGTGTCAACGAAGGTGCAGTAATTACATTTACTGCAGGGGAAGGTTCCATATCTGACTACATTTTCTATTCTTGTTTCCATGGGTTGTGGTCCACATAATAATCTTTTTATAGATTTTTTATTCTTTAAAGCAAATCTCGGGGTCTCACCTACCAGCCTTTTAACATCATCATCAGCACATAGTATATTCCAGTATTTTCGATATACTTCCTGTAAAGATCTAATGTTACTCGAGTAGGATATTTGTACTCTCATGTGTTTCTGATTAACAGTTCCTCCATCTATGATGCTATCCATATCTGAAAAATATGGCTTACCTGTTCCTTCCCTTGCCTCAGATAGACCCACTAATGACTGTTGTATCTCTTTTTCACTGTACCCTCTATGTATGAACCTTTCCTTCATGTTCTTGATCTCTTCCTCATACTTAGTTTGATTAGCTGTGAGTCTTGATGCTCTCAGACCTTGGCCTCTTACAGTGTTCTTAAATATATGTCTCGGGTGCATGCTCTGTCTATGGAGATAGCTATTCCTATAACATTCTTTCCTATAGATTTCAGTTTCCAGAACACCTCTATCTTTTTGAAGTATCCTGACATCCAGATAATCTATAACATCATAGGAATGCTTCATTGAAAACTTAAGGAAGCTGGTACTATTGTCTATTTTGTGGAAGAATGATAGAAATGAGGCTACATCACCTCCCCATAGAATAAAGAGATCATCCACAAATCTCCTGTAGAACTTCAGATGCCTTCCCATCTCAGTCAGTAGGAATTCTTTCTCCCACATAGCCATAACAATATTTGCGTAGCCATTTGCACATCAAGTGCCCATGGCCATGCCATCCTTTTGTCTATATAAATTTCCTTCAAACAAAAAGATATTGTTCTCTAATATCAGTTCCATCAACAGTGATAATAAATCAATAACTTGTACATCATATGTTTCGTCTTCCATTAAATACTGTTTGAAGAGCTCAACACCTTTACTATTGGGGATTACTGTGAATAGAGATTTCACATCCAATGTAATCATGAGCCATCTATCCTCCACAGCTATACTCTTACAAAATGCATACAGATCTTTTAAAAACTGTTTTGTATCAGTAAATATATATACATTCTTTTTCAACACAGTTTTAAAGTGGTGCTCCACAAAAATGGACAAAGGTTCAGTACACCAGCCCCTCCCTGGTACAATGGGTCTCATGGGGGGCACTCTGGGATGTTTATGTATTTTAGGGAGTCCTTGTATGATGGGTAGAACAGGTTTGTCTACTATGAAGTACTTGAATAGCTCTTGGCAAATAACTCAACACTGTAAGCATTCAGATAATGCATTGTATATTAACATGCTGCTTACATGCACCTGTTGAATATCTACTTTCTGATAAGAGATGTCATCATTCAACATTGTCAGCATAGATTCCTTATAAAAAACATAATCCATCACCACTAGAGAACCACCTTTATCAGCTGGTCTCACTGCGATGGAGCGATCATTACACAAAACCTCCAAAGCTTCTTTTTCTTCTCTGTTTAAATTATAGAAGCATTTCTTAAAAATACCACTATCATGCATCTTATATATTTCTTTTACACCTGCTTTTTCAAATGTCTCAATAGCAGCATTGTTTACAGGAATATAGCTACTTGGTTTCTTAAAAATGTTTACACAACTATTACTGATATTATTGTCACCAAACTGAGATTTAAGCATAACATTCCTAGTAAACATTTTAAGTTCTATAATATTGTCAGTCATATCCATTCTACTTGCCGGTACAAAGGATTTTCCTTTGTTCAGTACACTTATCTCAGAATCAGTTAAAATCCGCCGTGATATATTCCATACTAATGGATGTTGGATTGTTGCCACATTTTCTTAAGTGTCATAGGTTGTTCCTCTTCTATGGACGCTTTCCATTTCATCCTTCCTCTGCTCGTGGAGTGGTTCCGGAAGGAATAGGTAAGTCATACTTTTCAGATATGGATACCATCATAGATGGAGGAACTGTTAGTCAGAAACACACGAGAGTACAAATATCCTACTCGAGTAACATTAGATCTTTACAGGAAGTATATCGAAAAAACTGGAATATACTATGTGCTGATGATGATGTTAAAAGGCTGGTAGGTGAGACCCCGAGATTTGCTTTTAAGAATAAAAAATCTATAAAAATATTATTATGTGGACCACAACCCATGGAAACAAGAATAGAAAATGCAGTCAGATATGGAACCTTCCCCTGCAGTAAATGTAATTACTGCACCTTCGTTGACACTGGAAGTAGATTTCTACATTCAGATCTAAAGAAGGAGTTTACCTTCAGAATATTAGCTAACTGTGACCGTATGAATCTTATATACTTGGCACACTGCACAGTCTGTCCTGCCTTCTACGTTGGAATGACAACGCAAAGGCTGAGAGACCGGATGAGTGAGCATGTATATGATATCACCAGAGGAATAGAGACAAATGCCTTAGCCAGGCATGTGAGGGACCATGATGAGACACACAAATTTTTATTTTTAGTAATAGATAAAGTCTATACCGACAATAGAGGTGGAGATGTTAGGAATAGAGTAGAAACTAGGGAACTAGAATGGATTATAAGGCTACGAGCTAACATTGGGTAGGCCTGAATGACAAAATCAATATTGAACCCATTCTTCTAAATAGAAATTTAAAGAAATAGTAGTACCCCCCTCCCCTCTCAACCTTTTATACTTTTTTATATATTTTTATACTTTTATATATATTTATACTTTTATATTGTATGTATTAAGTTGTATGATGTAATATGCTGTTTCTATTGTTGAGCTGTTTTTAATTTTAAGCTTTTAAAAATTTTCACACTAGATATAAAACTTTTTATACTAAGTATATGGCTTTAAGGATTAATTGGGCAGTTGATGGCAATGATAAGCTTGGTATAAATGCTGTGCTTTACTCTTCTTTGATTGTCTGATGAAGTGGCTGGTGCCACGAAAGCACTCACCTCTTTTACTAATAAAGCTGTTATTCTACATAGCAGTGGCTGCTACCTCCTGCTTTGTTTTTTACTGTTCATTTTATTGTTGTTGGAGGTAACTCTTGCCAGCACCATTTGGTTTTTACTGCGGATACATAAAAAAATACCGTTTTCCTTGTTTTACACATTTTATGCAATTTGGACATTGTTTCAAACATTTTCATAACTATTTCTAATATTTTTATCAATATGTCACCGTTTTGGACATTTCATTTAGCTAGAAATTTGTTTTGAGTGTTCTGAGTGCTTTGTTTTATATTCATTGAGTAATAAACTATTTAAGAGAGTTTTAGTACCTGGAATTCATTTCAAACATGTTTTGTGGGTTGTTTGAGCAGTAGGGATGATCCATTCCTATATATTCCTCCAACTTTAACTGTGTGCCTCATGGTCTTGACTATGGATCCCATTCTGACACCATGTCGCTCGTCTTGTATACCTGAATAAGATGAAGAGGCTTGGGTGTTTGTTTATGTAGTTTATTATATACAAACACATCAGGATGGATAGCTGGAACATAAAACATAGATGAACTAGCTAACTGACTGACTACTATACACATGCATGCTTACATCTCTGTAGCTCAGTACAAAATGGTGCTCTTGCTTGCATGTGCACAGTACTTATATGCACATGCCTGCTGACTGAAAAGCTTCTTAAAGGTATATCACACACTCTGATCTACAACATAAACTGCAAAATAAGTCCTACTATATTTTAGCCCATTCTCCACCCCCCCCATACCTCTCAACCTCTTAAGGCAAGAAATCTGGACAAAGCCACAAATAATAGGGGGACAAAAATAGGGACACTTTTTTAATACTGTTCTTAAAACTTAGAAAGTTGATAGAATAACAGGGTTTGCATTAACATCAATGACTAAGTCTAGCCAATTAACCCCATGTGAGAATCAAACCCTGTACCCTGTGTTTGTAAGCAAAATACCTTAAACATTATGCCAACCTCCCACCCAATATGAAGTCTGAAAATCAAATGTTTGCCATTATTTTCTGATGTCAATCCTCAATGATTTATGGGTGATTTGCCAGAAAAGTACAATTTTATGATAGATAGACTACAAATTGTTTGTGTCTTTCGGCTTTTCCCGGTTAGGGGTCGCCACAGCGGAACTCCGGTCTGCTAATGATTGGTAGTGGATTTTTACGTACCGGGTTACCAGCCCTGACACACAACCTTCAACGAATGCACGCCCCATTCACGTATGCCTCCATACAGAAGATGCTGTAGCTGAGAATCGAAAGAGACAACGTCTTGCTATGAGGTGACAATGCTACTGCAGCATCTCCACCGCAGAACGGACTACAAATATAAGTCAAAAATCTGGATATTCTGTAAAAATCTGGATAGTTGAGAGGTATGCCTCCCTGTCTCTCCCCACCACCTATCTCTTCCCTCTCTCCCTTCCCTGTCTCCCTCTCCTCCTCTCTCTTTCTCTCTCTCTCCTGCCCAGTCTGTCTCTCCATCTTTCTCTCTCCCCCTGTCTCTCCATCTCTCTTTCTCTATCCATCTTTCTCTCCCTCACGTCTGTCTTTCTCTTTCTCCCCATCTGTCTCTCTCACTCGAGCTCTTTTAGTCACAGTCAGTCTGATACTGACACACTCACTCACTCACACACACACACACACACACACACACACACACACACACACACACACACACACACACACACACTGTGAACAAACTCATAGATCAATCCCTGTTGCTTGTCTCCTAAAAATGCTCCTCAGTTTTGCCTCGTCAACGTCCTCCATTCCATTGCTCATCCAACTGTGATCGGGTCTGGTTGCCAGACAACACGACACGAAAACACACGCAGTGGCAGAAATGCACCAATCTGATTTTGATAAACTGGAATGGACTTTCTCTATGGGGTGCACAAACAGACGCAATATCGCTGAAAAATGCTATACTATTCCAGGCAAGACTTGAGTGGACCACTGGCATGAATCTGAACTCACTGTCGCTAGTCGGGACTCAGGAATTAGGATCAGGATTCGGGAGCATCACCCCCAAGTACGCAGCAGCCACCAATAAGGTAAATAAGAGAGGCAGAACAAGTGACTGCAGCTGAATTTAATGGGAATTAAGTAGCCTGCCAAATACACCTGCAGCCAATAATACTAAAGTCCGGTCCGGTCAGTGGTCAAATACCACCCCTCAAGTTTGCAAGTCAGCTGAGGCAGGTTTTTCGGGGGGGGGGGACTTGGCAGGGGACAGGGTCCAGGGAAGGAATTTTAAGGATTTTTTTTCCTCCTAATGGTTTTGTTACCCCCCCCCAGCTAGGCAAGTGTATGCTACAGTGTATATAGCATATGCCAGATGACATCCTTGAGCACATGGGTAAATACGTATAGTGAAAGGAAGGGCATACACACTCCACACAGAAAAAGCCACAACAAAGAATGTGAAGTACTGCGAAATGGCAATGCTACTCACTGTGCCACTGTATCTGCAAAGATAGGTGAAGGCTGACGTCCTAGCCAGATAGAATTTTGTAGATAATTCTGTCATTTGTAAATGTTAATATAACCCATTTCTCTTAAATGGGAAAAAATTGTGTTAAATGTGGAACTGCAAAAATGTAACAAGAGTGCACTCTGCTGTAACAAAGCTAATAGGTCAATTCTTTGATGTCAAAACTTGCAGCCAATATGTCTGGATGAAGGAATTCTAGCTATTGTCTTGAGACCAGAGTTAATTGCTAGAATTTGCATGTATAAATTATTTTATTGTTCTAGCTTCCTGACCAGCTGCAAGATCAAGGGCTATTAACCTCTGAGAATCTGTTAGCCTGGGAACCAGAAAGAAATTATGTAATCTGAAATGAATCAGTGGTACTGTGTTATCAATTTAAGGACAGACAGAACGAGAGCATTATAGCATTTGTCTTAAGAATATCCAACATCACAAGCTCTGCCTGTGTCCAGATGTAAGTAGGATTTTAGAACTGTGTTTTCTCTTAGATATAGCTAGGAAATAGGAAGATTAGACGAGTTTGTTTTTCTGTGATGTCAGAACTTTTCTATGGTATTATTTTAAGTATTTCTATGTGATCTCTGAACTCTTGAATAGCACTTTGTAGTAAGAAGTATTGTCCTGTGTTTTTATTATTTATTATTAAATATTTTAAACCTTTCAACTGTGACTGTTTTGTGTAGAGATAATTTAAGCTCGAGTACATTGCATATATATGGTGATACTGTACCAAGTCACTCCAAATAAGCTTTGCTGTTCAGTCACGCTTACCATTTGGATAATAATATTACACAGTAATAATTGGACACCCTTTAATAAGGGCCTTTGAGTAGCTGATAAATATTAGTGGGTGGTGGCAAGTGGTACTACCATATACTCTGTGTAAAAGGGGCACAGCTGGAGAACCTGTGCCAGCCTTCCCCAGGAGTGTCTGTGTGGTTGTATGTAACTCATCTCAAAGTGTTTGTGTGTCAGCTACTTGGGCAGGGACACGAAGCACAGGTTGGACAGAGAGGGTGCTGGAGGTTTTAGCTTGCCCACTAGACTGAGATCTGGACCCTATAGCTGTGCCAGTGGGGAGTCTTATTGGGGATCTGGAGAGAAATGGAGAAACCATCCCCAGACTGACTGTGATCTCTGTGTGTTCTTAAGGGAAATTCTACTTTACTGTGTGTGTATTTATTATCCTTTCCCTATATGGATGCCCCTCACTGGTGTTACTGGTGAGGATTGAGGCTCCTTGATTGCTGGGCCAGTGCACGGGCTTCACATATTAATTGATTGGCAGTAGTGGGATATCCACACCACATATTAATTGGTTGGCAAATACTAATTGGCTTGTAGTGGTGTGTGTAGAGTGAATTCCTGTAGCTTGCGGACAGTGATCACTGAAGGTGTTTTAGACTATCAGCCACGCAGTGAATACTCAGAGTTCAGATCACAACTGTTTTATTTCTTTTGTTAGGTTAGTTAGTCAGGGAGAGCAGGCAGCATGTCAGCAGAGGAGTACAGAAAGCTGACAAGGAGCTAGCTGGCTGAGATGTGCCAGGCTAGGGGACTGGTGAATGGAAACCTAACTAAGGCAAACCTGACTGCAGCCTTGGTTACAGCTGCATCAGAAAACAGCAACCAGGAGGACAATCAGACTGACAGTGGAGATGTACCACCCTCAGAGAATGGACAGCTCAACCTTTCTGCAGACGACTTAAAAATCCATATGGAGCTAAAGAGACTTGAGTTGGAGGCCAGGGGTTTGGAAATAGAAGCAGCTGAGAGACTGAGGCTTATAGAGAGTGAGGATCATGAGAAACTGCGACAGTTGCAGGCTGAGGAGAATGAGAAACTGCTACGCCTGGAAGCTGAGGAAAAGGAGAGGCAGAGGCAGCATGAGAAGGAGATGCTGAGTCTTTGCCAGAGGAAGGTAATGGGGAAGGGAGTAACTGGACCCCAGAAGCACAGAAGGTCATTAAATTTCTTCCACAGTTTAAAGGGGGATAATTTTGATAGTTTCATTCATATGTTTGAGAGGGTATGTAAACAGTATAATGTTGAACAAAGGCTCTGGGTATGGTTCCTGACCCCCTTGCTCCATGGTAAAGCTGTAACTGTGTTGTCTAAAATTTCTGATCAGGAATGTTTTGATTATACTGTTGTTAGGAACTGTTTGTTAGAATCATTTAAGCTAACACCTGAAACGTATAGGGAAATGTTTTGTGATCATAGACGCAAGGCAGATGAAAGTGTGTGTGAACTGGCTCATGGACAGAACACACATGGTGAGAGTTGCGGGAGCTAGGTCTGACTCTAAACCGTTTACAAGTGGTGTTCCCCAGGGCTCAGTCCTAGGACCCCTCCTGTTCGGCATATACTTCTCAGAGGTACAGGCAAGCACAGGAGGACAATGGCTGACCAGGTTCGCAGATGACTGCAAACTAAGGGCTATAACTGACTCTTCAGCTGACACAGACATCCTCCAAAAGGGTCTCACTGAGACGGATACCTGGTGTCAAAATCATGGCCTCATGCTAAATGCCAAAAAGTGCATAGCCATCCCCTGTGGAAAAAACAAAGTACCCACAAACTACCACATAGGTGGTAGTCCCCTAAATACGGAAGACGTGAAAAGGGATCTGGGGACCCAAATAGATAGTAATCTCTCCTTTGATAATCACATTGCCAAAGTGGTTAGAAAAGCTTTCTATGTGGCCCATCTAATCACAAAAGGGTTTGCATCCAGATCAAAAGAGGTCATTGTGCCCCTCTACTCATCACTCGTCAGACCCATCATAGAGTACAGTGCCCCATTTGAGATGTACCTTACAAGACACCTGCAACAGCTGGAAAGACCACAGAAGTACCTCACCAAGAGGATCACTGGCCTCAAACAGATACCCTATGCAGCTCGACCGAAGAAACTCCAGCTGTACTCAGTTGCATATCGCGTACTCAGAGGTGATCTCTGCCTGACATACAAGGCCATGTCCAACCCAGAATTGATGGACATGCTCCACCTAAAGAAAACCATATCCCCTCGAGCCACATGCTCTAGGGATCTAAACCTCACCACTACAATAAATAGGACGTGCTGGAGGGATAGATTCCTGTCCCAGAGACTTCCCATGCTTTGGAACAAGATTCCAATCTACATTAGGCAGAGCTCCTCGCTAACACTCCTCAAGAGAAACCTTGACGGATGGATGGGAAACCGAAAGTTTACCCCGGGATCACTTCAGTGGCTCTGCTGGGCAGAGACACAGGTAATTAATCTAAGGGGGTGGCAAAAGCCAACACATTCTGGCTAGGCTTATAAATGCCTTTGGGCAGAAAGCCTAGTACCTACCTATGAACCTATGAATATATTGCTGAACTGAGCACTTATTTTCATAGGTGGGTGAGTGGATGTCAGGTAACCACTTTTGAAGGGCTGTCAGACCTTTTGATGAGGGAACAAGCCCTTAGCACTTTGCCTGAGGACATGAGGATCTGGTTAGCTGAGAGACAATGTGCTACTTCACATGAGTTGGGGAAGAAGGGGGACTTATACCTAGTAAGCAGTGTATCCCTGCACAGGAAAAGGACCCCCAGTACTGCTCATGGGTCTAAAGGAACCCATGTTGGGCAGCACAGACTGCCTCAACAGAATCTGCCAGTAGCAGGGGAAGCCATTAGTCCAGTTACATGTCCAGGATATAGCTAAGAAATAGGAAGATTAGACTAGTTTGTTTTTCTGTGATATCGGAACTTTTCTACAGTATTATTTTAAGTATTTCTCTGTGATCTCTGAACTCTTGACTAGCAATGTGTAGTAAGAAGTATTGTCTTGTGTTTTTATTGTTTATTATTAAATATGTGTAAACCTTTCAACTGTGGCTGTTTTGCGTAGAGATAATTTAAACTCTAGAGTACATTGCATATATATAGTGATACTGTACCAAGTCATTCCAACTAAGCTTTGCTGTTCAGTCACACTTACCATTTGGATAATAATATTGCACAGTAATAATTGGACACCCTTTAATAAGGGCCTTTGAGTAGCTGATAAATATTAATGGGTGGTGGCAAGTGATACTACCGTATAGTCTGGGTAAAAGGGGCACAGCTGGAGAACCTGTGCCAGCCTCCCCCAGGAGTGCTACTTGGGCAGGGACACGAAGCACTGGTTGGACAGAGAGAGTGCTAGAGGTTTTAGCTTGCCCAATAGGCTGAGATCTGGACCCTATAACTGTGCCTTATTGGGGATCTGGAGAGAAAAAGAGAAACCAGCCCCAGATTGATTGTGATCTCTGTGTGTTTTTAAGGGAAATTCTACTTTACTGTGTGTGCGTATTTATTATCTTTTCCCTATATGGACGCCCCTCACTGGTGTTAGTGGTGAGGATTGAGGCCCCTTGATTGCTGGGCCAGTGCACGGCTGTCACAGTACCAATGAAGAGTTGGCTTTCACACACATCCTGCTTCTACGAAACCACCAAAGATATACACAGACCATGTGCAAATTCTATGTCTGTGACTCTAAGTGAAAGAATTTAGTGCCAATGTGTAACTCTTAAAAAGCTACAATCTGCCACACACAAGCATAATGGCAATGATAATCATGTTTATGATAGAAAGTCCACAGCAATACCAGTTTCACACTGATTCCAGCATGTAGCAGAACATTATATGACACGAATACTGCTACACTCAATCAGTGACTGTTCCTTAGTAGTCAACAAACAGCAGGGCTATATCACTTTTATTCACCTCATTCAAGAGTAATGCTTACCTGTTGTCCTTAGTTCTGTCACATATTTTTGCTCTGTCCCTCATAAATGTTTTGATTTAGTGATAATTCATTCAGGACGGCAGACAGAAATGACATACATTACAGTTTTATACTTCTTATTGTTCAGAAAATGCATGTTGATGCAAAACATGTTATTCTGTTATCATTTTAACCGAATTAAAGTAATATTTAAAAATGTTCCTGATTTTGAACCTTTATTCCTCTATTATTTTTCACTTTGCCCAGAGTTCTTGAGTAAAGAATTTGAGAGTTATAGCATCTGGTATCCTGACAGTAATTATAAAACTCCCTGAAACAGAAAACCAACTCTGTAGACTAGGAACATCTTCTTTTTTAAAATCGAAGTAAAAAATTATATCAGTCATTCTGTGATGCCAATCTTTAGCACTTACTTTGCTCACCAATTGCTGGCTTAATCCTAACTAGGTCATATCACAACCCTTTAGGATAAAGCATATAATCTGAGAACGAATAACCTTTTTTACTTCTCATTTTCTCCCAATCAGCTGCAGATTTTGTGGGACCCCCACCCAGTTGAGGATAATCAGGGTATCTCTTGCAGCCATTCATATTGTGGATGTCTGACGCTAGCCATTATGTTAGTTTTAGTGTAGAATATGTTCAACAGCAGGATTTGACAAAGTCAAATACAGTATGTCAATGGTAAAACATTTAATGAAATGCTGAAGCCTGCTACATGACAAAACACTGTCACTACAGAAACATCTTTGAATTTCAAAGTAGTGCATATCCTTAGGATTCTTCATCCTGAGTCGCTATTAACCACCTGAGTCATTAAGTGCATGATATTGCTGTTTGCTTTTGTTTGTTTAGCAAACATATAACAAAATATAAAAATAAGACTGCTGTGATGACCATTGGTGCCTAAAACCGACTCTGAAGTTCAAATTTATTTATGTGCTAATTTTGTAAGCATGAGTAAACAAGATTAAAAAGTTAAACACTAACAAGAATTGAGGTAATAAATACAAGTAATAAATAGGGTACAATAGAGAAACCAGATAAAAATTAATATGGAATAAACAGCACAATACAAATAAAATAAAATGCTACTCCTCCCTTTTCCATCTCCTCAGTGAAGAGATAATTAATCAAACCAGAGCTCCATCCCTGTACACTGGGGATATAGCAATAAATGTCTTATAAGTAACCTATTACAGTCTTAATGATATTTAGCTGTGTAAAATGAAGAGCTGATATAATGAAGCATGGCTACCCCTCACGTGATTCTCAGCTGCTAGTGTGGATGTGGTGTAGGGTCTTGTTGAAGTGTATCTCTGTTTTCTGAGTTATTTTTAACACCTCAGAATCACTCTCACTGTTTCTTATAGAATTTTAATATATTTTCTTCAAAATGGCAGTCAATGGGGCTTGATATATCAATGTGATCTTATTTTTCTTCAAGCCTTTCTCTTTCCCATAATCCATTTCAAGTCTGCTTCATATGAGTCATGCTAAACATAAGGAAGTAGTGGTGTATTCCCATGCTATTGACAGTTTACTATCATAAGTATGAAATGCAGTAATATTGACTTGGAAAACTGAAAACAGAGTATACCGACGTGCAAAATATCGAATCTGCATATTAATATGCGAATTCGATCTTACTCGACATTAGTAGAATGCAGTCCTACCCTACACCAGACATAACGTGCGGATTTTGCAGGGGCGCAAGCCCCCTGCACCCACACCCCCTGCAAAATATATATTCCAACTCCCAGATCACACTACATTAGAGAAAAGGGTACATTTCCTGATCCCCACTGTACCGCGATCTCTAGTTCAATGACCGACCACATCCTTGCGAATGCACTGAGCATTCGCTTAAACAGAACTCACATGAGAAGGATTAGCAACACGGGTTGGTCAAATGTCATTCAACAACCAGTGGTCGCTGAAACTTCCCTCTGCAATTTAAATGTAAACCGCCATTGACATATAATGGGATGACTGTAAGTCACTGCCATCTTATATACTAACAGGACTGTTTCTTTTATTTCTTGAATGGTCCTTATTTGTGTGTGTCTCAGAGCTTATTTTACAGTATACTAAGGAATTATACAGCTGCAACCAGAACAATTGCTTAATTACTGTCCTTTGTTTAAAGTATCTTTTTGTAGCCCAAGTTGAATTGACAGCCCCTCCCCCTACACTTTGATAAATGAGCTGATACTTTACAAGAATTATAAGAAAAACATTTTTCATACTTTCTTTTAAATGTCACAGGCATCTTTAATAGTACATTCAAGTCATCTTAAAATGTAAAGTAGAATAAATAACAAACATTTAAAGTTTAAAGCTTAGTCTTTCAGTACTGTGATGCTGCTTATGTAAATTGGTCAAAAGAGGTGACAACTGTCTTTGAACCACTGACTGATCTAATTGCTCTGTTTTGCTATGAAAGGCCTAGCTACATTGGAAGCAGCTATGAATCAGTGTAAGTTCTCTTTCTCACTCTGCAATAAAAACAACTGAAAACAGTTTTACACCTCTCTGTCTTGTTTACACCAGCTGACCTCCTGACAACAAATTTCTCTGTGTCTGTGTTGTGTCATGCAAGTGTAGATAAATTCCTCTGCAACCAAAGCTTGAGTACTGACTTCATCCCAGCTGAGTGGAAGACGGCCACTGTCATCCCTTTGCACAAAGATGGAGTGTCCACTGATCCAGGAAATGATAGACCCATCAGCCTAACTAGCCTGATCTGCAAGGCCTTGGAGCGGATTATCATGGACCTCATTAACAAGGACATTGGCAACCTCTGTACACTTGATCCCACACAGATTGGTTTCATCGAGGGGAGGTCATGCCTGATAAATTTGGTCAGCTTCTTTGAGACAGTCATCAAAGCCATGGATGAGGGGAAGACAGTGTACACCACCTACCTTGACCTGGTTAAAACTTTTGATACTATTCCCCACTTAGGTATAATAAGTAAACTCTCTCAACCAGGCATCAATCCATATATTACCAGATGGGTAGCAAACTGGCTCACTGACAGAACCCACCTAGTCAAAATAGGGGAAGCCACCTCAAGCAGTCGACCCGTGATGAGTGGTGTACCCCAGGGATCAGTCTTGGGGCCTTTGTTGTTTGGGATATACTTTTCTGAGCTGCAGGCCAAAACTAGTGGGCTATGGCTGTCCAAGTTTGCAGATGACTGCAAGCTGGGCACCGTCATCGGTTCCCCTAGTGATGTAGACATCCTCCAAGAGGGTCTCACCCAAACATATGACTGGTACCAGAAACATGGCCTCAAACTGAATGCCAAAAATGCATCATCCCCTTTGGGGAGAGTGATGTCCCCACAAATTTTCACATTAATAACAAGGTCCTAAGCATACAATCAGTCGTGAGGGACTTGGCCACCCAGGTTGATAGCAGACTGACTTTTGACCACCATATTGCCTCTGTTGTACAGAAAAATTTCTACATGGCGCACCTCATTAGTAAGGGTATCTCATCCAGGGACAAGGTGGTCATAACATCCCTGAATTCTTCCCTTATAAGATCCATTATCGAGTACAATGCCCCTTTTGGCATGTACCTCACAAATCACATGCAGCAGCTGGACAGACCACAGAGGTTCCTCACCAGGAGAATCCAGGGCCTCAAACATCTACCCTACACAGGTAGGCTGAAGGCCCTGTCCCTCTATTCAGTCTCCTACAGACTCCTGAGAGGTGACCTCTCTCTGGCATACAAAGCAATCTCAGACCAAGCTTGATGGGACTACTGCATAGCCACAAGTCAAGCTCCACTCGAGTAACCCGCCCATGTGACCTCAACCTGGCCTGTGACATCAATAGGACTTGTTGGTGAGATAGATGTGTGTCCCAGAGACTCCTGCTCCACGTCAGAGTACCTCATTAACGCTTTTTAAGGGCAACCTGGATAACTAGATGAGGAACAGAAAATACACCCCTGGGATTCCACCTGTGTCCTTGCTAGACATGGAGCATTGGGTGCTGAGTTGTCGGAACATGGGCTAAATTCTTGGCTAGGCTTGTAAGGGCCTCAGGAACAATAGCCTAGTAACTTTCTATGATCCTATGAGCTTATGTGAGAAGGTAAGCTTAAAAAAAAGTGGGTGGATTTTCTCTTCCTTGGATACCAACGTAAGGAAATTAAAGTTTGATGAAGTTCAAGCAGGTTTGTCGTGTCGGCAATAAATGCCAACAAAGACAGCATCCCCTTGAAACACTACTGCCTATATTGCTCTTTGTATGAGAATGCTCCTGCTTTAAACTCCACCTCCATTACATGACAGTAAAACAGAAGCCTCTGTCCCTCCCCCTCCTTCCAACTGCTATATCTGAACATACAGCAATTAAGTGCTACACACACGTAATACTAATAATATACTTTCGAGACAATCAACTATGACATTGTTTCTGTTCAATACGTTCAGCACATTTACTAACTTCTCATTAAACAGAAACTTCTACTCCCAGCATAATGTATCGCACGTGGTATGACAGCCCCTGATGTAACCCAATAAATAGTATACCGGAAGTCTTCGAAGCTAAAAACCATTTTACTGGGTAAGGAGAGCATTAACTCATGAATATTAACGACAGCGGCGTCTCTTCGCAAACCGGTCAGGGCGGAGTAAATTGCAACCTTCCGGGGTCACCTTTACGTTTCTTCGACAGTTTGGGCGGAGAAATTTTTCGGAGCAAAGTATTATGAGTACGTCATGTGGTGTCCGCAACAGCAGTGGCGCGAGCATGTAGATGGACGTTCAGCCTACAGGTTTTTAGTCTGTAGTCCACATTAACAAAAGTGGTGTCACGCAGAAAAGTAAGCTAAGGCAGTTCGAACTGCAAGGATGATGATGATGATGAGAAACTCGATGTCTGCCACCATGCAGGATGGCTTTGGCTGCGCTGTAACCAACCGATTCATGCAATTACTGGATGATGAATCAGATCCGTTCGATATTTTGCGAGAAGCCGAGGAAGAGAAGCGAAAGAAGAAAAAGAAAGAAGAAGCCGCTGCAGGGAAAAAAGGTGGAGCAGCGGCAGCGAGCAAGACTGGCAAGAAAGAATCCCAGCGGGATCGGAGGTTGCCTGTGAGTGACAGTAACTGGGCCGGACCAGCCGCTGTGGAGAACAGCGTACCACCCCAACAGCTCGGTAAGGAAGTTTGAACATGGAGTTTGATACTGAGGTACAGCGATGCAGTGTAGTAGGCTTCTACTCGAAAAGGCCTTACTAAGTTTTGGGTTATTGGTATTTAGTTCGTCGTTTGGGGCCTAGACTTGAGTAGTTCAGAAGTCATGGTGGTGATAGGGTAGGGGACCCAAGTTGCGTCTGTACTGCGAGTTTACGTATATATTTTATCCATGTCATTTGGTTATTTAAGGTGGCAAGCGTAATGATGGCATCATTAGTTTTATTGCATTATGTGCGCTTGTTGCTGTAGTAGCCGACGTGCGATCAACTCTGGTTTAATTCAAGGGACGTAACCTGTGGGGGATGGGAGTGTGAGTTCGACAGTTCGTTGAGCACATGGTGAGGTCGTAAGCAAAGCTTTTTTAAAGGGTATGTTTAGACCGTTGGCATGTTCTCTAGGTTGTAAGGTTAGACTACGTTTGTAGCTTTGAAAAGAGCACAGGCTTTTCCGTTGTTACAGAGAGCAGCAGAATGTCCGCAAACCACGTTTTCCATTTTAACCCATGTAATTTTGAATTGCCGAGTAATGTACTCGTTCTGCATTTTATGCTGAATAATGGGGTAAAAATTTCCTTTATAAGGTTCTTTATTTTTTATAAGTCCTCTGACAAAGTCTTCGCAGTCATGTGCATGCCGGGGGTTGTGGTAGGATTTTAGAATATATATTTTTAGTTTTTATGTTGCCAATGTAACTAAGTTGCGCATTTCTTCACTGGCAGTAACACAATAATTCATTCAGTCCTGGTTAACAAGTGGAAATATGTAGGCATGTTGTGTCTATACTTAACCGGGTTATATAACGTAGCAGACAGACACCTGGAAAAGACAGTTTCGGGAGTAGCATGTATCCTTAGTTTGTTTTTTGGGGGGAGTGTGTACAGAAATAGTTTATATGCAGATGGATCTTTGAGACACATCCTGTCAAATAACTGCAGTAAGCAGTATTTCACTGGATGGATGCTATTCTTGAGTGTGGATGTTGTGCAGCAGTCAGTAGTAGTCTCAATGTCTTGTTTTACTGCATCTGACATTAACCCTTGCGGGTGTTTCTTTGCCTTGTTTATGCAGTGGCTGGAATATTAGCTGCTTACATTGGATTACCTTTTTTTTAATCCACGTGACCTGGGCTGTTGAAAGACGCAATCTACCCGTAATAACTAGTTTGTTTTTCAAGGTTGTGTGTGTGTGTGTGTGCGCGCGCGCATATATTTGTCTGCATGCTGATACAAGGTTCGTGTCTGGGGTGAATGGGTGTGTTGCATGAGTTAAAGAAAGAAACGAAAACTTTGAAGGTGACTAGTTGACGTTTGTAGAAATGGTGGGGTTGAGTAGTTTCATGTACAGACTGAAGTTAAAACGCTTGTGGCTAGAGTGCTTTGCGCTCATTTTAGGTTGTGTAAAACCAGGAAAGTTCTGTTTTGAAGTCACTGCAGTAGCCTAAGTTGGTTTGATCAGCTGTCCAAGCTCAAGGGGTACCTCTTACATGCTTTGACTGTCTGGGGCTTGGTTTTTGATGCATTTTGACAGCACATGATTACGATGGCGTGTCTTAAGTGCAATCCATTAAAGTTCTCAACTTGTCATTTTGTGTTATTGACTTGAACAGGCAATGTTTGCATTGCTGGTAAACGTTTTGTGTCTGGACCATTGAACATATGTCTCATTGATTCTTTTCTGTCTATGAGAAGTATGTTGGAAGTTTTGGGTCTGGCTTGCTTTCTTTCAGTGTCATGTCACTAATAGGTGTAGTGACTCTGCTGTGGTTAGATTGGGTTCCTCAAGCCACTCATTGTCTGTTCCTCTGGTGTAGCACCCATGGCAGTTTCTGTGGGAGTAGAATATGAAGGTTTGCAGTTTAGTGGATTAACGACTGGAATGGTTTGTCTTTTTTTTATCCCCCCCCCCCCCCCCACACACACACACACACACACACACCACCACTGGCAGCTTTTGAGAACATGAAGTAGTTAACCTTCCTTATGAAGTTAACTGCTCAATTCTGATTTTCATAAATTAGTCTTTTATCGTTGATGTTGATAGTTCAGGTAGCAGTAGTACTGTTTGCAAAGTTCAAGCTTAATTTATAAGTAGATGTAATTCGGAGGCTCAGTTTAAACAAGTGGAGCCTCCCAGAGTCAACAATGTTCTTTATAGTTATCTCTGCTGTAGTAGCCTAGTTGTGTTATATCCTGCCAAGGATACTGCAGAAGTGATTATTTGAAATTTTTTGGTAAATTAGCTTACTACACAACTGCACTATCTACTCTCTCCTATTACCATGGTAGACATTCACATGTAACATTTATAGTGGTGGAGCAAGTTGTGTTGCTTCATGGCAAGAGGGTCTTGCATGTCCTCCCTCTGTTCCTGTGAGTTTACTCTGGGTGCTCCTTGTTTCCTCCCACATTCAAAAACCATGTAGGTGGATGGGACACTCCAAATTGGCCTTGGGTGAGTGTGTGGCACAGAACAGCCATGGGTGGGAAGGGATGAGAACAGCCATGGCAGGGCTAGCCACCCAATGGTGTGAACCTTTGTTCTAAATTATTACTGTTTAAAGTGACACCCTAACCTCACATATAAATATGGGAGAAATGGTTTATTGAGGGATTGAACCTAAAATGTGTGTTTACATTCTAGCTTGCAAGGAAGCAGTAAGTGTTTCGGTTCTGTTCACTGCATCACTGCTGTTTACATTGAGCCTAGCTCCAGTGATTGCTTGGAGCAGGGTTCGGGCTTTCCTTATTTGGACAATTGTGTTTCCCTCAGTTGTCAGGATTTATGGACGTATGTCATGAAACTCATGCCCAGTCTGGTTTCAACGGAGATTGCAGAAATCTTTCTCATCCCTTCTCACCCAGTAGTGTTTTCTAAACTGTTGGGAAGCACTTTTTTCACTTTGAACCAAGTACAATAATTCAAGAGGAGCATGGGGATTTCTCCAACCAATCTTGAGCTTCTGTAAGGAAGCTTCAGATTTTTTTTGGCACTCCCTTAGCCAGACTTCACATTAGTTTGGTGCTACTTAGACTGTTATGGTAGGATATTTTACTGTTCTGACGTACTTGTATGCTTTCATGGAGAGTCAACCATATGTCATTTTTAAAGGGCAGGGTAGGGAGTTAATTTTTTGAGTAGTGTCGTCATATTTTGATTTAAATCAGCCTTTTAAATCTCCATGTATCTGATGACCAGCATACGAACAAATTTGGTTGTCTCGTGCTTTTTCTGCTGTGCTCACAATATCGTAAAATTTCTAGGCTGGATTAGGGTCCGTTCTTCCAGAGCTTTGGCCTTTTTTGTGCCTTAAAAAAAGGGGGGGGCACAACCTGGTCCTTTGTACATACATTTACATAACGCTAGAAACTAGATTACTATGGGGTACAGTGTGCCAGTGTGTAATTTACATTGGCAAAGATCTTGCTTACACGAGTATTTGGCAATGTTTGGGAATGTAATACTTTGGCTAAGTCTAGGCTCTCAAATTTTGAGTTGTGAAGATTAATCTTGGTTCACCCTAATTAGGGCCCTGGTATGCACTCAGTAATAGGATCACCCTCAAGCCTAGCCAAGTTATTTCCATGATCAGCACCTATTGCCCCTGTCCAAGAGGGTCACAGGTGGAACCCCTGGGGTGAATTTAGTCACCCATCCAATCGTCCAGATTGGAGTAATGAAGTTCTCTTGATATGAAGTAGGAGTCTTTTCCAAAGGTGTGGTAACCTCTAGGAGACAAATCTGTTCTCCTCCGGTAGGTTTTATTAATGTGACCTACCAGGATAAGGTCTGTAGAGTGAATGACCCATGTATCATTTGACTTTGGATATCAAGTATTTCCAATAATGCAGTGTCATAGATTGCCTTTTATATGCAAGGCAGGGAGCGCCTATGAGTAGTTTGTATGACACTGAGTGATTTCAGACTATCCCCATAGGACAGATGGTGAAGACCTTGAATTTTCCATGTGAGGAACCTCTGTGCTCTTTCCAGTTGCTCCAAGTGTTTAGAAAGGTACATACCAAAAAGGGCGTTGTACTGAATTATTGGTGTGAGGGAAGAGTACAAGGAGGCTGATAATCTCCCCCCCCCCCATTCAGGTGGTACCCAAGTGATGCTTGTTGCTAATTCATGTTGGAGCCCATGTAGGAAGTAACCTGGAATGTTATCGGGTCTCCTAGATGCTGTGTTTTTGGACTTGGATGGCATTTACAGCCTGCTGTTTTAGAAATTTGAGGTAGGGGGCATGTGTAGAGGTGTCGTGAGATTTGTGTGGTGGGGGTAGGGGAGTGAGGTTTTCCCAGAGTCAGCATGTTAGCTATGTTCACAGGCTCAGTGTATGGGATATCATTAACTGCCAGTTCCGCACAAATCTGGGCCTTTCCTTTTAGGTTATGGGTGTAACTATAGAATGCTTTGTGGCTCTCCTTTGTTTAAGCTGATGAGAGGGTGTTTCCAGATTAGGAGGACTCATTCCTTAACTGTTTAGACAGCAATTTCTTTCTCTTGTTGTAAAACCTGTTAATGGCAGTTCATCAGGCAGGTTTGCTCTTCTTTGAGGCGCTTGTTTTGGTCCCATCAGGTATGACCAAGTCAGTGCAGTTTAAGTGTTTCTGTACAGGATTGGTGTAGATCTCTGCATAGTTGCCAGTTGCATCTGAGGGAGGAGGTGCAGTAAAGCTGCTTACACTATCCTGTAAAAGGTTAGAATGTGCTTTGGAGACTTGGTTTAGTTGTAGGGGGGTGGGGTGGGTGCAATATTACTTTGACGCTGATTTGTGGTCATCTCACCGGGGAGGACCTAACGGTGGGGATGCTACAGTGGTCCCCCATATTGGTGAGTACCAGATCTAGGATGTTGGCACCCCTTGTTGGGGTGTAAACCAGCTGGTCCAGGGCATTGGAGTTAACAAAGGGACCTTTGGGCAAGTGAGTTTGAATGGGAGTATTTTACCTAGTCAATGGATGGGTAGTTAGTTGTCCAAAACCATGTGTTTGGATGTATCTTGATAGACTCCAGTAGATCCAAGTAAGAATAGGTGTCCTGCTTCATGGAGGGCATTCTGTAGCTGGTGGTTTGAATAGGTGTCCTAACAGGTAATTGCACCTGAAGTGTCTCCAGGGGGGTCATACTGCAACATGAGGTGTATTTATTTTTAAAGGGGGTGGTATTTCAATATTCATTGGTTTTCACACCTTCAGTTTGAGGTCTGAATATGTGGAAGGAGGTGTAAGCTGGTATGGCTGGGGTGCTGTCCACAGCCTTGAACCAGGTCTCTGACTCCACAAATTAGGATAAAGAGGGTAATCTGAGTAAATGGACACATCAATATACCATGGCTAATTCATGTCTTTAATATGATTGTAAGCCCTTGATCAAGTATTCAGAGCAACACAGTCTCTGTGCTCCTCCTGTGATCATTAGAAGCAAACTCTGTAGATGAGGGCTCCAGTTGTGTTCATATTGTGTGTGTAGCCGAGCCTTATCTTTGCTTTCACACATGTCTTGCCAAAAAGGCAGTGGGGGGGGGGGTGTTTGATCATTGGTGTTAAATGATCATTAAGTGCGTGTTCATTAAGTGTGTGTGCATGCCCAAGTCAAAATACAATACTGTGCTTGTTTGATATGAGCTTTTCAGTCCGAAGTGTTATCTGTGGGAATTTTCTCATTGTGATAGTATGGGTGTTAAAGGAACTAAAGCTTCGGTTTGCATTTTTAAAAAAAGCAGTGAAGTAATCTGTTTTCCCCCTTCAAGTTAATTTAGTTCCACAGCCACTCTAATGCAGGTGTCTTGGATTCTGTTCACAACAAATATGTGCTTTTTTTTTTACTTTGTATGCCCTTACTATTACACAGTGTATTGGGGGAGGATGTGTTGCTGTGAATTTGGGGTAATGTCTTTGTAAATGTGAGCTTGGCAAAATGTTGTCCACTAATTATTCAGCATTGTCGTAGGAGTATTGTTTATATTTTAATTTAGTTTGTAGATGGGGAAAGTGAGATGCAGCTTATTTGCTGCATTGATTTAAACTTAATGGTATCCTGTTATGTGCACATTTACTCTAGAATTATACATCTCCTACTTGAGATTTCATGTATTGTCCCGGTTTATTTCAGTAGCTGAGAATCTGAAGTTAAACCAGAAATTCAAAACCGCAAAGTAGACTTGTTTCATACACACAAATGCAGACTTTTTTTAAGACTGGCATTTGAGCCTGCTTCCTCCTCCTCCGTAGTAGTAATCAGTTTCGTAACTGCACAGCCTTCTGTTAGCAAATCTGACCGTATTTAAAGGCCTGGAATTGGTGCTTCCAGTATCTATGCAATTTCAAGACTGACATTCCGGTTCCCTTCTGCTTACACCTTTCATGGGAAAGTGCCTCCAAAGTCTCTCTAGGAGACTTTTGAAAGGATTCTAAAATCATGTTCTGTTTTGTACACTTTTTTTTTTTTTTCTCTCTCTCTCCATTATAAGGTTTGGTATTTTTCTAGGACTAGAGCTGGTTTTGCTAGATCCATATTTCAAGGAATCCTAGCTCACCAGCTCTGCTTCACCCCACCTCCCTTTCCTGTTCAGGCAGCTTATAGAATCTTCCCATCTGTTCGCACGAACACTGGTCAGAAGAAGGTAGTAAAGTTGTGTGTGAACTTGCCATAACGTTTATCACAGGATTACATCCCACTTTTTGTCCTGTATGGTCATAGATGTATACTAAACTAATGACCACAAGGGTCCTTACAAGTTTAACCTAGCATGTATCCAGCAGTTTTTTGGTACACTAGGCTTTTTTTCCCCAAGGGTATTTTAAAGGTTGAATGTACATGACAACATGGTTGGTCAAGCATTTGCAGGGTGCTTTAGTCCAGCGGCATAGGTGATTTCCCCTCCATTGGTTCAGCTTGAATATGGTTGGTGGAAGAGATCTTCACATATATTTAAATTTATATATATTTTTTTCTTTTGTGCACGTGTTTATATAATTTATATACGCAAATTGTGTGTGTGTGTGTGTATATAATATATATATGTATGTATATGATATATATATATATATATAGATATATATATATAGATATAGATATATATATCTATAGATATATTTGTTAGTTTGTGTAATGTGTGCCTGGCATCAGTCAATTCCCAGTAGTAGTGGAAGATGTGCTGTGAGGCAAGGATGTTATAAACATATGGATACAGCATCTAGGGTATTTGCAGTGTATCTTACACAAGATGCTGCTTTTTGCTGGGCAAAGGGTGTTAGTTTTCACAGTGCTGCATCTCCAGCAGGGATGAACAGTTACCTGCTTCCAGAGTGTAGGACTAACCTCGAACCTCAGTCTCTGGAACCATCAAGGCACGCCACCTTCCTAGAGACTTTTATCGATATTGATAAGCCAAGTGCCTTTTGAACCCACGGATGACCCCCTAGACCTTGGGTATTAACAGTATTAAATCTCAGTACATTGGCATTTTTCATAAAGTTTATCTTAAAGTAGCTAAAAATGAGGAAAAAGAGAGAGAAACTATTATGGATGGGGTAAAGCGTATCTAACTCTTCAGGAATTGAATAATAGGTCTGTGTCTTGGAGGCAGCACAGTCTAAGAATTTTGATTCTGGTAATGACAATCAGCCGCAGTACCAGTGTTAGAGAGGGCTGCCAACATTCAACAAAACCATGGTCTTTGGGCCTGCTTCGAAACCTGCAATGGACTAAATTAAAAAAAATTCGGGGCAGGGGGATTTATCAACGGTAATTTAATGTAGGTGTGTTTGTAACAAGCTTATTTACAATTTTAAAGAACCTTTCAAGAAACTTGTTCCATGTAGAATTTGCCAACAGTGTCATGCAATTTTTTTTTTTAAGGGTTTTAATTTCATTACTGAATACAAGTAGGACACTGTGCCATTCTTTCTCAGCTAGCTAAGATTATGAAAAATGTATACACAAAACATATGCTTTCCAAAAGCATATGACAAGGTCTCAAGAAAGCTGATCTGGGCAATACTGTGGTGGTTTGAAGGTCCCAGAAACATTGGTAGAATTAGTACAGGCTATGTACAAGGACCCGCTGACTCAAGTACGAACAGTGTTTGGCCTCACTAAGGGGTTCCCAGTGGGAGTGTGTGTACACCAGGGTTCAGCTGAGCCCACTGCTGTTCATACTGGTAATGGACTACATCAGCAAACAGGTTGGAGGGGCCAGAGCAATAAAGCTGCTGTATGTAGACTGTGGCAGTACAGGCAGACTCTGATCTAGAACTTCAGCAAAGGATAGGAGAATGGAATGCAAATCTGAAGGCACACAGGATGAAACTAAGCACAGATAAGACAGTGGTAATGGCAGCACATTGGGGAAATCAGAATAAGCTGAGAATAGAGATAAATTGGAAGCTAGTGGAACAGGTAAACTGCTTCAAGTATCTGGGAGGGGTGGTTGAGGAGAAGGGTAGTCTGAAGAGGTCAAAGCTAGAATCAGAGGGGCTGCAGCCAACTGGCATAGAGTATCAGGTGTAGTCTGACAGAAGAATGCCAAAGAAGCTGAAAAGTAAGGTGTACAAGACAGTGTTGCAACCAGTACTACTGTATGGTACAGAAACCTGGGCCGTAAAGGCAGAACAGTTGAAGCTAGAGGTGATGGAAATGTGCCTGAGAAAGGAGGTAGGATGCACACTGCGGGACAGGCGAAAAATGAGGACATAAGAGCAGAAGCCAAAGTAGCTCCAATTGCAGAAAAGATCAAAGAGAACAGATTACGATGGTATGGGCACATGTGTAGAAAAGCAGAAGGCAATCTGGTGAGGGAGATTTGGGACAGACAGGAAGAAGGTAAGAGGAAGTGAGGGCATCCAGCAAAGAGGTGGATGGATTATGTGAAAAGATCTGTGACAGTCAGGCATGAGTGTTGAAGGCAGGAGAGTGGCACTGAATCGAGAGAGTTGGCGACAGTTAATACGATACTCTACCCCATGTAAATGGGGGAAAAAGGGGGATGATGATGCACAAAACATCTCGTGCACCCCTTAATTCAGAATCTCCTTATGGCTGATACCCAACACGGCTTTTTTCCACACCACAGAACAAATTCAGCCCTACTAGTGTTTACCAATACCATAAATAATAATCATAACAATCGCATGTCCTCGGCCCTCTTCGATCTTTCCAAGGCATTTGACATGGTGGATCACAAACTTTTGATTCACACCCTGCAGTCTTTCTGTCTAAATTCTAATACCATTCAATGGTTTAAATCCTACCTCAGTGGGAGGCAGCAGGCTGTTCTCTGGCAGAACAAGCTCTCCAACCTATTGCCAAACACCCTTGGAGTGCCACAAGGCTCCATGTTAGGGCTGCTATGGTTTTCTCTCTATTAACAACTGTATACAGTCCTCCCGAATGTCGCCTGTATCCAATATGCTGATTCTGCCCAGATTTGCTCAGCCACTTCTCCTTCAGACTTGGTCTGCCACCCAGTCCACCTTTTAGTACTATAGAAAACTGGCTCTCCAAACGTCTTGTTGCCAAATCCCAAAAACTAAATTGTTCTCTCCAGCACAAAGGTCTGCTGCGTTTACCATCACCATAAATGCAAAAGATGGCACAATAATCGCCCCAGACTCCTCTACAAAATTATTAGGAGTCCTTATCGATTTCCTAAAATTTGACCATGTAAACAAACTATCAAAACATCAATAAAAAACTTGGGTCACTGTATAGAGTAAAAGCCTTCCTAACTGCTCCAGTTAAGATTGCCATAGCTCGCTCTCACCTGCTTTCAACGTTTCTATATGCATCCCCCTTCTCTCTAATCTACACAAGACCTGTACTTTAATACTGTCAACCTGTTAGTCACATTGCCAGGTTGCCACTGGCCTGCCTTTTGGAACACACCACTGCATCAAACAGCTTGGGTGGCTAGAATTTCCTGGTCTAATCCAATATAACCTTATGCTAATAAAATCCTCTGTAATCCAGATAATACACCAGCTCTTAAAATATATCATCACCCCCTACGACAATCCAAGACTGCTTTGATCTTCAGACTGCTAATTCAGACAATTAACCATGTAGCTGGTGACTCCCGCAAACACTGCAGGCAGACCCTGGAACCTACTTCCAGCTGACATTACTTTGCTCTCCTCACTATGCAAATTCAAAGCTAAACTCAAACAACTAGCACTAAACTGGCTTTACCACTGTAACAAGCCTGGCTAACTCTCACCATGAATGTGTATAATCAACTAATCAAAATAGTTTAATTTTTCCCCTGACTTTCAAGGGGCAACTCAAACTTGTGATATTATCTATTCATGTTTTTGTAAATATCTGTAATATGCTTTATTACTGTATCTGTCTACCTTGGAGATTTTCTCCCTGGGCCTCTGAAAATGGACATTAATCCAGTTGGAATATCCTGGTCAACAAATGTAAAATAACAATTAAGGTTGTTTACTAGAAGTCTTGGGTAAAATCCGCGATGGTACAGCGATGAGTTTTTACTTCACAGCAAGAGGTTCTCATGTTCGATTCGCTGCTGGAGTGCCTTCTGTGTGGGGTCTGCATGTCCTCCCCATGGTAGTGGCCTCCGAAAGATGTGTGAATGGGCGTGCCTTAGCTGAAGTTTGGGTGTCGGACTGGCAACTTGGCACCATAAAAAAAACATCTACTGCTAATCATTATCGTACCGGAGTTCTGCTGTGGCGACCCCTAACTGGGAAAAGCCGAAAAGACGAAGTCTTGGGTAAAGCTGCTAGTAGTATTACTGATCGTCTGTACGAAAAGTATTTTTACCCCCCCCACCCATTGGGTTCTATTTTTGAAATAATTTGTGAAGTCCATTTAGAGACCTTTTTAATGTGGAAAAGAGATGCAAAATTTCCTTTGATCTGTCAAAGGAAGAAAGGCTTTGCTTGAAATAATTAACAAGGACTTGAGAGTTATGAAACTAGATAAGAGAGTGGGGGTTATGAATTCTGTTTATTAGGGTGTTGCATGAAATTAATGTTGCTTATGCTAGGCTGGATTTTGGTGGGACATTAAGCATGTTGATTGGGAATACTTAATGTGACCAAACCTAGAATTGCGGCTATTTGTTTTGCATTCCCAAAATACATAAAAATTTGTATGCTTCCCCTTTTAGACCTATTGTCAGCATAATTTTCTAAAACTAAGCCACTGGCTAAATTTATATATTATAAATGCAAAGTTTTAGATGAGAAGCAGTGGCATCTTTTGGAGTTAATGCATTGTCTCCATGCAGGCATTACACAACATTAAATTGTTCACAGTGGACATTATTGATTCATATTCAATGATTCCTCTTTAATTGGTGCATGAACTAATTTTTTATCATTATCTAATAATGTTGCCAGTTGTCTCCTTTATGGAGTTGGTCCTTAATGTTTTGTTTTTTCACTGATTTCTGGGCTAGCTATGGGCACCTCTTGTACCCCTATATTTGCTAACACTTAGCCTGATGGGAGAAAAAAGTGGTGTTTACCCCTCTGTTTTGGCCAAAATGCATGGGTATTGCCTCTTTCTGGATGATATCTCAATCCTTTGGAAGAGTGCAAGGGAAAAATGGAAGTGTTGAAGTTGTGGGTGAATTCTATTAATTTTTTTAAGGTTTACTTGTGTTACTGAATGTATTGATTTGCACCTTACTGTTGGTAAGAACTTGAAGGCTGGGAGATGACCTATTTATAGGACGAAAACATTTTCTAATTCTTATCAAAGTTGTCACCCTTGCCACCAGAAAAAAAAATCTGTTCAGGATTGGACCAATTTACTTCTGAGAGTAAAAGCTTCTTTGTATTGCTTGTAAAGAAGGGGGTACCCTAAACATTTTTGGATAAAATACAGAATGAAGTGGTAGACCGTAGAGGTGGATTGATGGTAGGCGAACATCCTAAGAGGGGTGATGTGATAGCGCTAAACCTTTTATCCTAAGAGGGGTGATGTGATAGCGCTAAACCTTTTATTTATTTTGCCGTACGTGCTAACACTTGTTTTATATATTAATTGTCAAATCCCTGTGAAATTTTGTTTTTACTGATGAGATAATAAAACATGGGCAATCCCAGGTATAGTTTTTTCAAAAGGTAGAAATTAAGTCATTGCTTGAACTAGTTCCAGCAGTATGGCACTGCGGCGAACGACTATGGTAGAACATTGGCGTGTCCAGGTAAATGCTGTAATACAACTTGTGTGGTGCGTTAGCTAGTTTTGAATCCTGTAATTTCATTTTATGTAGGGAAAACTATTAGGAAAGTTGAAAGACCGGATTAGGGAACACTACTATAATGTCAAAAGAAAATCACCAATGCATCATTTAGACATCCTGTAGTGTGCCTCTTTTTAGGAAGTTTACTTTTTTGTTAAAATTTTTAATTATCTTTTAAGTAGGAAGTGGCGATGTTGGCAGTTTTTATTAGAAGTATGGGAACTTAGTTGGCTGTTAAGGTTTTAGTCTTAATGGTTCATTAAACGGTGTTTTGAAGCTTAGAGCAGCTTGTTTGAGTTGAGCATGCTTTGTAAATATTTATTTTATTATTTTATTTTAGTTAGTAAATGTGTTTAATTTTAAGCATAACATCCATTTAGTATCCTTTAATTACAATTACAATTTGGAAGTTGTCATTTGTTGGTGGGATGTGTTTAAATGGGTGTACTTTGAGAAATTTATACTCTGAAGTCTTGTGTTGGATTAAAAGATGGAAGCGTTCAGTACTTTTTCAAATGGTTTGCTTGTATTTATACTTAATCAGCCCTAGGGCCTATACAAGCTTAGCCATAACAATTCCCTGGATATTTCTTCCCACAATATTTACTCCCTGGACCCCTGCCTAGCAGGGTGACTGAAGTGATCCCCGGGATGAATTTCCTATCTTTCATCCAGTTGTCAAAGTTCCTTTTTAAAGAGGGCTGCGGAGTTGGGAACCTATCCCTCCAGCATGTTTTGTTCATTTTGATGTGTTCATAGTAAACTACCCCACCATTAACTGGGAAAAACTACTAGTGTACCAACTCCTTCGCTCAACGCTTTCTGGCATTCATAAACTCCAATGCCCTGTATCAACTTATCCACACCCCCACCAAGTGGCAACAATATCCTAGATCTAGACCTCGTTGGTCCGATCTGACCATAAAATAATTGACCTATATATCCTGCCCCCCCCCATTAAGGAAACCATGGTAAAAACAATTTCTCCAAAGCCAACTTCATGCTTCTTACAGAAGTGGTGAACTTCATGACACCCATGCAGATGGACAATACAGTTACTACTACTGAATCCTACACAATTGCACTTTATAAGCACTTACTTGAGTGCATGGATCGTGCTATTTTCCAAAAAAAGGAAGCCAATTTGGTGGTCGAGCTAGTCTCCAAAAAAAGGAAGCCAATTTGGTGGTCCCCTGCCATAAACAAACTGTACAACAGAAAGAAGAAACTGTTGCAAAAGAGTAAAATCCCATGACTGGAGTAGCTCCCTGGTCAGCCTCAGTAAGAAGCTGCGATCCTTGATAAAATCCTCTAAAGCTAGTTACGAAAAAATCGCCACTGATTCTAAAGATGACCACAAAGCATTCTATAGTTATGCTAATCTCAATGGCAACACTCGGATCTGCTCTGAGTTGCAGCACAATAGCACTAAATACAGACCCAACTGATATTGCCAACATCCTGGCAGGTTCAATGCTAACTTTACCCCCCTCTCACCCCCTAAAGAGCCCATCTCTATACCGGAAGAATGCAAAGTACATGTAACCACGGCTGCACAGGTAAAAACACACCCTCCAAAGCCAAGAACACAACATCCATGGGACCAGACAACATCCCAGGCTGGGTTCTACACAAACTACAGAACTGGCACCCCACCCAAGTACTATGTTCAGTTATAGCCTAACCTCGGGCTTTGTACCTGCTGAATGGTGCACAGTGACGGTTATCCCTATCTAGATCTTGCCTAGGCTTTCGACACCATCCCCCACTCTGGAGTTAGGGATCGGGTATAAATTCCTATGTATAAATCCCTATGTCACAACATGGGTTGCCAACTGGCTCACTGACGGAACCCACACTGAAAGTAGCAGACTCCAAATCCGACTTCAGACAAGTGGAGTACCACAGGGTTCAGTCTTGGGTCCTCTCCTGTTTATCTACTTCTCTGAAGTACATGCTAACACAGAAGGTCTTTGGCTAACTCACAGATGACTGCAAACTAGGAGCCATAATCAAAACTAACTATGTGGACATCCTACAAAAGGGCCTCACTGAGACAGTTGCCTGGTGTCAAAGCCATGGCCTCAAGCTCAATGCCAAAAAGTGCATTGTCATCCCCTTTGGTAAAAATTCTGTACCTATGAACTACAACATAGGCGGTACAGAGTGTGATAAGAGACATTGGGACACAGGTGGACGGTAGTGTCTCCTTTGATAATCACATCGCCACAGTAGTCAGGAAATCCTACGTGGCACACCATCACAAAGTTTTCTCATCCAGAAAGAGGTCATTGTTCCTCTGTTAATCACTCATTAGACCCATTATAGAGTACATTACCCCTTTTGGTATGTACCTCAAGACATCTACAACAACTGGAAAGGCCACAAATACCTGAGGATTACTGGCCTCAAACAGATGCCCTACGCAGACCATCTCAAACTCCAGCTTTACTCTGTTGCATATCGCCTACTCAGAGGTGATCTCTGCCTAACATACAGAGCTATGTCAAACCCAGAGCTGTTGGACATGCTCCATTTAAAGAAATCCCAATCCCTCTGAGCTACACACTCTCTCTAGGGACCTAAACCTTATCACCACAATAAACAACATTCCTGTCCAAGAGACTTCCCATACTCTGGAATAGACTACCTATCTATATCAAACAAAGCTTCTCATTAGCACTCCAAGAAAAATATTGATGGGAAATAGGAAATTCTCCCTGGGGATCTCCTCTGTGGCTCTGCTAAACAGTGGCACAGGAAAATAATTTTCTTGGGTGGCAAAAGCCAGGGTTAGGCTTGTATAGGCCCCCGGGCCGATAGCCTAGTACCTACCTATGACTAGGTTTATATCCCTGATGTCTTGTGATGTAGTCTGTAAATCTCTCATGGGTCTTGAGTGGGTCGAGAGTTGCATTTGGCAGTGGGAAATTATCCTTTTCTGAGTATTTTCCCAGACCAGACAGAGGCCCCCCCCCCCCCCCTGCTTTTACAGAACTCATGATCTGATGTTGTTAATCCTCGTTCATTCCTTATGCATGGGTATCTGTTCTGACTTCTGAACCGAGCCCTCCATTTTCCAAGCTCGCGTCAGCTTCAAACTTTCGAGCTAAACTCCTACCCCCACAATCCCCTTCTCCCTGTTACCTCATTTCGTTTGCCGCGTTGCCATTCGGTCGTGTCAAGCTGCTTCTCTTGAGCGAACTACAGTTTAATAGCCATTTATATTACTTTTCTGTCAGTTTATATTTCATTGTTTTCTCTTACCCTATCATATCCAGTGATGTACTTTAGGTTTTTTCTTTTTTCTCTACCTTTTTACAGCGAGGTATTCTCCCCTTACCATGGTTGGTAATCCTTAACTTTTTCTCATACCTTTGGGTATTCTCTTCTACCATTGCTGGTACCCTTTTCTGCTTTCTAATTTACCTATGATGGCAGATAATAAGGTTAGTCCGGGACTTAAAAAAACGGTGTTCTGATTGGAGACGCAAGCTACCTACTTCTGTGCATTATTTGGGAGCACCTCACTTGTCTGACCTGCCCTGTACTATTTGTGAGAACTTTTAGGTTCATACTAGGCTATCTGCCCTAGGGCATTTATAAGCCTAGCCAGAGTATGTTTGGCTTTCGCCACCCATTTTAAATTAATTTTGCTATGCCCTTTTTCGAGGTTAGTATACTGTGCCTCTGTCCAACAGTGACACAGAAGTGATACCCGGGGTAAACCTACGATCTCCCATCCACTCAAGATTCCTCTTGAAGAGAGTCAATGAGGGACTCTGCCTAACCTGGACTGGGATTTTATTCCAGAGTGAAGGGAGCCTCTGGGTTATGAATCTGTCCCTCCAGCATGTCCTATTTCAGTGCTGAGGTTCAAGTCTCTCGAGCGTGTAGCTCAATGGATTTTGGATTTTTTGAGGTGCAGCATGTCCCTTAATTGGACATGGCCTTATACGTCAGGCACATGTCACCTCTGAGCAGGTGGTATGTCACTGAGTAGAGCTGGAGTTTCTTTAACCGGGCAGCATATGGCATCTGTTTGAGCCCTTTGATCCTCTTGGTGAGGTACTTTTGGGGTCTTTCCAGTTGCTGCAGGTGTTTGGCAAGGTACATCCCAAAAGGGGCATTGTACTCTATTATGGGCCTGATGAGGGATGAGTAAAGAGACCTGATGACCTCCTCTAATCTAGATGTGAATCCCTTCATGATGGTGGGCTATATAAAATGTTTTTCTAACCACTTTGGTCACGTGGTTGTCAAATGAGAGATTGCTATCAACTTGGGTCCTCAGGTCCCTAATTACTTCTGTACTTAATGGATTACCACCTATGTGGTAATTTGTGTGCACTTTGTTTTTTCCAAAGAGGGTGACTATACACCTTTGGCGTTTAGCTTGAGGCCATGGCTCTGGCACCAGTTGTCTGTTTCTGAGGCCCTTTTGGAGGATGCTTGTGTCGGCTGGAGAGTCGATTATGGCGCCCAGTTTGCAGTCATCTG
Source organism: Protopterus annectens (assembly GCF_019279795.1). NCBI lineage: Eukaryota > Metazoa > Chordata > Ceratodontiformes > Protopteridae > Protopterus > Protopterus annectens. The sequence continues at coordinate 150,878,592 of NC_056751.1, forward strand.
CGAACTTGGTCAGCCACAGGCCTTCCGTGTTGGCCTGTACCTCTGAGAAATATATACCAAACAAGAGAGGTCCCAGGACTGAGCCTTGTGGGACGCCACTTGTAACTGGTTTGGAGTCTGACATGGCTCCAGCAATTCTAACCATGTGGGTTCTGTCCTTGAGCCGGTTTGCAACCCATCTAGTGACATAGGGGTTTATATTTAAGCTGGTGAGCTTATCTATAATGCCCGAGTCGGGTATTGTATCGAAGACTTTTGCGAGGTCCAGATAGGCTGTGTGGACCACCTTCCCTTCGTCAGTGGCCTTGGTGACGGTTTCAAAGAAGTCAACCAGGTTTGAGGCACGATCTGCCCTTAAAGCCAAACTGGGTAGGATCCAGTGTCTGTAGGTCCCCAATATCTTTATTTATGAGGTCCATGATTATCCTTTCCATAGCTTTGCAGACCTAGCTAGTCAGGCTTATGGGGCGATAGTTTCCAGGATCCATTGAGGCCCCACCTTTATGGAGAGGGACCACTTTTGCTGTACGCCACTCTTTGGGCACATATCCTGTAGTAAGGCTGAGATTGAACAGTAGTTTTATGTTTGGGTTTAGCTGCTCTTGGAGTTCATGTAGGACGCAGCCTGGGACACCGTCTGGTCCCATTGATGCTGTGTTTTTTGCTTTGGAGAGGGCGGCTCCCACCTGAGCATCTGAGATGTCAGGGGGCAGCACTCTGGGATAGATATTTGCCCTTTTGGTGGGGGGGGGGGTTTGCGCTGAACCTGTCGGCTAGGATGTTGGCAATGTCTGTCGACTTATGAGTGCCCTTAGTTTTTTGCTAATACTGATCAGAGATGCCTTCCCTTTTTGGGATTTTGCTCTATCATGTAGTAGCTTCCTCCTCCTATTGTATAGTTTGTTTATGGCTGGGGTCCACCAGACAGGTTGTCTGCCTTTGGAGAATTGGGTCTTGGTTTTATTTGGGATTGCATGATCCATGCATTCCTGAAGGTGTTCATAGAATGCATTTATAAAGGATTCTGCGGTCTGGGCTGTAGTTTCCACAGGCCCGGGGGCTTTGAAGGGTTCCACCTCTGTTTTAAAGAGTGTGAAATTTGCATTTAGAGAAGTCTTTCACTGTGGTTTTCTGGGCAGGGGTGGGGTTGGGATGTGAATATCCAGTGAGATCAGTTTATGGTCTGATCTTACCAGTGAGGGATACACTTGTGGTCTGTAGCTTGAGTCCCCATGTTGGTGATGATCAGGTCCAGTATGTTTTCCCCTCTTGTGGGAGTGGTAACAAGTTGTTCCATAGCATTTGAGTTTATGAATTCTAGGAACCTTTGGGCAAGGGTGCTGGAGCTAGAGTAATGCTCCCAATCTATGTTTGGGTAGTTGAAGTCGCCCAATATAATGGTGTTCGGAGAGACCTTCATATTTTCCAGTGTTCTCAGGAAGGCCGAGTGGGGTTCCTGGGTTTGGGAGGGTGGTCTGTAGCAGGCTATAAACTGGAAGGCAGTTTTACCCACTGTTAGTTGCACATGGATAGTCTCTGATGCTTCGTGCTTTGCCACTAACCTGGAGGTGTGGGTATCTTTGAATATCGATACTCCCCCTCCTTTTGTGGTTCGAAAAGCATGGTATGAGGTATAACCTGGTAGTGCTGGGGTGCTCTCGGAAGGCCTGAACCAGGTTTCTGTTACTGCACAGATATCTATGTTCTCCATGCTAAGGAGAGTTTTGAGTGCGTGCATCTTGAGGTTTAGACTTCTGGCATTGAGTAGCATTACTTTTAGTTTCTTATCCCTTGATATCTATGGAGGTTGGCATGTCTTTTGAGCCTTGCCTGAAAAAGGCGCTATGGGGGTAGCAAGAGCCTTTGCCAGTATCCGAAAGCCCATGGGTGACAGGTGCAAGCCATCCCTAGCAAAGCATCGTGGCTTGTCGTGCATATCATCCCAAGCTGACAGGCATTGGATCCCCTTTGAATGACACCAATACTTAAGCCAATTGTTGAAATTGATCATTTTGTCTTCGTATTGTGGCATCATTCTTGGTGAGGGTAAGATGCTGGTCAGGGTCATACCAGCCTGGGCTACATGGTTAGAGCTTCTCTGTCTCTTCATGCAGTCCAGGGAGGTACGTCTGGTCATTCACACCAGCATGGACAATGACAGAGTCATATTTGTACTTGCCTTGAGTGACCAGAGTGCTTGTGTTATGTGGCAGATCCTAGCGCCAGACAGGCTGCTCACAGTGACCTTGTTCAGCCTGGTGAGCGGGATGTCAGTGTGCCTGTTAGAAGTGTATCAGGTGTGTTTAGTCTTAAGGGCTGTGACTGTTCGGCACACTGGCTTTGTGAGATGTGTTGCACGTGTTTTGTTTTGGGGTATTGGTTGATTTGGTGTCTGCTTTGGAGGTCTCTGCTGCTTAGGCATATCTTTATTTAGAGCCTCGGAGTATGTTTTTGTGTGGTTGTTTTTTTTTTTTGTGTGATTATGTGTTTGGTTTGCTGTCGTGGTAGGTCTGTGAGACTGGAATTGTAGTGAGTGTGGTTTCCTTCTCCTCCTGACTGGTTATGCCAGTACTGAGTTGAGAGAGCTTAGCCTCCAGTTTGGCTATATGGTTGCATCTCTCACATGTGTTGGAATTTGTTGGGAGGAGGAGAGGGTTGTCTGTGTACATGAGGCAGTTGTAACATTGCCTCAAGATTCCCATATTCACCAGCTGGACCGGAGAGGAGATTGACAACTGACCTTTGGACATGCTAGAGTAATATTGGGAATTCCTTTATAATTGAAAACGAGGGCCAATGGGGAGTGAGGGTGTAGTGCTTTTAATTTTTAGTGCTGACTTATAATTGCTTTAGTGAGAGTGCCAGGTAACAAGTGCAATGCGTTACAGGTAACTTAAATGCAAAAACGAGAAACAGTAACTTTCAAGCAAAGCAAGGAAATAAGTACAGTAAGCAATGCAGATATCACTAGGGATCCACAGAAGTGCTGAGAAGCCGCGTTTTAGGTGGAATTAGCGTTCCAGGGAAATAACAAGCATACAAACAAAGCTAGATTCAGCAGGCCTGGATCTAGTCTATGCTACAGCAAACAAGGTGTACCAGTTTCAGTAAGATACAGTTCAAATATTCAGGCACTGTAAACCTTTAACCAGAAATTCCCAGCTCAGAAGGGCAGAGTCCAGCCTCTCCTCCCACAAGAGTGCAAAACAGACACTGAGCTCTCAATCAGCAGTTCCCAACTTAGAAGGATGAAACCTACCTGTCCTGCCACCACAGATGCCACAAACCTTCCTAATGTAGAACTGGTCTGAAGCCCAAGTGCTTAATCCAAAAGACTTAGAATGATAAGCTACACTTTAACCAAGTTACTACCAAGCAGTAATAAATACAACTGAATACTTTAATGCCTGGATTAGTGCTCAAGTTATACAAACAAAGCTAGATTCAGCAGGCCTGGATCTAGTCTATGCTACAGCAAACAAGGTGTACCAATTTCAGTCTGAAGAAATTCAGATATGCATGCACTGTAAGCCTTCAACCAGGAATTCCCAGCTCAGAAGGGCAGAGTCCAGCCTCTCCTCCCACAAGAGTGCAGACCACGAAACCCTCTTAATGTAAAATAACTGGCCTGAAAGCCCAAGTACTTAAACCAGAATTAATATACTTTTAGAATAACAGACACTGAGCCATCAATCAGCAGTTCCCAACTTAGAAGGATGTAAGCTACCTGTTCTGCCACTACAGTGCAGACAACAAACCCTCTCAATGTAAAACTGGTCTGAAGCCCAAGTGTTTAAACTAAAAGACTTAAAATGAGTTACACCAAGCAGTAATAAATACAATTGAGAACATTTAAGATGACGCAAAAGCAAAATAAAGTAGGAAGAAACACAAGTACAGTAAAAGCAGAAGAATTTTTTTTTAGAAAAGTAGCAAAAGCAGTAGTAAATACAATTCTCATGCAGTGCAAGCTGGCACACTTGAATATGTAGCAATATTAGTCCACACACAGTTTGAAAAAATGTAATTAAATTAAAAAGGACTAAAAGCAAGTGCAGAAAGGTTTTATTAGGTAGAATGCGGTAAAGAGATGGGGGGGTGTCTTAGATCAAATCTACAGTGGGGCGGGCACTGCAAAAGCCACCAAATTTAAACTACAACCAAGAATAGGGGGGGTGGGGGAACAGTTTCAACACAGATGTAAGGAATGTGCAAATTATAAAAAAAAAAATATATATATATATATATATATATATATATATATATATATATATATATATATATATATATATATATATATATATATATATATATATATATATATATATATATATATATATATATATATATATACTGTTTTCTATAGATTTGCAGAGCAGTAAGACACAGATATCAAGCAGACAATTTAGCTCTATAATACAGAATAACACAGAAAATATACTCAGCTCTATACACTTGAAGATAGTTCTGTAAGGCTGTCTCTCGAACTAAGGTTCCAGTTAATAAAAGGAGACTCAGCACTAGCTAAATTATATCCGCTGAAAGACAAGGCAGGAAATGAGGGGGGTGTGGGGGACAGTTTCAACACAGATGTAAGGAATGTGCTAATTATAAAAAAAATATATATACTGTTTTCTATAGATTTGCAGAGCAGTACGACACAAATATCAAACAGACAATTTAGCTCTCTAATACAGAATAACACAGAAAATATACTCTGTTCTATAAACTTGAAGATAGTTCTGTAAGGCTGTGTCTCAAACTAAAAATGTTTCAAATAGAATCTTGTTGGAAAGGAAAAACAAGCTGTTACTGAAGGGACTTCTTAAATTTCCCTTTTCAGGGGCTATTTTTGGGTCTGAGGCCTCAATCCCTCCTAGAGCCCATAAGAATCTTGGATGTTCCTACCAAGGCTAAATCTTTGCCTTCGTCCCTGGCTGAGGACTCCCAACCTAAACCTAAAAAGGCTAAAGTTTCGACTCCGGCACTCCCTCAGTCAGCCCCAGTGCTTTCGGTACCTAGACCTTCGGCTCCATTGGTGATCTCGGCTCAGTCTTCTCCTGCAGCCTTCACTATTTCGGCACTGAGGGGCTCTTCTGTGCTGTTACCTCTGTATTGGCACCGACCATTCAGTCGGTGCGGACCTTGACCACGTCGACTCTGACATTTTATTCGGAACTGACTCCTTTATTGTTGACTCCAGTTTTGTCTGTTCCATTTTCAGTACCGACAACCACTTCGGCACCGATCCCTGTGTCTGTGCAGATCATGACCTCTGCACAGATTACCTCTTCGGTGCAGACACCCATAGTCCAGTCTCTCTCGGCACCGTTCTGTGTGCGGACTGGTGAGATGGGCACCAAGTTTTTCTCTGGGCAGGCCTGTTTCTCCATCGGTCTCTTCCTTGGGAGGTGATCACTAGTCTCCAAAGACCTCTTCGTATTCTCCTCCTTCATTGCCTTTGAAGTCCATGATATAGCACAGTCTTCCCCTTCTGTGGTTCCCTTTATGGATCTCGCTAAGGAACCGCAGTTGCCTTTGTGGCAGGAAAGTTTTGCTACGACCCAGGATGTCAGTTGTGACCTGTATAGTTTGCTGCTCCACAGCCATCCAGGGACTCTGGGTCGGCAGGCTGAACCACTTAGGGGAGGGGTCCTAGACATTCACTCCTCTTCAGATGGACCAGCCTTCCAACTGATGGAGAAGGCTTTTGCTGCTGCTGGCTACTGGGCTGTCTATCCCTCCACCCTCCTCTGGTTTCACAAGTCGCACAGAGTGGACACCAGGTGCAAGGGCCTCAGGACATATTCCCACAGGAAACCTCTTTTCTGCTGTCTTCCCCAGCTTCTCCCGCTGAGGAAGTCCACCGGAAAAATTTGTGTAAGAGGAAGTGCATGGACTCCACAGAAGAGTCCCTCACTGAAGAGACAGATTTTTATGAGGGGGGGAGGATCCCCTCTGTCACCCTCTGAGGTATTATTTGGTGATATCCTCGAAATCCTGAAACGGAGGTGACTGGAAGTCCTCTAATCCGATCTTTAAGGAATCTGTTTCTGCAAGCCTTTCGAACCCGGCCCCCTACCTCCTGGGTTACTCCACCTGCCGATGAACTTGTCCAGCTTATCGTGCAGCGTGCTTGGAAGGCTCCTGGCACTGTCCAAAGCTATTCCCGGAGGCCAGATAAGATTTTTGTCCCCTCCTGCTACGGATCCCCATTAGTCAAAAGGTCTTCCTGTGGATGCTTTGGTGGCCGCAACAAAATAAGGATCTGGCAGAAGAAAGCCAGACTGTCCATCCACCTAAGTGTCCCAGGCCCTGGACAGGATAGGGAAGCGCACCTTTGCATCAGCGACCTTTACTATCAGATCCCTGAACTATATGGCACACTTTACCAGGCTTCAAAAGTATCTGATTTCTGAGCTTTCCGAAACCTTGGCTGGTGCAGTGTCTGGTCTGAGGTTTGTGGCAGTGGCCTCTCAGCTGGCCACCATTGTCAATGTCTAGCTTCTCTATGCGACTGATATCTTGCGCATCAGAAGGAGCAGTGGGTTCAGCTATGGTGTTGAGACGACACACCTGGATGCGGTTGTGCAATTTCGCAGAACCCTTTAAGGCTTCCTTTTTTAACGCTCCCATTGAGGCCTCCTCATTGTTTGGTCCCCAAAGTTAAAAGCACAGTGGCCAGATGTGAACAGGATGGTAAGACCCTTTCTGCTGTAGGTGTTGGTTATTCTTCCCCTCAATGTGCTTTCTCCCGAAATCAAGAGTGGGAAGATATGGTTCAAAAATCTCAGGCCTCTTTCCATGACACCGGCAGAGTTCTCCCCTAGAGACGGAGGGGGAAACCTTGCAGGGAAGATGCTCCTTTTTGGGGCAGAGGGGGTCCGCGTAACCAGGGTTCCAAGGATTCTTTAAGAGCGGCCCAACTCCTTTCCTCCTTTCCTCTGGAGGTGGTTAAGGGACGTTAATCCTTGTACCCTTCTGCCTGGCTAACCATCACCAACGATTCTTGGGTACAAAGGATTATAACCAGAGTTTATCATTGCCCCTTCGATCTTTGTCCTGTCCCTTCAAAAAACCTTCCCAACGTTGCACCCAATCAAAGGGAAGAAGCAGCACTAGAGATAGAAAAGCTGTTAAGAAATAGTCTCATCCAAATAGTCCCTCCAGACCAGATAGGCTCCGGATTCTACTGAAGACTATTTTTGGTGCCAAAGAAAACCGGGGACTGGAGACCAATTTTGGATCTCAGTGTATTGAACAAGTTTGAGAGTACAGAAATTCCGGGTGGTCACTATACAGTCTATTCTCACGCTTTTTGAAAGACTATTGGATGTGCTCTATGGATCTTCAAGATGTGTACTGCCACAAAGTGGACAAGCCATCAAGATTTCTGTGCTTCCGTGCGGGAGCCAGTCGCTACCAGTTTAGAGTACTGCCCTTAGGACTCTCTACAGCCCCCAGAATGTTCACAAAGTGCATGGCAGTTGTCACGGGTAACTTGCGACTTCAAGGATTCCAGGTGTTTCCATACCTAGATAACTGGCTCATTTCTGCTCCCACCAGACATCTACTGGCAGAAGCCCTGGCATACTCTCTCCTCGCTGCATAAAGGCTAGGCATAACAGTAAACGGGCAAAAATCCAATCTCAGTCGACAGAATTCATAAGGGTTATCTTGAACACAAAGAACTGCAGAGTTGCTATTCCAGAGCACAGAATTTTAAGGATAAAGCAACAACAGATTCCAATCCTTTCAAGGGACAAATCCACGACTCGCTCTGTTCTGCAGCTGTTGGGTTCCATGGCAGCCTCTCACCATTGTCCCCCTGGCCAGATTTCACATGAGGCTTCTACAATGGCTATTGCTCACCCAATGATATCCCTTTCAGCGTCCTCTTTCAGCCATGATTTGAGTAACCCACAGGTGCAAACAGGATTTAAATTGGTGGATGACCCCATCTGTCACAATGGTCCCGCCCCTTCTCCCCCCAGTAACCCAAGGCCACAGTGACCACGGATGCATCCCTGATGGGGTGGGGGGGCCATGTCAGGGATACTGTTCAAGGCACTTGGTCCGAACTGGAGGCCCGTCTGCATATAAATGTTCTAGGGTGGTGCTTCTGATGTTGCAAGCATTCCATCCCCTGCTGCCGTCTGGGACAATTACAGTTCAATCGGACAACATGGCGGTGGTCTGGTACATCAAGCAAGGTGGAACCGAATCTTACCCCCTTTGTCGAGAGGCCATGAGGGTATGGCAGTGGGCGATGGCTACCAACCGTTTTTCTTCTAGCAATGCACATTCCCGGGAGTTCCAACATAGCAGACTGACTCTGCAGGTGCATTCTTCAACCTCACGGGTAGTCCAGAAATCCCTTTATCAGCAGAGATCTTCACCGCTGGGTCTGTCTTTGCTGCGACCTCTTTGCATCCCCGACAAACTGCAAATGCAACTATTACTTTGCCCTGATTCCCCCTCCGGGACAGTCACCCAGGGACTGTTTAGTCCACGATCGGCCCTCTGGTTTTCTTTACGCATTCCCACCCTTTCCCCACATTCCCCAGTTTCTGAAGATAGCCCATCTGTTGAAGAGCAGGGTGATCCTCATGGCACCATATTGGCCTCAACAAATTTGGTTCCCCTTCCTTTGGCCTCGCCTACTAGATCAACCATGGATTCTCCATCCAACCCTGAAGTTGATCTCACATCCACAGAACCTGATTCATCTCAACTTTTAACAGCCTGAAGCTCACTGCTTGACTACTCCAATTCCCTTGATTGCCAGGCAGAATGATCTTTCTTTACCAGTACGTGACATTCTCATTGCATCTCATAAGGCTTCCACTAGAATTACTTATCTGAGCAGGTGGAAAGATTTACCTGTTGGCTGAAAGATGAACAAGTAGATCTCTTCTCAGCACCAGTGTCGATAATACTAGACTATCTGGCTGACCTTTTCCAATCGGGTCGTTCGGCCTCTACCATTAAAGTTCATTTGGCTGCAATTTCTAATTTTCATGAGGGTGTCCAAGATTCCTCATGTCCCACAAATTGTGCAAGACCTTCACAAAAGGTGTGAATCATCTGAAGCCACCCTTTAGAGAACCTATTCAACCATGGGGATCTATCATTAGTTCTACAAGCTCTGACAGTGCCACCTTTCGAACCATCCTCTTCTTGCAACTTCAAGCATTTTTCATGGAAAACTTTGTTTTTTGGTCGCCATTATTTCTGCCAGACTTATTTCTGAGCTTCAAGCTTTATGTATCAAGAGTCCATACTTGATTTTTCATAGTGTCTGAGAACTAATGCATCTTTTCTGCCAAAAGTTGTCTCTGAAATGTCCATTAATCAAACCATTGAATTGCCAGTTTTCTTTCCCAGTCATTCAGAGGAGAGTATTGCCTACATACCCTAGATATCCACAGGAAAATCATTTTTTACCTAAATAGGACTAGGTCCTTTTATAAATCTGACCAGTTATTTTTGGCCTTTTTTGGACCCTAGATTAGGATCTGCTGTTGCTATGGTCACATTAGCTAGATGGTTGAAGGACTGTGTGACATTAATTTATACACAACGTAATATCTCGTTGCCTACTACCATGAAAGCTCATTCAACAAGCTCTGTGGCAACTTCTGCTGCCTTCCATGCCAGAGCTTCTTTACATAACATCTGTGCAGCTGCAACTTGGGCTACGTCTTGTACCTTCATCAATCATTACAAATTGGATTTGGTCTCCAGGGGAAGAGCATCGGTTCTATGGTGCTTAGGAATGTCCTTCCATGAGAGCCTCCCAGGAATAGAGGTAGCTGGGGACTCTGCCCCATGCATAAGGAATGAACGTGGATTTACCATATCTGATAAGTTATCTTACCATAATGTTCCATGTGTATATTGTTGATCCTCGTTCAGTCATTGCGACCCTGCCTCCTTCCCCCTCCTGTGGTTTCTAGTGGATCTCACCATCCGGTTCTCTTAGGTTATTTGACCAGAGGTAGCCTTTACCTTCTTTGACTTTCAAACTCAATCTGAGGCAACATGGAGAGGGGGATTGTGGGTAGGAGTTTAGCTCGAGAGTTTGAAGGTGACGCAAGCTTGGAAAATGACTGGCTTTGTTCAGAGGTCGGAACTGATACCCATGCGTAATGACTGAACGAGGATCAACAATACAGATGGAAGGTTATGGTAAGATGCAACTTTTTTTGGGTTTCCTAAAAAAACAATGCCCCAGTCAGTTGGTAAGAATTTTATACAAGAATATTTCTTTTTTGGGGAAGAAGAAAAAATTTGTTCTGGGACTGTTTTTTAGCCTGTTTGTGAAAGTACCCAAGTTTGCAAAGTATCTCATGTCTCATCTGTTCTGTCTTTGTAACATTTATAATTTCTCTGCATTGCCCCTTGGATTATTCACAGCTCCAAGGGCATTTACAGTGTCTAGCTCCTGTATTAGCTCAGTGCAGACTGCAAGGCATTCGCATTTTCTCCTTAAGACTGCTTATCTTTTCAGTCTTTCCAATTGTCCAGGATCCCTTGCATTTGTTTCACATCTTGGAATTTCCGGTTAACAGACATTCTCTGCCTTTTTTTTTTTCTTTTTTACAGGATAGCATTTCTACGATACTTTCTCTTGGGTTAAGAATACCTTCTGCAGAGATGAAACCTAGAAAGTGGACTTGTCTGCTGAATGTAACATATGCAGCAGGTTTGACATGAGGTTTAGTTTTAGTAAAGGTAGAAGTACAAGATCTTTGTGCTTTGGCCTGTGTTGTGCTCAATCAACATGCGATGTTAGGTGCCATTTGTGCTATAGAATCTCCATATGTGATCACCAGGACCTGTACAGGTAATTACAGGTATCACATTGTGTACGTAAACGAGCAGTGTTCCCCAACTTGGCTCTCTTTGCAGGCTGTCGTGACCTGGGATGTTTCTAAAGTATGATGTGTGTTTTAACCGTTCAGGCCTTCAACTTTCCATTAGAGCAAAACGCAGTGAAAGACCAACACCATGCCCTTTCAGACTCTTGCAAATGAATTGTTCACCTTTCAAAACAGACTAAGCAGATTCAGCTGCAGGATTCCTAGCATTCAGTCCTGAGAAACTGTTTTTCTTTTCCTTCTGGCCCTGCTGGGAATGTTTTAATTGTGCATCCCTGTGCACCAACTCCTCAGTGATTTATGGTCCACGATTGGTAAGACAGTTACTTGTCTTGCAGTATTCTGATTTTACTAACTGCTATGGAGGGTGAATCCTATTTATTTTTCCCCCCACATTGATGGAGTTTCTTTACTTGCAGATTCCTCGGTTTTATCAAAAATTGTCTCAAGTTGGCTTTGAATGTATAGCCTATTCTCACAGTGGTAGATCATTTCAGGCAGTGGTGGCATTTTGGAAGGAGTTTTGTGTGGAAGCATTTTGAGGCAACTGATTTGATCATTTCTTACCTTTTCTAAGCATTACAAGCTAGGTTCCTGTTCTAGGTACACATCTGTTTGCTAGGGTAATTCTCCAAGGGCTCTGGAGCTAGACTTCTCAACTCACTTAGGCTACTGCAGCAGAGACGCTGATTAACTTGGTGCACTAAGTTACAATAGCAGCAGATGTTCAAAGTCCTCCTCCTCCCTCCATTACCCTTTTGTTTGTAGTGCATTGAGTGTAGGGATTACCCTAAAAAAGGAAATGTGATTGTATCCTGGTTCTGTGCTACTCGGGACCTGACCTCACATTAAGATTAAGCAGTCCTTTCGGGCTGATGGCATAAAGTTTGCACTAAAAGCAGAGCTGACTATAGCAATAACCCACTTCTGGGTGTGGGTAAATTTAGCATTACCCACACCCAGAAGTGGGTTATTGCTATTATACCATGACATTATTTAAGAAAAGAAACTATTACCTTTCTTAAATAATGGCATAGTATAATGCCTGTTTACTGCCCTTCCGCAGATGTCTGGCATCCGTGGCAGTTCTGATGTACTGCGCGCAGTACATCAGAGCTGTGGGCAAAAGCAACGGAGAAAGCAAGATCTCCGTTGCTTTTTTTTTAGTGTTTCGTCATTTAACATAGCGAGACAGTGTTAAAATAAGCAACTCGTTGCTTATTTTAAAACTGTCTCGCTATGTTAAACTCATTTAACATGGCGAAACACTAAATAAAGCAACGGAGATCTTGCTTTCTCCGTTGCTTTTTTTTAACACACTGCCTCGCAATGTTAAATGGGTTTAACATAGTGAGACAGCTTTAAAATAAGCAACGGAGATCTCCGTTGCTTATTTTAAAGCTGTCTCGCTGTGTTAAACCCATTTAACATTGCGCAATGTAAAACGCAGTTATACTAATGGAAAAAAGTCCGGGTGACCGGACCTTTTTCCATTAGTATAACTCAATTTACAACGGGCACGCTGGCCAATCAGCATGCACGTTTTTGGGGGATCATGGTATAATAGTAAATTAACAACCGGACATGAAACTGTTTTGTTTCATCTCCTGTTTCTGCTTGTTTGAAGTACACACAATTTTGAATTAAGGAATACAAAAGGACATCAGCCACTTTCCTAGTGCTTTACTGACTGTCAAAGCCAGCCTAACACATTGTAATTTTGACTAACCAGTAGTTCAAGATAAATCTCCTGCACTTCAAAGAAATATGGTCACATCTCAGATTGTAGCAAACTATCAAAACACTATGGGTGCAAAGAAATTTACCTCGAGAGAAGACATGGATGCCAAGCTTCAACTTGAGGGCTCCAGTTGCAAGTTGGAATTTCTTGGAATCCATGTCTCTTACCACAGTATATATGATCTTAATCCTCTTGTGTATAGTGGGTTCAGGATAGTTGGCCCTTTTTTGGGGGGGGGGCAAGAAAGTGCTAAAGATGTTTCTGCCCAGGGTGTGGCAGGAAAGTGCTAAAGATGCTGCTGCCCAGGGTGTTGTCCACTGGAACCTTGCATGTGTGGTGGGGGGCCAGTGGCTTTGGTGACAGCCTGGCTGTTTACTTCGGGTAGGATGCAACTTATAACTGTGTGACTTGTAACATGCAGTGTACTGGGACTTTCCTTGTGTTACCAGCCTTTGAGGATGCCTACCTTGGCTGTCGGGAAATAAAAATGTAAGCAATCACCTGGACCCAAAAAGGCAAAGTGATCTATAGAACCCCATAGACTGAAATTACTGTTTTTCTCCTGCTGGCTTCATTCTCATGTATGAGACATAAATTGCCAATTTTGTTTGTTTTTTTTTTTTTTTTTTTTTTTTTACACCTTTCCCACTCTGGCAATTTTGTATAGAAAGCCTTCACTTTTCCTCCACCAGATTACTTGACACTGAGTACTGAAAATCGTTTGAAAGGCCTACAGTTGGCAGTGGAATTTCCTTCCTTTTCTTCAAGCAATTCCTCTATATCTTTCCAGTTAAACTTTGATCCTATGCTATCTCTGGGATGTCATAGCCCCCCTCCCCCAATTAACAGGGAAGATATGGAACTCTGGGTAGGAACCTGAGGAGCTTTGGGGGGGGGGGGTTCAGGAGCACATGGGAGAGAGCTTATCCTCCCTTATCAGAATAGTGTGCCTTTTGGGGTTGAGTGTCTTCTGGACTTAAGGGTTATTTTCCCTCTGGACAATTTAATGTTGCAAGCACCATTTTTTTGAGGTTTTCCAATCAACACTGCCAGGGAAAATCCTTTTCTCTCTCTCTCCATGGTCCGAGCAGACTTCATGATGGAAGACAAATTAACAAACAGTAGTCCAAAGAAATTGGGGTTCTAATAAACCTTTTCATATCTGAGCCATTTAATTACTCCAGGCTCCTTGCTAGTATTTAGTTAGTGGTCCAACACCCTTTGCAGACTAGCTATGGTAGCTTGGGATCTAGATACTTGGTTCTTAAAGTTCTCCAGTGTTCCTTGTGTATGGGCTTTGTCTTTCCTATGCACGGGACTGTTATTGTACGTCTGTCTTCTGAGAACTATGATTCTTTTAAAAATATACAACCTCACAAAACATAGTTCCTTTTGGCCCAGGCACCGGTGATTCTCTCAGTTTGAAATGGCAGGGTACAGTTATTAAAGTTGCTCACACAGGGCAGGGGCTGTTTGTAATGTCTCAAACTTCAGCTTCATTTGCCTGGCTGATAAGTTTTAGTACCTTTTTAGGCATCAGTTTTTTAAGGATCCGCATTTAGTGTTGGGGTGCAGAATAACACTGCTACTGGAAAATCCATATGTGGGTAAGTGAAAAAGGGTTTTATTACCAAAATGAGGGAACGGGAGCCTTTTTGGCTTTACTTCTGTGTGTGGGTTTTTTCCATTGTTTGTGAATTATCCTCTTTGCTATAGATATAGTAGGTGGCTCTTATGGTATCTTAATTTTGTGCTGAAAGTTGCACAGTTTCCTTTTGAACTTTGGGACAACTGTTTTTTTTTTTTTTTTCTGGAATCTGAGCAGTCTGTATCTGAATTGCAAGGTTTTATGATCCTTTAAAGATAGGGTTACTTTTCAATGGTTAGTTCCTTTTGGTATTGGGTCATCTCAGTTTAGTGAGCTAGGCTTTTCTACCAATTATTTCCAGAACCTAAAAAGTCGAGGGATAGAATTTACTTGCTCTGAATGTCCGCTGCTATGTTGAACAGACCTTCAGGGCTGCAGAAGCGACGGCATGTATCAAAACAGACCACTTCCAAATGGTTGTCCTGCTACTGTTTATGATCACCATAACAAGGACACCTTCAGGTAAAGTCCAAGCCCCTTCTACCATGGCTTTGGACACCACTGTAGAATTCTGGAAGGATGTAAATTTTAGAAATGCTACTTAGAGGTAGCAGCGTAGTCATTTGTGTTCAGCTTTACCAAGCACTACTAACTGGATTCTTTAAGGTCCAGTGCAGGGCCTGTTAGACTTGGATCATTTCCCCTACTCCCTTGCTTACCAAGCTTTAGTGTTTGCCTCATATAGTTTTGAGCTGCTGCATTAGTGACATGGTACAGTTGTGTAAGCTTGCCAAAACTGTAGATGTCTGTCTACATCACTGTTGCAGTAATTTCATCCTTTCCTCCCCTTAACGTTTTGCTATTTTTTTCCAGGTTGTGGAAATTTTTTTCTAGCACACATCTACTTGGGGAACTAGTCTCCCCGATCTTCATTTATCACTGCTGCAGTAGCCTTAACTGAGTAGTATCTTGCAAAGGATATAAAGTCCGAGCTGCTTCCAAAGCTTTGGGGCACTTTCCACACCACCCTAACTTGCTGAGCTGAGTAAGACAAATTAGGGTGCAAAGCCACAGAAGATTATGCCCCGTGGCTTTTCAAGGTTGGTAAGTTTGTGACTTCCTTTGCTGGGTGTGAAGTTCTCTGGGGGGGGGACCTTCCATTTTCTTAAATTTCTTAAATTTATTTTTTTTCTTCAGGAAATTTTTTATTTTAAAGCTAGGGATGTTTGTGTTTTTAATGGACTGTAGTGAGAGACTAATGTACTTTTAAAACAGAGCACTCGTTTATTTAAAAGTAGTGTTCACTAACTGAAAACCTTTTCTATGGATAATTTTTTTCTTCCTTGGTGTGGGGCTGGCATAGTGTGCGTTTTAGTTCATTCATTTTTAGAAATGTAAAAAAAACTTTTGTGGACTGCTGGTTTTAATGGCATTTGCAGTTTGTCTTCCAAGGGGAAGGAGGCACCATTTTTGGTTTGATCATGGAATAAACTACCAGTCCCACGGTTATGCCTCCTCCCAGCCAGAAAAAGAAAGTAAAGAAATGGCCTTCGCCATCACAGTATGCTAGAGATTTGCATTGTCCGCAGGTGGTTGACTGCAGTGGTCATTCATTACATCTCAAACCATTTTTTTATGCTGGATCCCTATGGTGTAGCACCTACAGCCACTATGAACTGGGGGTTATCCATATCCTCTGCGGCACCTGCTCGGTTGTCTTTAGGCAGGAGTAGTTAACAGAGTCTATGGTTTTAATTCAGGGTAGTTATCTTTCTTCAGTAAAAGAGGGGGCTCCTGTTTTACTGAAAAGATTAAAGTTCCTGAATCTGAACAGGGATATGCAGGGGTAGACTTTGGGCTTTTCTGACTGTTAATTCAGGCACTGAGGAGAGCTTTTTCTTATTCCACCCTGTTTGGTGGGAGGGGGGGGGCTTGGATTATTGCTAGAATATGCCAGTGTTTTTCAATGGGAGAACAATGAAGTATATTATCCTGTAGGATCATAGGTTACTAGGCTAATGCTGTGGGACCCTTACAAACCTAGCCAAGAGTTTATCCTCAAAATAAACCTCTAAACACCTGACGCTCCTGTCAGTGAAGGACACAGGTGACGCCCCTGGGACAAATTTGAGGTTTCCCATCTATTCATCAAGGCTGCGCTTGATTAGGGTCAGTGACTTACTGTGACATCTATGTGGAGTATTCCAGAGACTGGGCAGCTTATGGTAGACTACCCTGAGTCTAGCAGGTTTTGCTAATGTCCTTTATTAGATTTAGACCATTTGAATGGGTAATATGTGAGGAGTTAGACTTGCGGATGTGGAGCTTCTGTAGTAGGGCAGGGTCCAATATTGCCTTGTAGGAGAGACCCAGATCACATCTGAGCAATCTGTACGATGCTGAGTAGTGTCATTTTGAGCCTTTCCACAAAGGATGGGTGTTGGAGGCCATGGTTTCTTTGAGGTTTTTCTTTGGCCTTTCCAGTTGGTGCAGGTGTTTGGAGAGGTACATACCAAATGGGGCATTGTACTTTATTATTGGCATAATGGCGGGAGGAGTAAAGAGAACCTCCTTCCTACTGGATGCAATCCCATTACTTATGAGATGAACCAAGTAAAGGGTTTTTCTGACCACTGTTGCTACATGATGGGCGAATGAGATTGTCAACCTATGTACCCAAGTTGTTAGCTTTTCAATGGTGCCTGAGTGGAGGATTCTGTCACTGGCTTTGGCCAGTTCAGCATAAGCTATATGTACTGACTTGCCCTCATCCTGTGCCTTGGTGACTCTCAAAGTCAGCCAGGTTCAATGGGCAAGCTCTGCCCATGACAAATCTGAACTAGATGTGGTAAAGTGCTTGGAGATTGCCTCTGTCCTTGTTTATGAGGTTCATAATGCACTCCATTACAGATCAGACTTGGAGATGGTGCATAATGCAGTCTGGGATTCTGTCTGTTCCAGTGGAAGCTGTTTGCCTTGGATAAGGCCTTTAACACCTGATCTATGGCTATGTGAGGTGTGGGACAGGTGGGGATGTTGAATGGGTCTTTTGGGGGGGGTGAACTTTGCACTGAACCGGTTTGCTAGCAGGTTGACCAAGTAACCGGATCAATGTAAGTGGTACAGTTAACTAATTCTGAACAAACCTGGGCCTTGCCATGGAGGTTCATGACAACTGAAGAAGGCTTTGTGGATACCCTTTGTTTTGGAGATTAGTTTCCATTCATAATTGGTTTTGGTTTTCACTAGTGATCTGATTTGTCCTGGAACATCTCGTCAGTTGATCCCTCGAAGAGGAGGGGGAAAAAAGGTCTACTTGAATAACTTCCCCCTAGTTGATCAAATCTTGGAAGTTCCTTTGATCTAGATTCCAACTGTGAGGATCTGCCGTGGTACTGCTAAGCTTGTCTGCCACACAGTTGTGCTCTGATAGAATGTAGGGTGCCTGCAGAATGAGACTGCTGTGAAGCTATATTCCAAGCTACCATGGCTAGTATGCAAATGGAGTACAACCTGATTCCCCCTTGAGTTGATTTACCACAAGACAGGGGTCTTGTCTGAAACCTCTTTGAAAGAGGTCCCAGAGGCCAAAAATAGTAGTGTTGAGTGCCTTGATCATTGCAAGCATCTCCTAAAATGAGCTTCTGTCCCTGGTGTCCCACACCCTTGCACTTTTCTCCCTTCTGGAACACCCCCCCCTTCCCCCTCCCCCCAGCGAAGTCCGAAGAGTCTGGTGACTCCTTTTGTAGCAAGGAGGAAGATGGTCCATAAATCCAGGTCACCCCATCTGTTGTCTCTACCAAAAGTTAACTACTGACTAGCCCCAGCACTGAGATTTGAAGAGTAAAGGTGGTTTATGCTGGAACCAAGGAGATTTCCAATGCTGCTAGCTTTCTCGTGTGGAGTTTTGCCAGGGGTGTTGACAACCTTAGATGCTGTGAGACCCAAAACCTGAGGTATTCCCTCAGTGACTCAAGTCTGGAGTGGAAAATCTTAGAAACAGATTACTTCCGCAGGAAAGTGGGATCCTTATTTTAAAGAGTTTTGAAGTGGGGTGTCTGACATCCCTGGAACACAATCCTGTGTAAGGGAGTCTGACTTGACTGTTTTCTTGGAGACATTACACAAGCTGGAATTCCAAGACATGGATTTCAGGCACACTCTGGGGGGCGGGGCACCTGCAAAATTAAGTTCTCTAAATATGTGGATACCCCGTAGCTTTCAGTGAGCTCCAACTGGATGAAAAATGTGGATACTGTGTAGCCTGCAATGAGCTGTAACTGGAGCTAAATGCATGGTTGAACACACTTGGTGCAGTGGAAAGTACAAATATTAAAGTAGAGAACTGATAATGTACCCCTTACCTGCAAAACCTTAAACGTCTGAAGTGTGGATGAATAGGGATGTGTTACCCGGAAACATGGAAGAGTAGGTAAGAGCTTGTAAAGTGGCATCTGTGACTCTGTGGGGACCATCACAAACAGGTTTAGAAAAGCTCCAGAACTGGTCCAAGTATTTTCTTTCTTTTGGTACTAGGAACATCCTCTAATAAAAAAACCCTTCCCCAGTTGGGAAGGAGAAGTGGTTCCATCAGTCATTGGGACAGTATGTGATTGGGTAGATGGGAAACAAGAGTGATCTGGAGCATGAGGCATGACCTGGAAAGGGGGAATTTCCTCCCACTGCAATCTGTATAATATTGATGAATGCTATTCAGAACCCATTTGTCTGAAAGTCTGTTGCCAAAAAGGATCAAGACTCCCTAGAAAAAAAGGGGTTCCAGAGTGACTAGTCGGACATGTTGGACTGTCCTTGGGTTGGGGGTTAGACTTTTTGGAACTCCTTGCCATACCTTCTTAAATGTGTGCTTGCCTCAATTCTGTTCAAATTGTTCTGTTTTCTGCCAAACATGAAAAGGAAAATCCCTTGAACAGTTCGTAAAAGGAGAGGTGATAAATCTGGAGTTTCCCTGATTGGCTTGGCCCTTTTGTCTCATGTTTGATCACTTCACTTCTGCAGCAGCAGGACCAAACACTAAAATAAACCTCCATCCAAGGGAGAAATTGAAATGTCATTTTTAACATCTGGAAGGTTCTAAGGATGCAGTTAGGCAGACTTCCTTAAAACAGTACCAGTGGCCTTTAGCTCTGGAAGTAGTCGCACATTATACTGCAAACGAGTAATCACATGTGAGAAAAGCAGAACTAAGTTAAAGCATGCCTTTTCCCAACAAGAAATTGTTGATTCCTTGCATGTTCACAATTTGTCAGAACAAGCTTAACATATGAACCTGACAATTCAGTGTGAAAACCAAAGTTGCAGAAATATACACCCCTCGTACCTATTGATTTTGAGTAGGATTTGGAATTAAGTGCTTAGCAGTAGCAGCAGACCATGTTTGGTAATAGTGTATACAAATTTTAAGACTGAGGAATTTTATACATCTGCCTTTTTAGGGGAAACAGACTTACAGTAACACATCTTCTGTGGCCGACAGAATGAGGAATGGGTGTAGGTTCTTGGGGGGGGGGGGGGCGCTATTCCTGACGTGAGGTACTTGACATGGAAAACAGTTTTAGTGATTGCTCTGACCTCTGCAAGAAGGTATCGGAGTTGCATAAACATCTGAGTTACTCATGCCAGACGTGGTTACAGCTGAGGTGTGACTGTGACACTGTCACAGCACTAAAATTTTTGCCCCCCACCAAGACGGTAATACCTTTAAATACAGGGTGAACCTTGAGTAGTGCTCTGATTTTTAAAAACCTACTGGGGCTATAGGAATACGAAGACTGTGGGGAATAAAACCTGTGACTGGGGCTTTACATTACCTGTCTAAAGTGTGGCGCCACTACCGGCAATCTCTGATCAGTCATACACTGAGGAGTGACACTGTTTATGTAATGCTAGATCACCTCGGTATGCTTTTGGTTTACCAAGGTATGCTTTTGGTTTACCAATTCAGTACTGTTTTGTGGCTCCGCTTTTAACAGTCTGAGGTCAAAGGCAGTCTGAGATGCAGAGTATCCCTAAAACTTTGTGCCCAACTAATAATTTTAAACCCGTAGTATTCTACCTCCAGAATGAGAAAAAAACGAAAGTAAGGAGAAACCTGTCCTTTGCACAGGACAGATCCTTTTTGTGGCCATTGTGTCCTGCAGTGAGTTGTTTGGAATGTGGTTGCGATAATACGCAAGTACCTCACATTTTTTTTAAATATCTCTACTACCAAGCAACACAGACGGAAATCCTTAGCCTCATGAAATCTCTGCTAGATGAATAAAATGCTGCTGACAGTTTGTGTGCAACTTAAGTTGTTGCTGAGATCGCAAGTTGTTTACAAATTACAAACATAATAGTTTGCGTGTTATAAAATTCAGTTTAAGACTTAAAACCTAAACAATGCTACCACTGTCAAAATAGAGCTGTAGGGTTTGCCATTTATACTTTCATAACCCTTATGGTTCCGTAGATATGAAAATTGGTTGAATTGTTAGAACATAATTTTGTTCTGTGAAATGTCTTGGGCTCTGCCCATTGGAAGTTACAGTGCTTAGTTGGAGTGAGTGAGTTAAGCTGGCCATGTAGCTAAGGTTACTGTAGCAGTGAGCAGTATGAAGGCCGTAGTACAGGTTTGCATCTTGAACTTGCCATGAGAGTAGATGCTCGAATGCTCACCCTCCATCCCCTCGTTTTTGTATGCCAGTGTTGACATTTGTCTTGTTCCTTAGGGATCCGTGCCAAAACCTTGTCTTTTTTTTTTTTTTCGTCGGCTCACCTCAAGCTGCTTGACAGTTTGGGCATGTTGAGGGTGCCTTGAAACTTTGTAAGGTGGGGTGGTTGGATGTATTTTCCTTGGCAAGATATAACCTGTTTAGCCAAGCCTTTTGCAACAGTAATCCTCCAGATGTCTGTTATGGTAAATTCATGTTGCACAACTTTACTTTCTGTGGCTAGAAAGTTCTGGTTTTGGCATCTTAGCCATTGTTTTTGTCACTGAGCTGTACAGTGGTTAGGTATTTAGGTTTCAAATAGACACCTAGTTTAGGCCACTGCAGAAGTGATCTGTTTGAAATCTAGTGTTGTGGTAAATTTAAACGTAATTTGCCAGCAATCGCATTCCTTAAAAGGCCAACATTTCCATTCTGTTCTGCATAAAGGAACTTGACTAGTGGATATGGCAAATAATTTTGAAGCTGGTAGTGTCCTGTTGATTGGAACCAGGGTGTGAATCTCAGGCTCCTTGGGATGGGGATTTGGGAGTGCGAGAAAAACGCAAACTTCGGAGAGATTGTGAGATGGCAGTTCTAGTCATAAGAGCATTCAGTTGCAGACGTTAGAACATTGAAACACATTTGGCAAGATGGAGCCTTGCAAATCCTGAAGGGTAGTAGCCTAGTAATGTGGTACATAAACAAATGGGAGAATGCTGTTTTGTCTCTTCCGCTGATTGTGTATGAGGATTGGTACAGAGGCTAGAACTGGCAGTTACAGCTCAGTAACTTCCCTTCTCTGAACAGTCTAGCAGACAATTTTAAGCAGGACAAGACTAGAGGAGGTGTTTGGCTCAGGGAGGAGAAGCTAAAAAATATGCTCTTCATGGCACGTGTTCTGCTGATATAGCAAGGGAAGAACCATATGTTCTTGCTTGTTCATAGGTTTATACTAGGCTATCTTCCCCAAGGCATTTATAAGCCTAGCCGGACTTTTTGTGGCTTACGCCACCCCTTATATGAAAAAATACTGTACCCATTAGTTTGTTGTGCCTCTGTCCAGCAGTGACACAGAGATTCCCGGGGTAAACCTACGATCTCCCATCCACAGGTCAAGATTTCTCTTTAACAGAGCCAGCGAGGTGCTCTGCCTCACATGGACCGGGACTCTGTTCCACAGCATAGGGAGTCTGAGTGATAAATCTATCCCTCCAGCACGTCCTATTTATATCCGTGCTAAGGTTTGTCGCTTGCTCTAGTGGTTTTGGTGGATTTGGATTTTTTGAGGTGGAGCATGTCCATTAATTCCGGGTTGGACATGGCCTTGTATGTCAGGCACATGTCACCTCTGAGTAGACGGTATGCGACTGAATAGAGCTGGAGTTTCTTCAATCTGGCAGCATATGACAGATTTTGGAGTCCCTTTATCCTTTTGGTGAGAAACTTTTGGGGTCTCTCAGATGTCGGGCGTGATACATCCCGAATGGGGCATTGTACTCTTATCATTGGTCTGATAAGTGAACAGGGGAACAATGACCTCACTAGATCTGGATGTGAATCCCTTCATGATCAGGTGGGCAATGTAGAAGGTCTTTCTAACCACTTTAGCAACGTGAGTGTCAAAAGAAAGGCCACTGTCAACCTGGGTCCCCAGGTCCCTGATAACCTCTTCTGTGCTTAGTGGATTGCCACCTATATGGTAGCTTGGGGTTACCTTGTTTTTCCCGAAGGGTATGACTATACATTTTTTGGCATTTAACTTCAGGCCATGGCTCTGGCACCAGCTATCTGTTTCCGTGAGTCCCTTCTGAAGGATATCAGTGTCCGATGCACTTTCCACTATGGCGCCCAGTTTGCAGTCGTCTGCAAACTTTGTCAGCCAAAGACCTCCCATGTTGGCCTGTACTTCTGAGAAGTAGATGCCGAACAAAGATTGTTCTTGAAGTAATCGACACAGCAAATGCCAGGAAACTTGGCACAGCAAATGCCAGGAAACTTGGTACGGTAGCCCCCCCCGACAAGGCAAGGTATTCCCATTAATGCTGAGGTGACTGAACCTACTATCACATGTTTCTAGCTGTCACCTACCAGACATCTCTTCAGGACAGGGTTGTCTTGGTCCCCTGTAAATGTACTTTCTTCAGTCTCTGTACCAGTCTGCTTCTGGAAACAGTCTAACTGAAATCTCAGATATGTGCTCTTGTAAGACTAATTTCATCTTAAACTTGCTGCCACCCACACAGACGCACACAAAGCTAGATGCTTCTGTCTGTCAGGTTTGGTCTTTTAAGGGTCTTCTGCATTGCCTTCAACCAGATAAGTCTTGAAATTGCAAGTTTGTATGCAAGGGACCCTTCCTTGTGTTCTAAAAGGACAGGATACGTAGCCACCCCTTTGCGCCAGAAGTGTTTACAGGGTTGTCCTCAGAGCTCACAGTACAAGGGGAAGGAGATATTTCTTTCTCTGGTTATCGGACAGTTGAGTGTTGTATATTGACTTGCACTTCAGTTAGCATGATCATTGCATCCATCTTTCCATAAGAACACTTGTCACTGTGAATCAGGTGCAGCTTTTGCTGATGTGAATTTGCTTACCTCCATTAGGTCAAAAACGTGGCTTTAGAAAGGGAGAACAGCAAGGTTTGAGTGAATACAGACCCACAGAAATAAAAAATGAGAGAATTGAACGGAGACCTGTGTTCAGAGAGCAGCGTACCTACGATGAAGGATCAGCGGAGTTTGGCATAGAAAGGTATGGATTATGTTCACGTGTGATTTGTATATGCACACAAGTATACATTATTGGCTTTGTAAATTGTTGGAAATGCAGAACACAAGTACTCTTCTGCTTTGTATTTAGTTGGAATATTGGACTGTGTAGAGATTCACACCTGATTTTGTTTTGGGGAAGTTGACGGATTATCATGCTAAGGTTCTTTAATTCACAGGGTGTAACTATATGTGCTTGAAGTTCAACACTACCTTGATAGATGCTTTGGGAAAGTTCATATGCCTGTAGACTGACTTTGATTGTAGCTTTTGAGTGTGCGAGTCCCTGTAACCTGCCCACCTGCAAGATAAGATGATCTGACCAGGAAGAATACATCACTGTGCACTAGTCCTGCACTTCCTAAACACATTACTACTAAGGCCACCAAAATTATTCTGTACTGCAAGCTGTACAAAATATCTTGCCTTCCTAGTCCACTCTCCTTACTCTAGAATGTGTACTAGCCTGGTGGCATAGTAGAATAAAATCATGATCGCAGTCCAGGTGATAAGTTTGAGAGCGGTTTGCCCTTGGAGTGGTAGGGGGGGATGGGTGTGGTCTCACAGGGGAAGGGACTGGGCCAGTCATTGCTTTCAGAGCAGAGGTGGTCTCAATCAGGGTGTAGAGTGGCTAACCACCCATGGTGAGAGAGCACCCAGTCTGCTACCAGATATGCACAGTAAGTAGGAGTCACTGTAATTACTTTTTTCAACAGAATTAAGACTGAGCTGTTAAATGTTTCCTGTAGTAAAATAATTCTCAGCATTGTTTTCTTTGCACTAATTCTGTACAGCGTCTCTCAAAAGTATACTTGAGTAATATCTGATGGCATTATTGGTAAGGTGGATACTAAGTACACTTCAGTAAGCTGAATGTTTTAAATCCTTTTTGTAATGTGGCCTTTTAATACTTCCAGTAAATATTGAGGTCCACTTGGCCATTTTATTTAAGCCTTATTGCCTGTTTCTGAGCCTGTCTGTATACTAGAGGACCCAGGTGGCTTGGATTTTGACCCCCCCCCCCATGCGTGCACTGGTTCACCTTAATCATGCATACTACCCCTATCCCTACACACACCTGCAAAGGCCTTTTCCCCACACAGTGCTACTGTATACTTGATGTACAACATTACAGTTCTTCCATAACTTACCCTTGTTCTAACCCTAACCCACAAACAGTCATCACTAAATGTATCCCTGTACCCTAACCATGACTGACTAACTTAAAAATAACTGCATGCATACATACACAATCTTTGAAAGACACTCCACAATCCACTTATGGGTGGGAATATTTCATTTTTTTCCAGTCCGATGTAGAATGCACTTTATGAACTGTTTTAGTATGCTTAACCAGCCAAATGTACACACAGCACAGTAGTCAAAACTTGGAATACATATCCACGTCCAAATGTAGATTAATGTTGGTACAGTTTCCTTCTGAGATCTGTGCTAAAAACATCTCTGCCTATTTTGGATTTCCTGGTAAGGTTTATTTGTACCTGTTTTTGTATGTAGGATGTAAATAGTAAATCTGTCCAGCAGGGGATGTAAATAGTAAATCTGTCAGAGGTCCCAGATACCATGCCCTCTTAACTTTGTTGTACCTGAAGTTTTAGACAAGGTGTCCTACTTTCCCATACTGATAGCTGTATTGGAGCATTTCCCTTCTTGGGTGCTGACCACACTTGTCTAATCTCTTCAAAAATCCAAGCACGTAGAATTGTGATTAAAGTGATTTGATTAAGTTTACAGTCTCTCTGTGGAAAATGGAAGATGTTAAGTTGTTTATCTCGCCTTCATTCTTGCTGGATGGGATCGGAGCCGACCTCTGCTCCGACTCGGCCACTCTAAAGCTCGAGAGTTGGTTCCACCGGCTCGAGGCTCCCCTTATATCCCACAATGCTAGGCGAGAATTACCCCAGATCTCGTTTGCCGCTACAGCGATCGAGGTGTTGGTTTTCTACCGTCTTCTTGGTGAGTAACTTTGGATTAAAGTTAGTATACTTAAACCCCTTTTAATTTTAATTTTAACACTTGTTTCCCTTAGTTTAGTGGAATCTTCCCCACCTTCTCTCTAAAATCCCATTTTTTTCTCCACAAGAACTTATAAGTTCTTCCCTCGGGCCTTCAGGCCTTCTTCCTCCATCCCCTAGTGGTGTGTGTGTGTGTTTTTCTCATAATTTAAAACTTTGGTAGTTTTATTTTTTGAGTTTAAAACAGGATAGGGTGTAATCAGTGTGTTTGACTGGGTGTGTGTGATTACACTTTCCTAAAATGTCTAAAGACTCAAAGGTCTCGGGCTTCAAGAAGTGTGACTCGTGCTGTCAGAAAATGTCTCTGACAGACGGTCACACTTCTTGTGTCTACTGCCTGGGGCCTTTGCACCTGCAGGACTACTGTGCTGTATGCCACGGCTTCAGCCCCAGGGTCCTGCAGGAAAGAAAAAACAAACTGATACTGAGAGGTTTACTCAAGCCTGAGGGTTCCCTTACTGTCTCTTCGGGAAAGCCCTCCAAGGCTTCTAGGTCCTCTGCTCCAGCTACTGAGCCGAGACCTAAGGCTACGAAACCTCCGTCTACATCGGCTCCGGCTGGAGCCGATGAGTCTCAGTCTACAGTTTCTGTGGTTTCCTCGGCTCCGGCCGGAGCCGAGGTTTTAGAAATTCTCGTGTCTGCTCCGACCAGACCTTCGGAACCGACATCTAGGAAGAGGTCTAGGTCACCATCCCTTGGCTCCGTTCATTCGGCTCCAGCATCTCCTCTGCTGTCTGAACGGAGCCATAGATCTCACTCCTCGGTCATCGAGGCTGTCGGACCATGACCTTCAGAGGGTAGTGAGTCGACTTCTTAAGTCCGAGGCACTGGCCCAAATGCTTCAGAGCCCGACTCATCAGTCGATGCCTGCCCCTGTCCCTCAATATGTTCCTCCTCTGACTCCGTTGAGCTCGGGCAGGCGTTTCGGAACCGAGACTGTGGTAGCGTCGGAGCCGATACAATTGTCTTCGGCTCCATCATCAGCTCCGATTTCTTCCTTGGAAGAATCACGGCGCCGGACTTCCCTCGTCGGCTCCGAGGGGGTGAGTGGCATCGGACCCTTGTCCGACCCCGCTCTCCCTCTCAGAGCTTCGGCGCTGGTGAGTTCGGCTCCGACATCGGCCTCGGAGCCATCACTGTCGGTGCCGAGGGAGGTTTTTAGCTTTTCGGGCGGGGACCTCTGGCTCTGCCTGACAGGGGTGCGTTCGAGGTCATGCGGTGTGTTAGAACCTGGTTCTACCCACAGTCGGCTCCGTCCGCCCCCTTGTGCCTCAGGTCAAGTCGACTCACTCCCTCATCCCGGACCGCAGAGAGCCAGCTCCTCAGAAATCCCCTGTGGGGATCTCATCCTCTTCCGAGGCCTCTCCTGATTTGGCAGAAGAGCCCCCTCGGAAGAGAAAGTGTAAGAGGAAACACATAGACTCACCTGAGTCAGTCACCTCTGACACAGATTTAGAGGATTCCGAGGGTTCCCCCCGTTCCCCTTCTGAAGATGTCTCATTTGCAGACATTCTAGAAATCCTTAAGCAGAGGGGAAATTGGCCAGCCCTCAACCCTTCGGAGGATGAATCTGTGTACCTTGAGGCGTTTGGCTCTCGTCCTTCCACCTCCTGGGTGTCTCCCCTCTTTGACCCCCTCATGCAGGTGGTAGCGAAAAAGGCATGGATGGCTCCTGATTCAGTGGCCCCCACTCCCAGGAGACCCTCAATTCATTACAGCTCCAGCAGATAAACAGTTTCTGACAAAAGGAGTTTCTGTGGATGCTATGGTGGTTGCTGCTGCCACTAAGAAGGAACTAGCTGATCCTTCAGTGCCTGTCCATCCACCTAACTTGGAATCTAGGTCCATGGACAGGTACGGGAAGCGGATGTTCTCGTCGGCGACATTTGCAATGCGTTCGCTGAACTATCTATGCCATTTTACTAGTCTTCAAAGGGACTTGATCAAAGAAGCGAGTGACATGTTGAAGGATCCTACGGCTGCGGGTTTTCAAGACAAGATGAACGCTCAGCTGGCTACCCTGAACTCCATAGCCAACTCCTCCATGCGCCTCCTCTGTTATGCGGCTGATGGAGCGAGCAGGGCCGCAGGGACAGGTGTGGCCTTACGTAGGCATGCCTGGATGCGGCTATGCAACTTTGCGGACCCCTTTAAAACGTCATTCACCAATTCCCCATTCGATGGATCATCTCTTTTTGGTTCTCAAGTGAAAGAAACCTTGACTAGGTGCGAGACAGATGGCAAGACTCTTTCTGCCGTCGGAGTCCGTTTTTTCTACTCCTTCTAGGCCTTACCCCAAAGGTCAGAAAAGTGGGAAAATGTGGTTCCGCAAACAATCTCAAGGGTCTTCACCGGACGCACAGAGTCGGTTCCCCGGCAGAAGCGGGAACAACAATGGTAGACGTCGCCCTAGAGGCAGGGGGGGTCCGCAGAACCAGGGCAATCGAGAAGCCTTCTCTGATAAGCCCTTTCAGCATCCCTGAGGTGTTGCCCGACTGCCCACCTTCGGAGGCAGTCTGGGGAAGATTGTCACTGTACCCAGAAGCCTGGCTATCCCTGACTCAAGACAAATGGGTACAGTCCATTTCCGAAGGCTATTCCATTCCCTTTCTTCGCATTCCAAACCAATCAAAAAAATCCCTTCCAGATGTTCCACCCGCTCAAAGGGATCTTGCGGCTTTAGAAATTTCAAAGCTGCTTGCAAAAAGAGCAATTCAGCCAGTTCCAGCAGACCAGCAAGGATCCGGAATCTACTCAAGGTTCTTTTTAGTTCCAAAGAAAACAGGGGACTGGAGACCGATTTTGGATCTCAGTATCTTGAACAAGTCAGTCAAGAAAACAAGATTTCGGATGGTCACGCTGCAGTCCATCCTTCCCCTATTGGGAAAAGGAAACTGGATGTGCTCTATAGACCTTCAGGATGCGTACTATCACATAAAAATGAACAGACGCTCCAGAAGATTCCTCCGCTTCAGGCTGGGAACCAGTCATTTTCAATTCAGGGCCCTGCCCTTTGGTCTCACCACTGCCCCCCGGGTGTTTACCAAATGCATGGCAGTGGTAGCTTCTCACCGGAGAAGTCAAGGATTCCAGGTTTTTCCATATTTGGACGACTGGCTCCTCACAGCTCCCACCAAGCATCTTCTGCTATTGGCCAGGGACTACGCCTTTCGCATTTATCAAAATTTAGGCATTTCAATAAATTGCGAAAAGTCTGTTTTGCCGCCTTGTCGTGTTATTACCTTCATAGGCGCAATTCTAGACACAGTCAACATGTCTGCGAGGCTAACAGATCAGAGAATAACAGACATACAAAAACTGGTCTCGCTCATCTTCAGCAGCAACAGAGTCAAAGCCAGGTTAGTTCTGAAAGTATTGGGGATTATGGCGGCTGCCATTCCTTTGCTTCCGTTAGCCAGATTCCACATGAGAATCCTTCAATGGATGCTCTTCACACAATGGTCATACCAGCAACTTCAGATGTCCCACACCATTATGATCACGCAAATATGCAGGAACCATCTTCTGTGGTGAATGTCTTCCCCTCAGCCCTTAGTGGGAAGACCCTTTGTTCCTCCCCCTCCGGTTGCTACACTGACAACGGACGCCTCCCTGATCGGGTGGGGGGGGCATTATCAGGGCAGAACTGTCCAGGGCACATGGCAACCAGAAGAATGTCACTTGCGCATAAATGTTCTAGAGATGAGAGCAGTGCTTTTAGCGTTGCAAGCCCTTCAAGACTCTCTTCCCTTGGGAACGATAGCAATCCAGACGGACAATATGTCCGTAGTGTGGTATATCAACAAACAAGGCGGAACCAGGTCCTACCCCCTGTGTCGAGAAGCACTCAGACTGTGGCAATGGGCGATTTCTTCTCAGCGGTTTCTTATAGCAACGCACATCCCCGGGAAGTCCAATCAAATCGCGGACAAATTGAGCAGAGCTATCCTCATGCCTCACGAGTGGTCTCTGAAAGACTCTGTTGTGAGAGAAATTTTTCTCAAGTGGGGTCAGCCTTGCTGCGACCTTTTTGCTACTCCCCAAAACAGCAAGTGCAGAGATTATTTCACCCTATTCCCTTTACCAGGCCAGCCCAGCAGAGGCGGCTCTAGTCCAAGTTTGGCCCCGGGGACTTCTGTATGCATTTCCTCCCTTCCCACTAATCTCTCAAGTGATGCAGAAAGCGATCGCTCAGAAGGCCTCGTTGATCCTCATTGCTCCTTACTGGCCTCGACAGGTTTGGTTCCCCTTTCTGCATCATTTTCTGTTGGAGCGACCTTGGCATCTGGACCTAGTTCCAGATCTTTTGATCCATCAGTCGGGTCAGTTTCATCGCTCCCTTCCCTCTCTGAACCTCACTGCTTGGTTCCTCCAATTCCAACCTTAGCCAGGCTTCCTCAAATATCTCACTCTGTTCGAGATATTTTGATAGCTTCCATAAATCTTCCACTAGAAAGATTTATTTGAGTAAGTGGAAACGTTTCGCCTATTGGGCTCAAGGAAGGCACATAGATCCTTTCACTGCTTCCATTCAAATGGTCCTTGATTTTCTAGCTGAACTCTTCCATGCAGGTTCATCTCCTTCTACTCTTAAAGTTCAACTGGCATCTATTTCTAATTTTCATGTGGGTATTTCAGAGTCTGCCATAATGTCCCACAAGCTTTGCAAAGCCTTTTTGAAAGGAGTGTTTCTACTCAGACCTCCTATAAGAAATCCTCCTCCTCCTTGGGACCTAAATTTAGTTCTTAGTTCTTTGATTCTTCCCCCTTTCGAACCTGCAGCCTCCTGTTCTTTAAAATTCCTATCATGGAAGACTCTTTCTGGTAGCTATTACTTCAGCTAGAAGAGTTTCAGAACTTCATGCACTCAGCTGTCGACCTCCTTATCTGTTCCATAAGGACAGGGTATCTTTACGAACCAACCCGTCTTTTTTGCCTAAGAGCCTCGGCGTCTAACCTAAATCAAAGCATTGACCTCCCTGTGTTTTTTCCAGAATATTCCAATAGGTCTGAACAAAAATTGCACTGGCTAGATGTTCATAGTCAGTTAAGGTACTATTTGGATAGAACCAAACAATTCAGAAAATCTGACCAGCTGTTTGTCTCCTATGCAGAAGGCAGAAAGGGACTTTCAGTTTCAAAGGTATCATTATCTAGATGGCTAACATCTCTGATTTCCCTTGTTTATGAAATTAGACACCAAAAGCTGCCTAACAAACCTAAAGCCCATTCCACCAGAGCTTTGGCTACTTCTATAGCCTTCCAAGACAGACTGCCTATTGACACCATTTGTGCAGCGGCTACTTGGGCTACTCCTCACACTTTCATTTCTCATAAGTTGGATTTAGCTTCTAGGCATAGAGCTAACTTTGGTTC
Organism: Protopterus annectens; assembly: GCF_019279795.1. Lineage (NCBI taxonomy): Eukaryota > Metazoa > Chordata > Ceratodontiformes > Protopteridae > Protopterus > Protopterus annectens. The sequence continues at coordinate 150,909,697 of NC_056751.1, forward strand.
CACTGTTCTCAAGAGTCTGTTCCGTTAGGCCACCCGGGACAAGGTGCTAGGGACGCGGTCCCATCCAGCAAGAATGAAGGCGAGATAGACAACTTAACATATAGAAGTTATGTTCTTACCATAACGTTCCATGTTAGTTGTCTTCTTGCCTTCTTTCTTGCGTCCCACCCTCCTTCCCCCTGGCCTGGACAGACCTAGAGGAGTTTGATTGTGACCTCTCTTTCTACCACCTCTTTGCTATAGGTATATGCTCTGCTGTGCATATTTTCCTAGATCAGGCTTCAGGTCACCTTTCTTCTTCCCCTTGTTTATAGAGGTGGATTCTTTTCCAGTTTTTCTGGTTATATTATTAGCTGGGCCTAGCTCACAAACGAGATCTGAGGTAATTCTCGCCTAGCATTGTGGGATATAAGGGGAGCCTCGAGCCGGTGGAACCAACTCTCGAGCTTTAGAGTGGCCGAGTCGGAGCCGAGGTCGGCTCCGAACCCATCCAGCAAGAAAGAAGGCGAGAAGAAGACAACTAATATGGAACGTTATGGTAAGAACATAACTTCTATTTTTTGAGGCATGTCCCAATTATTTGGTGCCAATTCACCAGTCTGCAGTGGTGGCCTTTGTCCACTTGCCACCCCCCCCCCTCCAAAAAAAAAAATGATCCTAAGTCTTCTCTACTTTGCATGTTTGGGAGCCATATATGTAGGCCCTCTCCTGCCATTCTTTCTTTGAGCTGCTTATCCAGTCTCCTTGCAAATGCATCCTTTCTAACCTCTGATTCCTGTAGTTATGTACTGTTTTATATGCTATATTAATTATCCCTTTTTAACAGCAGCTTCTGTTATAGATTCTACTAAAAACACTACCAGTGCTGCTCTTTTGCCGAGGATCCAGTTCCTCTTTGCCTGTACTCTGACGTCCTTCCTTTTGATATGATCTCCAGAGAGTTTTGACCTTTTCCTATTAGTGTTTCTACTTATTTGCTCCCAGTGCCTTGGTTTCTTTGCCAGTTTTCTCCAGGAAATTCTAACTCCCTCTTGTGTATTCTCTGCACCCTTGATTGAAATCTGCCCTGTTGGCAAAATCTTTTCTCCATGAATGTATTGGCTTAGTTCTTGCAATATTTTTTTGATACCATACAGAATGCTATATTTTTCTTAATGATCTGTGTCCAAAATCCCAATCTCTTATTTCTTGAGTTTTCCCCCGTTTTAGTAATCCATTTCCACTTGTAGCTTTCTGCTTCTGCTGTGTGTAGGATCATAGGAAATTACCAGGCTATTGGCACTGAAGCCCTTAAGTCTAGCCAAGAGTTTTTAGCCCTTGGTTAAACAAGTCGGCACCCAATACCCCCGTCCAGTAGGGATACTGGTGGAATCCCAAAGGTGCTTCTGTTGCCCATCCAACTGTCCAAGTTGCACTTAAAAAGGGATAATGAGATACAGTCTAGATTGAGGTCATGGGTGTGGGTTACTCGAGTGGAGCTTGACTTGCGGATATGCTGCAGTCCTAGCAAGGTGAGGTCTGAGAGTGCTTTGTGTGCCAGACAGAGGTCCACCTCCAAGGAGTCTGTATGAAACTGAGGCCAAAAGTCTTGTCCCTCTATGATGTATGTTTGAGGTCATGGATTTTCTTGGTGAGGAACCTCTGGTCTCCAGCTACTGCATGTGCTCTGTGAGGTACATGCTGAAAGAGGCATTTTATTCAGTAATGGGCAATTGTAAGGGAAGAGTACAGGGATATTGTGAACTTCTTGTTTCTGGATGAGATGCCCCTACTTAAGAGGTGGACTGTGTAGAAGGCTTTCTGTACACCAGAAGCAACATGGTAGTCAAGTCGGGTTACTATTAACATGGGTGCCCAAATCCCTTACAACTGATAGTATGCTTAGGACGTTGTTAATGTGATCATTTGTGGGGACATCACTCTTCCCCAAAGGGGATGATGCATTTTTTTGATAGCTTGAGGCGGTTTCTGGCACCAGTCATTTGTTTGGGTGAGACCCTCTTGGAGGATGTCCACATCACTAGGGCAATTGATAACCGTGCCCAGCTTTTCTGCGAACTTGAAGTCATTTTTATGGTGAAAGCGCTTAGTTGTTGGGATCTTTGTGTTCATGTGCTTCCACGTTTTTTTTTTTTTTTTTTATTCTTTGTTTTCGCTTCATTAGAAGATTTGGTGTTCATCTGCGAACTTGGTCAGCCATAGTCCACTGGTTTCCCAAGTAAGAGGCCCAAAGACTGATCCCTGGGGTACATGCTTGTTACAGGTCTGCTTGAGGTGGCTTCCCCTATTTTGACTAGGTGGGTTCTGTTCGTGAGCCAATTTGCTACCGGTCTGGTAACACATGGATTGTTGCCTAGTTGAGAGGGAGTATCTGTTAAGCCTGAGTGGGGAGTAGTGTTGAAGGCTTTGGCCAGGTAAAGGTAGGTGGTGTGCACCTTCTTCCCCTCATCCGTGGCTTTGGTGATTATCTCAAAGAAAAGTCTATCAAATTTAAGACATGACCTCCCCTTGACTAAGCCAAACTGTGGGATAGTGTGTTTGGAGGTTGCCAGTGTCCTTGTTATCCATGGCCTTCCCAATAGGCTAGTTAGGCTGATGTGTCTATAATTCCCTGGATTGGTGGATGCTCCACCTTTGTGCAGAGGGATGACTGTGGTTGTCCTCCACTCAGCTGGAACAAAGATGGTACTCGAGCTTTGGTTGAATGGGGCGCCTAATGGTGCTGCAAGTTCCTGCCTGAGTTCATGTAGGTTGCAGCCTGGGATGTCATCACGTCCCCATGGAGGCTGTTTTCTTTTGAGAGCAGTGATCTGTTCCCTAGATATGGGGGGGGGCAAAAACTGTGGATGTCCTGATTTACTGATGGGGGGGCAGCGAGGATTTCGCTGAACCTTTCAGCCAGCAAGTTGGCTAGATCAGTGGCATTTGTTATGTGGTGTCCTTGACCACCATTTCTGAGCAGATTTGGCTGCTTCCTTTGAGATTGCGGACATTTGTGAAGGCCTTATGATTTTCTAGTAGATGTGGCCAATTTGGGCTCTGTTTGGAGGATTTCACTAGTGCTCTTATTTGCTTGCTCAGGCTAAGTTGGGCACCTGCTCCTTCTTGGTCATGGACAACCATTTTTTTCCTTTTTGTGAGTTTATTGCAGATGTCCACCAGAGAAGTTTACTCTTCCTTGCGGAGGATGATTTTGTCCTGTTTGGGTATTCGTGATTCCATGCATCTCTAAATGCTTGTTTAGTACTTTGGTGTAGTTTTGGGCATTGGTACCAGTTCCTACAGAGGGGGATGGGGGCTGTGAAGCTGTTTATGCTGTTCCTCAGGAGGTTGTAATCAGCTTTGGAGAAATGTTTTTGTTTTACTTTAGCGGGGGGGTGGGCTAGAGGGCGATGATGACTTCGAATGTGACCGCTTTATGGTCGGATCTCACCAGGGAGGATGATACTGTAGGGATTCTGTAGTGGTAACTGATGGTCAATACCAAGTCCAAGGTATTATAACCTCTTGTGGGGGTTATAGACTAGCTGTTCAAGGCGTTTGCATTGACAAAATCGAGGAAATCTCTGGGCTTGTGTTCTGGTATGAGTAGTTCTTTCAGTCTGTTTGGATAGTTAGTCGCCCAGTATCAGGAAAAGGGGTTGAATCTTGATAGCTTCAAAGAGGTCTAGATGGATGGAATGGGCATCTCGAGTCAAATTCACCAGTCTGCAGTGGTGGCTTTTTTGCCCCCCCCCCCCCCCCCGCATGCAAGATCCTTAATTTTCTAGACTTTGCATGTTTGGGAGCCATGCATGTTTCTTTGTGAATTGCTTGTCCAGTCTCTCCAATCCTTTCTAACCACTTCAGATTTCTATAGTTGTGTAGTATTTTATATGCTGAACTAATTATCCCCCCCTTTTTAACAGCAGCTTCTATTATAGATTCTTTCCACAAACTCTACCAGGGTTGGTCTTTTGCTGAGGGATTCCCCCTGTTTCTCCTTCCCTGTCTGACGGCCTTCCTTTTGATAGGGAATGTAGTCTCTGTAGCCTGCAGTCCAAAGAGTTATTAACCATTTTCCCATTCTGTTACTTTCTGTTTATTTGGTCACAGTACCTTGGTTCCTTTGCCTGTTTTCTCCAATCAATTCCAACCCCCTCTTGCCTATTCTCTGCAACCCTAGTTGAAGTTGGCCTTGTTGGCAAAATCTCTTCTCACTCGTGTTTTATTTCTTTACAATAATTTTCTGGGAGTCTGTTCCAAGGGTGTGGTAACCTCTGGGAGAAGTCTGTCCCAGCAGGCTTCAGTGTCACATACCAGGTTGAAGTCTTTAGAGCGAGTAACCTGTGTACTGTGACTTAGGATATGCATCATTCACAATAAAGCGGGGTCAGATTGCCTTGTATGCAAGGCAGGTATCACCTTGAATAGCCTGTCTGAAACAGAATAAAGTGACAGTGATTTCAAGTGACTGTTCATGACCTTGCAAATAAGCTAGTCAGACTAAATCTGTAGTTCCTGGGGTCAGTGGAAGCACCACCTTTGTGCAAGAGAATAACTGGCTGTTTTTCCGTTCAGCTGGTACGTGCTTAGATAACTGACTAGTACCCAGTGGTGGTGCTAATAATGTTGGACCCCCCATGTAGGAGAAGCTTGGGATGTTGTTGGGGTCCCATAGATGCTGTGATCTTTGTGTTTCACTGTTATCTGCCTGCAGGTAGACCTCGGCTGACCTGAATGTCTGATTCCTGCGTCGGATGCTGTCTCTTCTTCCATAATGTCAAGTTGTGGGTATAAAACATGCAGCAGACGCCATTACATCAGCCTTTCTTGCCACATGGTGCCTGAAGCAGTTAGCAAGTAGTGTGTGTGTGTGTGTGTGTGTGTGTGTGTGTGTGTGTGTGTGTGTGTGTGTGTGTGTATATTTATTTATTTATTCACTCACTCACTCTGTATAACTATCCAGAAATGTCTTCTGTATCGGACTACCGATATTCTGAAAAAAAGTAAGGAAAAGAAAGCTAGTCACCAGTTTGCTGGTGATGTGGTTTTGCAGCCCCTGATGCCCACTACTTCAGATTCGTAGGCCTCTACTGAGACTCATTCGGAGTATGGTATGCCGCTGTGCAGGCACCAGCTTCTGAGGGTGTATTCGGGCCTACAGATTTGCATTTTAAACCGCCATCATTTTCATCAAGGCTTAAAACTTGACCCACACTTAGAAAACAGATGCCCAAACTGCATGGTCAGGCACATATGCCTAAAGAACAAATGCTTAGAATGGCTGAAGACCTTATTACTTTAATTAGGGGAAGCCAGCCTTCCACCTCTCAGATCTAGAACTGATTTTCCTTCTGATTCTTCTGATCAGGATTCTGAAATTTCTGTTTCTTCTGATTACCATAATCTACCTATGCGGATTCTGATGCAGCGGATTCCATTCCCTCTGCTTCCCCACAAGAAGATTTTTCTTTTGGTGAAACCTTGCACACTCTTAGGGAGCATTTCTGCTAGGCAAGCCAGGATTACTCTGACTCCAAAAAGGCTTAGGGAATTCTTACTCCTCCCTCCACACAGGCCTTTAGCTATCCCTCCTGTTCTGGACATTGATGCCTTTTTGAATTTAGCCTGGCCCCAGACACTACCTCCAGCTCCCAGAAAGCCTGACTGGTATTAGAGTACCTGAGACTCCAGTTCCTCTTCAAGAATCCTACTGCAGATCCAGAGACCATTTCCCAAAGACCAAAGGGCATTAAAGCTACTGCTGCCAAAAACCCTACCCCCTCTGATAGAGATTCCAGGGCCTTGGACAGATTGGGTAAGGAGGTATACACTTCTGCTACTTTGGCCATTAGGGCCTTAAATTGACAGTTTCATATGTTAACGTATTGGCAGCATATTATGGGACTAAAACAGAAAATGATTATTCCTGACTGTGCTGTACATAAAGAATTACAGGATTTAATGCTTTCTGCTGAACGTGTTGGTAAACATACTTTGCAGTCTGGTTATGACTCTAGAGGCATCTTGCAGGGCTACTGTCACTGGGTCTGTACTTGGAATGCATGCTTGGCTTAAGGAGCAAAACGTGCCAGATCATGTTAAAACCTAAATTACTGGATGCTCCCTTAAACCAAGACCGCCTGTTTGGCAACAAAGCAGAAGTCATCCTTAAGATGGAGGAAAAAGCTAAATCTATGCAAACTGTTAAAGATTTCCTGCAAGTACAGCCTCCCAGATTTAGTAGGCTTTGGCCTTCTAAGAATTGGTCCTTTCCAGTCTCTTCCAGGCCTTCAGTCCAAACCCAGGAACAGCAGACCACCTAGGTTACAGTCTCAGGCTACACACAGGCCTAAGCAGTGTGGGGGGGTTCCACTTCCAAAGCTGGAAGTAGTAAGACACCCCATATGGAAAAAAATGTCACTGAGTTAATCTTAACCCTTCCAAGCCCTGCTCAACCGCCTGCTCCCTTGGGAGGAAAGCTCGCACTGCATGCAAAAAAACTGAAGTAGTTACCCAGAACAATTTGGGTTTAAAATATAGTTTCCAAGGATACAGATTCCACTTCCACACCTTACCAACCGCAAACTGTTGTCCAGACCTACCCTCAACTCAGTGGGCAGAGGCTCAACGGCAGGTTCTCTCTCAAGTATCGGTGCTGTTCAACCTGTCCCACCAGAAGAAAGGGGACAAGGTTTTTACTCTACTGTTCCTGGTACCCAGAAAAGACTGCTCCTGGCGTCCTATCCTGGACCACTCTAAACACCTTTTTGGTAATCCCAAAATTCAAAATGCTAACACTTCAACAGCTGCTTCCTATTCTAGGCAGAGATGCCTGGTTGGCAACCTTAGACTTGAAGCTTACCTGCAATTCCAGTAAGAGAATACAGCTGCTTTCTATTCTAGGCAGAGATGCCTGGTTGGCAACCTTAGACTTGAAGCTTACCTGCAATTCCAGTAAGAGAATACAGCTGCTTCCTATTCTAGGCAGAGATGCCTGGTTGGCAACCTTAGACTTGAAGCTTACCTGCAATTCCAGTAAGAGAATCTTGCAGGAAATACCTATGCTTCAGAGCAGGCGCCATGCACTATCTGTTCTCTGCACTTCCCTTTGGCTTATCTACTGCGTCTGGGTATTCACAAAGTGTCTGGCTCCAGTCATTGCATTTTGCAGGCAGAGAAATATCCAAATATACCCATACCTGGACAGTTGTCGAATTCAGGCAGAAAGCCAGGACATGCTATTAAAACATCTGGCATTTGTAACCAAACTTCTAACCTCGCTGGGTACACCATAAATGAAAAGAAATCTCGTCTGGTACCCTGCCAACAGATTGTATTCCTGGGAGCAAGCTTGAACACAACTTCCCAGATGACTTGCCTCACGCCAGAGAAACAAGTTCATTTGACAGCCTACTTAAAGCTACTGGCCACAAAGACTCACCATCTGCAAGGAAAATTTTGAAAGCCCTAAGCTTCATGGCCTCTTGCATTCTACTAATTCCATATGCAAGTCTGCATGCGAGGAACATACAGTGGTATGTAAAAATGTATAAAACTACAGTGGTATATAAAAAGCCTATGGTGTCAACATTCTCAGGACTTGGAATCAATGGTTCCTATAATTCCTTGTGTAAAGAGTTCTTTTGGTGGGCAGAGGCCTGTCACCTCAACAAGGGTCTCCCTTTCAGTCTACCCCATCACCCAAACCCTGATTACAGAAGCATCAGACTATGCATGGGGGCACACTTGGCAGGGCAGTGCATTCAGGGCAAATGGAACCAGAGTCTGAAGCTACATATCCACCAAAAAAGGTTATCTGTACAGAAGTCCCTGACAGCCTTCAAGGACCACATCCTTTTAGGACAATTATGTGTTAAAACAGAACACCACAGTTGTGGTACATGAACAAGCTGGGGATAACCCACTCGTACCCTCTCTGCAGACTAGCCATGGCTCTGTGGAACACAGCCTTGAGCTACCAAGTGAACCTTCAGGCTCTCTTCCTGCCAGGCAAACTAAATTCACTGGCAGGCGACCTAAGCAGAAACCTCATGGGACCCACATGAATGGAAACTGGAACCAAAAATATTCAACCTCTTGAACAAATGGGGGACTCGAGAGATGGACCTGTTTGCCCTGCCCCCCCCCCCTCAAGAACTACCAGTTGGACAAATTCTGCACAAGGACTCCCCACAGTCAAGCTTGGAAAGTGGATGCCCTGTCCTTTTACCCAGGAAAAGCCTCTCTATGCCTTCCCCCTCTGCCTCTTCTCTCCAAGTTCTGCTAAAGATCAAGCAGGACAAACCAAGGACAATTCTTATTGCACCAGACTGGCCTTGCCAGCACTGATACCCCCTCTTGCGCACCTTGATAATGCTGGATCCATGGCACCTACCTCTGACACCTTCCCTGCTGTCCAGCAAGCGGGCCAGATTCAGCACCCTCTGCTTCAAACCCTGAACCTTGCAGCCTGGCTAATTCCTTGAGCTCTCCAATAACATCCCACAGTAAGCAGGTGCTAGAGGTCATTCTGGAAGCAAGGAAATCTGGTACTAGAAAATCCTATGCTGAAAAGTGGAAAAGATACTGTTCCTGGAGCCAGACCCAGGGTATGGGCACTACTGTGCCCAGTTTTTCCTATTTTTCAGTACTTAACAAATGCTCCATAAGGGCCTATCCTCCTTGTCAATTTAAAACTCGTGCCTCTGCAATTTCAGCACATTATAATCTCTCTCTCTCTCTCTCTCTCTCTCTCTTCCCCCTGTTAAAGCAATTCCTCGGAGGGGCTAAAAATTAAGACCCCCCCCCCAGGTGAGCCCCTACTCCAGCCTGGGACCTTAACTTTGTATTGGAAAAGCTCGCTCTCCCTCCCTTTGAACCGGCTGCAACTGCAGAGTTGAAATTCCTTTCTTGGAAAACAGCCTTCCTTCTAGCCATAACGTCAGCAAGAAGAGTGTCTGAATTACAGGCCCTCATGGCAGTGGAGTCCATCTTCCATGCAGACAGGGTTTCCCTCCAGACCAATCCTTTTATGCCAAAGGTGGTGTCTAGTATGGCCCTAAATCAGTCCATTCATTTGCCTACCGTTTTTCCAATTCTACAAAACGTAACGAATTCTGCACTATGGACATGCACAGACAATTTACATTTTATTTGGACAGGACTAAGCCTCTCAAAATCTCAACAGCTGCTAGTTGGCTTTGCTGTAGGGGCAGAGGGGAAGGCCATTTCAAAGCCAACCATTTCTAAATGGATAGCCCATTTGCATTAATTTCTGCTATAAGCACCATGGAAAACCTACCCCCACAGGGGATAAGATCACATTCCACCAGGGCTGCATCTACCTCTACAGCCTTTCTCAAGAGGGGTCGCTACCAGGGACGTCCTAGAAGCTGCTGCCTTGGAGCTGTGTTCATACCTTCAAGCATTACCACATGTCTATTTTTTTCTAAATCCAGAGCTGGTTTTGCCACTACAGTATTGCAGGTTTTAATAGATGGTCCTATTGCTCTCTAACTTTCTCCTCCCTTCCTTAGCTTTGGGAATCTACCAAAGTGTGATGACTGCAACAGTGAAACAGGAACATAGTACAGTTGTGTGCACTTACCATAAATGGCCATAAATGTAGATGTGTACTCACTGTTGCAGTCTTGGTTACCCCCTGACTTCTCTTGGCTCTACCTATCCTCCTTGTTTCAAGCTTTCTGGTGTATTTGCTTTTTGATGGAGGTGTAACATATATATATATATTTGCTTCCCATTTTGGGGGTACCTGACATCTGGGTTTAAGAAACTGATGTAATGGCATCTGCTGCATGTTTTATACACCAGATGACCTGACGTCATAGAAGACCTCATCCGACGCAGGAATCTAATACTTTGATATTCAGGCTGGCTGAGGGCTACCTGCAGGCAGATAACAGGCCGGCTGAGGGCTACCTGCAGGCAGATAACCCAAATGTAATGACTGCAACAGTGAATACACTTAACATCTACATTTATGGGAAGTGTACATAGCTGTACTTTTCTGGCCATGGAGAGGGCATTTATGACCTATTCTTTAGAGATCCAAGGTTGGGGACAGGTGATGGGGATACATGTGGGGACAGGAGAGAAGTTTTCACAGAATCTGTCTGCCAGCAGATAGCTATGTCCACAAAAGCCCAAAAAATCAAAGGATTTTAAAATTGCTCTTGTATACTTAGGAAGCTGTAACTCAAATGTCATTATTTGATCATTTTTAGTGACTTCAGTCCACTGCGATTTGCCCAAAAAAACATAGATTTGACGAACAGACCAAATGTGTGAGGCAAAATTGTCATTCTTCGAAAAGGTGTACAGTTGAGAGGTATGACCCTTGTCCATTGCTTAGCTGTTGCTTTGCCTACCAGAAGTAAGGCCAAAGCTAACAAAAAACAAACCACCCTAGTGGAATCCAAAATTTAACAGATTGTACAGCAAAGAAAAACTCTAGCTAAAATTCATCGAACTGAGATTGCAAATATTGTTGACTGCTCCAACTTTAGCCCCCAGCTGCCCCCAATCTATCGGTAGAGAGCAGGTTGTGAATGCACTCTGTAAGACTAATAATGCATTGGTGTGCCACAATTTTCTAGGATTCCTTTAAACCAGAAATATGACCTGTCAGGACCACAGGTGCCTGTATTTGTAGTCTCCACACAGTCTTCATGTCATGTGCATGGAAAACTTCAGTGGTAAACAAGGAAACTTCATGTGTGGAAGATGCAGGGTTCCCTGGGGCCCAGGCATGCAGGGTAGTTTGAATATCTCAGCTAATGACAGGTAGAATTTTTTTACTTTAAAATTTTTGCAGTTGGGTGCCTGAACTCTAGGAAATCTTGGGTCTTCCATATGCAGAAGTTTCCTCATTTGGTTTTGGACCCAGTATATCTACCACAAGGAGTGGTTTCTGACAAAAATTGTAGTTTATTGGCAGTTTGGGTAGCTTTTCAGTCATTTAACTTTCAGGTTTAAAAGCTTATGTTTATGTGGATTCGTGCTCTGTTTAAGCTCCACAAATCCAGTAATGGTGTCCTGCAGACTATAAGAAAAGGAAGGAGAAAGATGCTCTTAAGTGCCTCTATTTTTATTTTTTCATAGTTTACTGTTCTCTCCACTTTCGTCTTAAATTTTTCTGCATTTAAACTGTATTTGCCTTAATATTGCTGCACACCCAAGTGTGCTAGCTTGTACTGCATTTGAAGTGTTTTTGCTGCTGTTCGAACTGCTTTTCTGCAAAAAAAAAGTTCTAAGCTCGTTTCCTGCCTTTCCTGTAAGTAGTCTAGTCCAGATACAGACTTGCTGTATCCAGGACTGTTTTGGAAGTGTCTGAGCCCCCCAGACTTGTCTACCACAAGAGTGGTTTCTGGTCCAGAAATTGTAGTTTATTGGCTGTTTGTGCTTCTTTTTCCAATACCTTTCAACTTTCTGGTTTAAAGGCCCGTGTTTGCACACTATGCCGGGGCGCTTAGCTGAGGTAAACTATTACCGGTGCCAGAAAGTCTGCTCTTCAATTTTTTTTTTTCCCTTGGAACGTGCTTCTTGTTTTACTACTTGCAATTCAGTTAGCTTAATTGGCTAGCACTTAACAGGCTTTTGTAACAACCAATGTGTGCTGCAATAAATGCTATCCGCGCTAGCAGTTCCTACCCAGTAACTGCACCAGTACTTCAGTTATGACCACCCCATCTGGTATTATTGTAGGGCACTTTCCTGTGCTTTCTCCTGCTAACATGGTGCACTTAGGCATTCCGAGACCGTGTGGCAACTGTATAGTGTACACAGACAACTCTCTCCTCTTACCTCCCAACACTCATATCTGAGAGATGCATTTATATCGCCAAACTGGAAGCAGTGCACGCTCCAACCAAGACCGGACTAGCTGGTTAAGAGAAGGTAAACGCCTGCAATTTGCTACGTAGAACACAGCCCTCCAAAACACCAACCATCACAGCCCACACTTAGAAACACAAACCATGCACCCACCTTCGCGGAGGCTCTCAAATGAAAATTTACCCAAACAGTGACCTTCAAGTCAAACACACTACCACCACAACACTAACCCCAGAACGCACAGCTCCACCACGGTGTGCACCTCAACCCAAGCCCTTAAGGCAAAACACTTCTCCCAATGTACTAATCATGGGAGAATCAGTTGAGGCACACTGATGTCCCACTCACTAGGTTGAACAAGGAGAGGGTGACAGTGGTCTATCAGTTGACTGGATCCACCACATAACATGCGTACTGGGGTCTCTCCACAAGTACAATATGACTCAAGTCATTGTCCATGTGGGTGTGAATGACCCGAGTTGTACCTCCCTGGACTACATGAAGAGATGTGATGGAACTATCAGATTGTGTGGCCCGGGTGGGTGTGACGCTAGCCCTGAGCAGTATTCTACAATCACCCAGAATGATACCACAGTATGAGCAGAAAATGACTTCAATTGGTTGTTTCTGGTGTCATTCTAAGGGGATCCAGTGTCTGCCTGGGACATGATCGACAGAACTCTATGCTTTGCCAGGGACTACCTGCACCTGTCACCCGTGGGATTCTGGGTACTAGCTAAGGCTCTTGCCACCCCTATAGAGCCTTTTTTAGGCAGTGTTGTAAAGACCAAAATTCCACCATAACCGCTACAAAGAAATGCAGTTTGAGGATGATGCTACATCAATCCTAGGTGATGCTACTCAATCCTAGAAGTCTAAATCACAAGATGTACTCGCTCAAAGCTCTGCCCAAAATGGAGAATGTTGACATCCGTGTAGTAATTTAGACCTGGTTTAAATAGGCAGCTGTGCTCCCAGGCTGCAACTTGTTCCTTACCTTCCAGCCTGAGAATATGGCTGGCATCTCCAAAAGTGGTGGTGTCTCCATATTCTTAAAGGATATGCACCCCTTTAGACCGGTAGCCCAGCATAATGCATCAGAGATGTTTCAGGTACAACTAACACTGGAAAGACAGCGGTACAAGTCATAGCCTGCTACAGAACCCCAAACCTGTCCCTAGTCTTACTCCTAGTTCCTAAGCGCCCTGGAATCTGTCAAGGTCCAACCCAATACTCTCGTACTGGGTGACTGCAACTACCGATCTGATATTATTAATCCTTGTTCATTCCTTACATATGGGGTATCGGTTCAGTGCTCTGAACCAAGCCATCTATTTTCCAAGCTTGCATCAGCTGCAAACTCTCGAGCTAAACTCTTACCCACATTCCCCTCTCCATTACCCCAGATTTCATTTGCCGCATTGCCATCCAGTTAGCTCAAGCTACTTCTCTTGAGCTAAGTAGTCATTTTGTTTAATTGCTTTACAAATTTACTTTTCTGTCAGAAAAGTTAGTATCTTGCCCTATCGCATCTAGTGTTCATAATTTCCTCAGGTTTTTTCTGTCCTTTACTTGCCCTTTTTACCGCTAGGTAATTTCTCCTTATCATTGGTAATCCCTTTTTTCATACCTTCTGGTACTCTCTTGTACCATTGTTGGTACTTTTCTAGTTAAATATGGCAGATAAAAGGGTAGTCCAGGCTTTAAGCGGTGTTCTGATTTGTGGACACACTGCCTACTTCTGATGCACACGTGTTTGGGAGATTCCCATTTATCTGTTGAACCTCCTTGTACTATATGTGAAAACTTTTCTAATAGAACGTTGTTAGAAAGGCAAATTAAGCAGATACTACTTCTCATATCTCCCTTTTCAGAGGCTATTTCTGGGTCAGAGGTCTCAACTCGTCCTAAAGCCCGTAAGAAAATGGATGTTTCTAAGGCTAAATCCTTGCCTTCATCCCCGGCTGGGGACTCTCCAACCAAAATCTAAAAAGGCTAAAATTTCGGCTCCGGAGCTCTGTCAGCCCCAGTGCTTTCGGTGCTCAGACCTTCGGCACAGAGGCATTCGGCTCCATTAGTGATTTCGGCTTTGTCCTCTCCTGCAGCCTTCTGCATATTTGCACAGTGGGGCTCCTCGGTTCAGACCTTTACCACTGTATCGGCACCGACCTTTCAGTCGGCGCAGACCTCGACAGCGTCTGCTCCGAGATCTTCCTCTGAACAGAGGCCTTTATTACCGACTCCAGTTTTGTCTGTTCCAGTTTCGGCACAGACGACCACTTCGGCATTGATCCCTGTGTTGGTGCAGACAATGACATCTGCACAGATGACTTCTTTGGTGCAGACTACAGTAGTTCAGTCTTTCTTGGCACCGTTGTCCTCTGTGCGATCAGATGGGATGGGCACAGTCTGCCTCTTGTGGACAGGCCCGTTTCTCCCTCAGTCTGAGGTTCACTAGAAGTCTTTCTGAACATGTGTCTTGTGGACCAGGCATTCTTGGCCAGAGGTATTCCACCCCCCCCCCCCCCCAGGAACTATCCTTCCTTTGGAGGTGATCACCAATCGCCAAAGACACCTTCTTATTCTCCTTCATTGCCTTTGAAATCAATGGATGTAGAACATTCTTCCCCTTCTACGGTTCCCTTTGCGGATCTCATTAAGGAACCGCAGTTGCCTTCACGGCAGGAAAGTTTTGCTATGACCCAGGATGTCGGCTGTGATGCGCATAGCTTGCTGCTCCACAGCCATCCAGGGACTCAGTCGGCAGACTGAGCCACTTAAGGGAGGAGTGCCGCCTGTCCTTGACATACACTCCTCTCTGGGTGGAGCAGCCTTCCAACTGATGAAGGCTTTCGCTGCTGCTGGCGATACCGGACTGTCTATACCTTCGCCCTCTTGTACATTGGTTTCACAAGTCGCACCTAGCAGACACCGGGTGCAAGGGCCTCAGGACATATTTCCTCAGGAATCCCCTTTTCTGTTGTCTTCCCCAGCTTCTCCCGCTGAGGAGGTCCACCGGAAAAGTTTATGTAAGAGGAAGCACATGGACTCCACAGAGGAGACGGATTTCGATGAGGGGGAAGGATCCCCCTCTGCCAACCTCTGAGGTATCCTTTGGCGATATCCTTGAAATCCTGAAACAGTGACTGGCAGCCGTCTAATCCAACCCCTGAGGAATCTGTGTTCCTGCAGGCTTTTCGTGCCCGGCCTCCTGGGTTACTCCACCTGCCGATGAACTTGTCAAGTTCATCGTGCAGTGTGCTTGGAAGGCCCCCAATACTGTTGAAGCTATTCCCCGGAGGCCAGATAAGAACTTGTCCCCTCCTGCTTCAGATCCCCATTGGTCCAAAGGTCTTCCTGTAGATGCTTTGGTGGTGGCAGCCGCAACAAAAAAGGATCTGGCAGAAGAAGAAAGCCAGACTGTCCATCTGCATAAGAGTCCTGGGCCCTGGACAGAATAGGGAAGCGCACTTTTGCTTGTGACATTTGCTATCGGGTCTCTGAATTATATGGTACATTTTACCAGGCTTCAAAGGGATCTGGTTTCTGAGCTCTCTGAAACCTTGGCTGGTGCAGTGTCTGAGGTCTGTGACAGTGGCCTATCAGCTGGCCACCATTGAGTCTATATCCAACTCCTGTGATTGATATCTCACGTATCGGAACGAGTAGCTAAAGCGGTGGGTTCAGCTGCGGTCTGACACGCCTGGATGCGCTTGTGCAACTTCGCAGAACCTTTCAAGTCTTCCTTTCTTAATGCCCCCATTGAGCCCTTCTCATTTTGGCCCAAAGTTAAAAGCACACTGGCCAGATGTGAGCAAGACCCCTTTCTGCCATAGGTGTCCGTTATTCTTCCCCTCAGCATGCTTTCTCCCGAAACCAGAAGAGTGGGAAGATATGGTTCAGAAAATCTCTGGGACCTTTCTGTGACACACAGGCTGAGTTCTCCCCCAGAGGCAGAGGGGGAACTCACAAGAAAGATGCTCCTTTCGGGGCAGAGGGGGACTGCGTAACCAGGGTTCCAGGGATTCTTACCCTGGCCAATCCTACCAGCGCTCCTGAAGAGCGGCCCAACTCCTTTCCTCTGGAGGGGTGGTTGGGGGATGTTTCTCCTTGTAGCCTTCTGCCTGGCTAACCGTCACCACAGATTCTTGGGTACAAAGGATCATAACCAGAGGTTATCATATCCCCTTTGATCTTTGTCCCCGTCCCTTCAAAAAGTCTTCCCGATGTTCCACCCAGTCAAAGGGAAGAAGCAGCACTAGAGATAGAAAAGCTGCTAAGAAAGTGTCCTCCAAATAGTCCCTCCAGACCAGATAGGATCCGTATTCTACTAAAGACTATTTTTGGTGCCAGAGAAAACCGGGGACCGGAGTCCAATTTTGGATCTCAGTGTATTGAACAAGTTTGAGTACAACAATTTCGGATGGTCACTGTACAGTCTATCCTCCCGCTTTTGGAAAAAGACAATTGGATGTGCTCTCTAGATCTTCAAGATGCGTACTACCACATAAAGGTGGACAGGCCAAGATTTCTGCGCTTTCGTGTGGGAGCCAGTCACTACCAGTTCAGAGTACTGCCCTTCTGACTCTACAGCCCCTAGAGTGTTCAGAGTGCATGGCAGTTGTCACAGCTCCAAGGATTCCAGGTATTTCCATACCTAGATGACTGGCTCATTTCCGTCCCACCAGACATCTACTGGAAAAAGCCCTGGCATACTCTCCTCGCTGCTCAAAGGCTAGGCATAACAATAAACTGGCAGAAATCCAATCTCACCCCATCTCAGTTGACAGAATTCATAGGGGTTATCTTGAACACAAAAAAACTGTGGAGCTGCTATTCCAGTGCACAGAATTTTAAGGATAAAGCAACAACTAATTCTAATCCTTTCAAAAGAAAAATCCACGTCTAACTCTATTCTGCAGCTGTTGGGTTCCATGGCAGCCTCAATCACCATTGTTCCCCTGGCCAGGCTTCACATGAGGCTTCTACAGAGGCTACTGCTTACCCAATGGTATCCATTTCAGCATCCTCTTTGCACCTGTTGGTTACTCAAATCATGGCTGAAACAGGATTTAAATTGGTGGATGACGCACGCCATCTCTCTCAATGGTCTCTCCCCTTTTCCCCCCAGCAACCCAAGGCCACAGTTAACATGGACGCCTCCCTGATGTGGTGGGGGGCTATGTCAGGGAGACTGTCCAAGGCACTTGGTCCCAACCGGAGGCCCATCTACATATAAATGTTCTAGAGCTGAGGGCGGTGCTTCTGACACTGCAAGCATTCCATCCCCTGCTGCTGTCTGGGACAATTGCGATCCATTCAGACAACATGGCGGTGGTCTGGTACATTAACAAGCAAGGTGGAACCAAATCTTACCCCCCTTTGTCGAGAGGCCATGAGGATATGGCAATGGGTGATGGCTACCAACAGTTTTCTTCTAGCGATGCACATTCCCGGAGTTCCAGCGTGATAGACACTCAGCAGGTGTGTTCTGCAACCTCATGAGTGGTCCATGAATTCCTTGGTAGCGGCAGAGATCTTCCACTGCTGGGGCTGTCCTTGCTGCGACCTCTTTGCATTCCCGGCCAACTACAAATGTAGCAACTACTTCACCCTGATTTCCCCCTCTGGGACAGTCACCCAGGGACGCTCTAGTCCACGATTGGCCCTTTGGTTTTCTCTAGGCATTTCCGCCCTTCCTCTCATTCTCCACTTTCTGAAGAAAGCCTGGTGGTTGAAGAGCAAGGTAATCCTTATAGCACCATATTGGCCATAGCACCATATTGGCCACGACAGATTTGGTTCCCCTTCCTTTGGCCTCGCCTATTAGATCGACCATGGATTCTCCATCCAATCCTGAAGTTGATCTCACACCCACAGAACCGGATTCATCCCAACCTGAACAGCCTGAAGCTAACTGCTTGGCTACTCCAATTCCCTTGATTGCCAGGCAGAACTATCTTTCTTTACCAGTACATGATGTTCTCATTGCTTTTCATAAGTCCTCCACTAGAATTGCCTATCTGAGCAAGTGGAAAAGATTTACCTGTTGGCTGAAAGATAAACAAGTAGACCCTTTTTCAGCACCAGTGTCGATAATACTAGACTATCGGCCTCTACATTAGAGTTCATTTGGCTGCAGTTTCTAAATTTCATGAGGGTGTCCAAGATTCCTCTTGTGTCCCATAAATTATGCAAGACCTTCATAAAAGGTGTGAATAGTCTGAAGCCACCTTTTAGAGAATCTATTCAACCATGGGATTTATCTTTAGTTTTACAAGCTCTGACAATGGCACCTTTTGAACCAGCCTCTTCTTGAGACCTCCAGTATTTGTCATGGTAAACTTTGATAAGTTGTCAATCTCGCCTTCATTCTTGCTTGATGGGTTCGGAGCCGATCCCTCGGCACCGACTCGGCACTTGCTAAGCTCGAGAGTCACTTTTACCAGCTCGAGGCAGCCCCATATCCCATGATGCAAGGCGGTAAGTACCCAGATCTCGTTTGCCGCTTCGCTTATGAGGTCCTCCTTTTACCAGCTCCTGGTAAGTGATTCACTTTTTGGATATTTAAGCCCCTTTTTCTTAAAAAAAACCCTTAATTAGTTATTAGTTAATTTTTTTACTTTTTGTGACAGAAAATCCCTGTCTTTTCTAATTTATTTTAGTCAAACTTTACCCATCCCATCCCTTCCCTGTTAGGGTGTGTGTGTTTGTTTATAGAAATACCTTTTGGTATTTTATTTAAGTTAATTTTTTGACTTGTGTGTGTGTGTGTTTGTGTAAAGCACCATGTCAAAGGAGAGGGTCTCAGGTTTTAAGAAGTGTGACTCGTGCTATCAGAAGATGTCTCTGACAGACGGTCACACTTCTTGCCTGTATTGCCTGGGGCCTCTTCACCTGCAGGACTCCTGTGCTATTTGTCATTCCTTCAGCCAGAGAGTCCTGCAGGAAAGACGCAACAAACTGATCCTTAGGGGCCTTCTTAAGCCGGAGGGCTCTCCGGCTAAGTCGGCTCCATCCAAATCAGTTAAATCTTCCAAGGCCCAGGCTTCTGTGTCTAAGCCTGCGGCCTCGGCTCCGACTCGTTCCGAGTCGATCGGCTCCGACTGGAGCCGATTCTGGCTTAACAAAGCCTTCGGCACCGATGGCTATCTGTGCCGAATCTGTATCGACCACTTCGGTGTCGGCTCCAATCGGTTCCGACACCCGTGTGGCACAGGCATCGGTGTCGGCTCCGATCGGCTCCGACACCGTTACTTTGGTGGCTGTATCGGCTCCGGCTGGAGCCGATACATCGAGGCTTCCTGTCTGCTCCGAGAGGTCGGCTCCTACAGGATCTATGGTATCTGCTCCGATGTCTCATTCCAGGAAGAGGTCGAGGTCTCCTTCCTTGGAGCCGATACTTTCGGCTCCGGCTTCACCTCTTCTATCGGAACGGAGCCATCGGAGCCGATCTTCAAGGTCATCCAGATTGTCAGATCATGACCTAGAGAGAGTGGTCAGTAGATTACTTAAGTCACAGGTACTGGCCCAAATGTTACATAGTCCGTCTCAACAGACGACTGTTGGTCCACACCCCGTTACAGTTCCTCCTTCAACTCTACCCCAGAGCTTGGAGTTGGAGTCTTCGGGAATGGTTACTGCTACGGCTGGAGGACGGATACCCCCTTCTGTTCCTTCAGCCTCTACTCTTATCTCCTCTTCGAGACCTTCCTTAGAGGGATTCGGTGGTCGGGCTTCCATGGTCTCCTCCGAGGGGGTGAGTGGCATCGGACCCTTGTCCGAACCCGCTCTTCCCCTTGGAGCCTCGGCCTTGGTGAGCTCGGCTCCGACATCTGCCTCGGAGGCTTCCCTTTCGGTGGTCCCTGGAGTTCCTAGCTCTTCGGAGCGGGTTCTCTCGGACCTGCCTGGGAGGGGAGCATTCGAGGTGATGAAGAGTGTACTGGCCACTGGTGTCAGTCAGCAGTCTGTTCCCGTAGCTCCTCCCTCTATAGTACCTGTTGACATCTCTGCCACTTCTCTTGCTACAGGACCCAGAGATCCTCCGCCTCAGGTTTCCCCATTGGGAATTTCCCCCTCTTCCGAGGATTCTCCTGATGTTTCGGGAGATCCTCCTAGGAAGAGTACTTGTAAGAGGAAGCATGTAGACTCCCCCGAGTCTGTCACTGGATACTGACTTTGATGAGTCAGAGGGATCCCCTAGATCCCCTCTGAGGATGTCTCCTTCTCAGACATCCTAGAACTCCTGAAACAGAGGGAAACTGGCCCACCAACAATCCCTCTGAGGATGAGTCAGTATACCTAGAGGCGTTTGGATCTCGGCCCTCCACCTCCTGGGTGTCTCCGCCTTCGACCCCTTATGCAGGTTATTGCACGAAGGCGTGGGCAGCTCCTGACTCTGTAGAGCCAGTCCCTAGGAGGCCTTCAAAATTTATCACTGCCCGTGTGACAAACAATTCCTTACTAAGGGTGTCCCGCTGATGCCATGGTGGTGGCTGCGGCCACCAAAAGGAACTTGCAGATCCTTCCGTGCCCGTCCATCCTCCTAATAAGGACTCTAGGACCATGGATAGGTACGTAAGCGGATGTTTTCCTCAGCGACCTTTGCTATGCGTCGCTGAATTACCTATGTCACTTCACCAGACTCCAGAGGGATATCCTTAAGGAGCTGGGTGAAGTAGTTCAGGATCCTACAGCTGCAGGGGCTCAAGAAAAATTGCTTCGCAGCTAGGAACCCTCAATTCCATTGCAAACTCCTCCATGCGGCTAATATCTTATGCTGCGGATGGAGCGAGTAGAGCCGCAGGTACAGGTGTGGCTCTTAGGCGCCAAGCCTGGATGCGGCTATGTGATTTTTGGATCCCTTTAAGGCGTCCTTCACAAATTCTCCCTTTGATGGGTCAGCTTTGTTTGGCCCTCAGGTGAAGGAAACCTTGACCAGGTGCGAACAGGACGGCAAGACTCTTTCTGCTGTTGAGTCCGTTTTCCACCCCTTCTAGACCTTATCCCAAAGGACAGAAAGGTGGAAAAATGTGGTTCCGTAAATCCCAAGGAGTCACGCCGGATTCACGTGGTCAGTTTACCCCTAGAGGCAGAGGGGGTAACAACAACAGGACGCTCTAGAGGCAGAGGGGGTCCGAAGAACCAGGGAAACAGGGAGCCTCTCTCTGACCAGCCCTTTCAGCATCCCTGAGGTGTTGCCCGGCTGTCCCTCCTTGGAGGCAGTCAGGGGAAGATTATCACTGTACCCAGAAGCCTGGCATTCCCTCACTCAAGACAGATGGGTACAGTCGATCATATCCAAGGGTTACATAATTCCTTTCGAGGAAAGTCCCTTCCCCTCAAGTTCCCTTCCAGATGTACCACCCGGTCTAAGGGAGATTGCAGAGTCAGAAATCTCAAAACTACTGCAAAAAAGAGCCATTCAGCCAGTTACAATAGACCATTCAGAGCCGGAATCTACTCAAGGTTCTTTTTGGTCCCCAAAAGACGGGAGACTGGAGACCAATATTGGATCTCAGCAGACTCAACAAGTCTGTCAGGAAGACAAGATTCGAATGGTCACTCTTCAGTCAATTCTGCCCTTCTTACAGAAGGACAACTGGATGTGCTCAATAGATCTTCAGGATGCGTACTATCACATCAAAATTCACAGACGCTCCAGGAGATTTCTCCGCTTCGGCTGGGGTCCAGTCATTTCCAGTTCAGAGCCCTGCCCTTTGGTCTCACTACAGCCCCCAGAGTGTTCACCAAATGCATGGCAGTGGTCACGGCTCACCTGAGACGTCAAGGATTCCAGGTGTTTCCGTATCTCGACGACTGGCTCCTGTCAGCCACCACCAGGCATCAGCTTATACAAGCCAGGGATTACACAATAGACCTTTGTTCTCATTTGGGCATCTCAATCAACTTCAAAAGTCATCCTTATCGCCCTGCCAGTCTATTACCTTCATAGGCGCAAACTTAAACACTGTTCGGATGTCAGCTACCCTTACAGAACAAAGAGTTTCAGACATTCAGAGTCATGTCAGGATCATTCTGGCCAGCAAGAAAGTACAGGCCAGAATGGTTCTAAAGGTATTAGGTCTCATGGCTGTGGCCATTACTCTTCTTCCCCTGGCTCGATTCTACATGCGCCTTCTTCAGTGGATGCTGTTCACACAATGGTCATACCAGCAACTTCCAATGCGTCACCAGATTCTGGTGACACAGACATGCAGAGAGCATCTTGCTTGGTGGATCACATCGCCTCAGGTTCACCAAGGCAGGTACTTTGTACCCCCATCCCCGATAGCCACTGTCACCACGGATGCCTCCCTGATCGGGTGGGGGGGTCATTATCAGGGCAGGATGGTTCATGGGACGTGGCAGCCGTTCGAGTACCATCTGCACATAAATGTCCTGGAGATGAGAGCAGTGCTTTTAACGTTGCAAGCCCTCAGCGACTTTCTTCCCGTAGGGACAATTGCAGTCCACACAGACAACATGTCTGTAGTTTGGTATATCAACAAACAGGGCGGAACCAAGTCCTACCCCTTGTGTCGAAGCGCTCAGACTATGGCAATGGGCGATCTCCTCTCACCGGTTTCTGGTAGCAACGCATATCCCTGGGAAAACCAACATTGTAGCGGACAGATTGAGCAGAGCTATCCTCATGCCTCACGAGTGGTCTCTCAAGCAATCTATAGCGGAAGAGATTTTTCTGGAATGGGGTCGCCCATGTTGCGATCTTTTGCTACTCCCCAAAACAGCAAATGTCCAGACTTCTTCAGCCTCTTCCCTCTATCAGGCCATCCCCAGAGACGCTCTGACCCAGGATTGGCCCCAGGGACTTCTTTATGCCTTCCTCCATTTCCTCTGATCCCTCAGGTGATCCAGAAAGCTACCGCTTTGAGAGCCAAATTGATTCTCATTGCCCTTACTGGCCTCGACAAGTTTGGTTCCCGTTCCTCCATCATCACCTTTTGGTGCAGCCGTGGCATCTGGACCCAGTGCCAGATCTTCTGATTCACCAATCGGGTCAGCTGCACCGGTCAATCCCTTCTCTCAACCTCACAGCATGGTTGCTCCACTTCCTTCCTTAGCCAGGCTTCCTTTGATCTCTAACCCAGTTAGAGACATCATAGTAGCTTCGCTAAAATCCTCTACCAGGAGGATTTATACAAGCAAATGGAAACGTTTCTCTTATTGGGCTAAGGCCCAAAATATTGATCCTTTTACTGCCCCTGTTCAGGCAGTCCTGGACTTCTTAGCAGAGATTTTTCATGCAGGCTCCTCTTCTTCCACAGTCAGAGTTCAATTGGCTGCTATTTCCAATTTTCATGTCGGGATAGCAGATCATAATATGTCCCATAGGCTCTGCAGGGCCTTCTTGAAAGGAATTTTCCTACTAAAGCCTCCAATCAGGAATCATCCTCAGTGGGATCTAAATTTAGTGCTGACATCCTTGATTCTTCCCCCCTTCGAGCCAGCTGTTTCTTGTTCCCTGAAATATCTTTCTTGGAAAACTTTATTCCTAGTGGCTATTACATCTGCCAGGAGGGTGTCTGAACTTCATGCTCTTTCGGTTCGACCCCCCTATTTGGTTTTTCACAAAGACAGAGTATCTTTGAGAACTAATCCAACCTTTTTACCTAAGGTCGCTTCAAAGAACAATCTGAATCAATCCATTGATCTCCCTGTATTTTTCCCTAACTATTCAGATAGAGCTGAACAAAAGCTACATTATCTTGATGTCCGTCAACTTAGATATTATTTGGACAGAACAAAAAAATTTAGAAAATGTGATCAACTTTTTGTTTCCTATGCGGACAATAAAAAAGGCCTTCCTGTTTCTAAAGTGACCTTGTCCAGATGGCTTTCTTCGGTCATCTCTGAAATTTATACGCTCAGGGGAAAATAGCTGTGCTCAAAACCTAAAGCACATTCAACTAGGAGCTTAGCTACTTCTACAGCCTTTCAAGCTAGACTTCCTTTGGACACTATTTGTGCAGCGGCCACTTGGGCTACTCCTCACACTTTTGTTTCCCATTACAAATTGGACTTGGCCTCCAGGGACAGAGCCAGTTTTGGCTCTACAGTCCTCAAGAGTTTGTTCCATTGAGCCACCCAGGATAGAGGTGCTAGGGACGCGGTCCCATCAAGCAAGAATGAAGGCGAGATTGACAACTTAACATTAAGAAGTTATGTACCTACCATAACGTTCCATGTTAGTTGTCTTCTCGCCTTCTTTCTTGACCCTCCCTCCTTCCCCTGGCCTGGACAGACCTTGTATAAGAAACTGTTATGCTGAAGACCATTCAGACCTGGTCCTTCTTCCATCTGTAAGTTTTCTTTCTTCCTTTGGGAAGTATTTTATGCTTGGTGCTATTGCCCTTTGTCAGCAAACGAGATCTGGGTACTTACCGCCTTGCATCATGGGATATGGGGCTGCCTCGAGCTGGTAAAAGTGACTCTCGAGCTTAGCAAGTGCCGAGTCGGAGCCGAGGGATCGGCTCCGAACCCATCAAGCAAGAAAGAAGGCGAGAGAAGACAACTAACATGGAACGTTATGGTAGGTACATAACTTCTTATTTTTGGTCACTTATTTCTGCCAGACGTATTTCTGAACTTCAAGCTTTATGTATCAAGATTCCATACTTGATTTTTCATAGTGTGTCTAGTCTGTCATTTCTGCCTAAAGTGATCTCTGAAATGTCCATTAATCAAGCCATTGAATTGCCAGTTTTCTTTCCCAACCATTCAAACAGAATATTGCCTACATACCCTTGATATACACAGGCAAATCTGTTTTTACCTTAACAAGACTAAACCCCTTCGTAAATCTTTTTGGCCTTTTCTGGACCTAGATTAGGATCGGCTGTTGCTGTGGTCACATTAGCTAGATGGTTGAAGGACTGTGACCTTTTATTTACACAACATAATATCTTGTTGCCTACTACCATGAAAGCTCATTCAACAAGGTCTGTGGCAACTTATGCTGCCTTCCATGCCAGAGCTTCTTTACATGACATCTGTGCAGCAGCAACTTGGGCTACGCCTCATACCTTCATCAAGCATTGCAAATTGGATTAGGCCTCCAGGGGAAGAGCATCTTTCGGTTCTGTGGTGCTCAGGAACGTTCTTCCATGAGAGCCTCCCAGGAATAGAGGTAGCTGGGGACTCTGTCCCATACGTAAGGAATGAATGAGGATCAACAATATCAGATAAAGAAGTTATGTCTTACTATAATGTTCAATCTGTATTGTTGATCCTTGTTCAGTCAATACCTCCCTCCCTCCTCCTGTGGTTTCTAGTGGATCTCGCCATCCAGTTCTCTTAGGTTATTTGACCAGAGGTAGCCTCTACCTTGTTTTGATTGCAAACTCAATCTGAGGTAACTGAGGGGAATTGTGGGTAAGAGTTTAGCTCGAGTTTGAAGCTTACGCGAGCTTGTAAAATGGCCGGCTCTGTTCCATGCTCGGAACAGATACCCCATACGTAATGACTGAACAAGGATCGACAGTACAGATGGAATATTATGGCAAGACATAACTTTTTCATCAACTGGGAAAACTATTAAAGTACCAATGTACAGGTCCGACGCTTTCTGGAATTAATTCCAGTGCCCTGGACCAGCTCATTCTGACACCCACTAGAGGAGCAATGTCCTTGATCTAGTT
Organism: Protopterus annectens; assembly: GCF_019279795.1. Taxonomy (NCBI): domain Eukaryota; kingdom Metazoa; phylum Chordata; order Ceratodontiformes; family Protopteridae; genus Protopterus; species Protopterus annectens. Next base: position 150,935,196 of record NC_056751.1, read on the forward strand.
ATCACTAACATGGGAGACTGTTGCGCCACACCTATAGTAAATTCATCCCTGGTTAAATCGGACCACGAACTGAACATGAAAATCTCCATCTCTCCTTCCCCCCTCCCCTGCTAAAGGTGACTACCCCTGCAAAACTTCTCTAAAGCCAACTTTGGGCTCCTAAAAACAGAGGTGGCTAACTTCGTGACACCCATGCCAATGGAAAATAGCTGCATCACTGCTGAATCATACACCAATGCATTGTACGAGCATGTACACAAATGCATGGACTTTGCCATACCAGATGGAACTAAGATGCTCTCATCTATTAAAAAAATAAAAACAAAGGGAAGCCAATCTGGTGGTCCCTAGTAATCCATAAACTCTACAACAGACGGAAGAAACTGTTGCAGAAAAAAATGGAAGTCGCAGGACTGGAAAACCTCCCTTATCAGTCTCCACAAAAAGATGTGATCCCTTATCAAATCCTTTAAAGCCAGCTATGAAGGCAGAGTTATGGCTGGCATCAGAAAGCCTTCTATAGCTATATCAACCTCAAAGGTAATACCCAGATTTGCTCTTGAGTTATTGCACAGTGACCCCTCCTATACTGAGCCAACAGATATAGCTGGATTCAGTGCCAGCTTTACCCCCACCCCTCTCCAAAGGCCAGAAGAAAGCCTAGTATCCACCATTTGTGGCACAGGTAAAAGCTGCATTGTCAAAAGCCAAGATTACAGCATCCATGGGACCTGATAATATCCCTGGATGCATCCTACATAAGCTACAAAATGAACTGGCACCACATCTGTGTGCCCTGTAATCAGCCTTGCCTCAGGCTATGTCCCTAACGAATGGCACACTGCTGCAGTCATCCTGCTTCATAAATGGGAGCAACTACAGACCCTAGGAATTATCGCCCCATTAGCCTGACTACTCTGGTATTCAGTGCTGTGGAGAACATCATCTTGGACCTGCTTAAAGATATATAGGCAATCTCCAAACTCTTGACCGCACATAGATTGGCTTTGTCAAGGAAAGATCCTGCCTACTGAACCTGGTTGACTTCTTTGAGGCAGTCACCAAGGCTGTGGATGAGTGTATGGCAGTGCATACAGCCTACCTCGACCTGGCCGAGGCCTTTGATACCATTCCCCACTCTGGTATTGATAAACTCCCCAAACTAGGCGTCAGTCCTTGTATCACTACATGGGTTGCAAACTGGCTTACAGATGGGACCCACCGTGACAGTTGTGGATTTCAGGCTGGTGACCATTCACAAGTGGAGCCCCCAGGGCTGTGCCATGGCCCCTCTCCTGTTTGGCATCTACTTTTTAGAATTCCACGCCAATACAGAAGGACTTTGGCTGACCAAGTTCACTGATGACTGCAAGCTAGGAGCCATTATCAACTCAAGTGATGCAGACTTCCTACAAAAGGGTATCTGAGACCAATGACTGGTGTTTAAACCATGGCCTGGCCTGAAGTTTGACACCAAAAAATGTCATCCCGTTTGGAAAAAAAAAACTGTTCCCATGAATTGCCACGTTGATGGGAGCCCACTGAAGGAGAGCCATAAGAGATCTGGGCACCCAGGTAGACAGCCACCTCACCTTCGACCACAACATTGCCACTGTGGTCAAAGTCCTTCTACATGGCACATATTACAACCAAAGGTTTAGAAAGAGGTAGTCCTCTCTCTACTCCCTCAGCAGTTATTTAATAGAACGCCCCATTTGGCATGTACCTGACCAGACTCCAAATGGAGAAGCCACAAGTACCTCAAAAAGGATCCTAGGCTTTAAACACGTCCTACGTGGACAGACTCAAATTTCAGCTGTTCTCAGTCTCATTGTCTGCTTAGAGGTGATCTCTGCTTGACTTACAAAGGAATATCCGTATCTGAAATGCTACACCTGAAGAAATCCCAACCCCCCCCCCCACACCACATGCTCAGGAGATGGCAATCTCCTTACCACAATTAACGGAACATGCTGGAGGGACAGGTTCATCTCCCAAAGACTGCCCGTACTCTGGAATAAACTTCCCGTTCATGTCAAGCAGAGCACCTCACTGGCCACCTTCAGGAGAAATCTACAGAAAGATTCATTGCTTACTGATGGGTTTGGCTCCGTCCTCTGAACAGTCTGCCTTGGAACAAGCTCGTGCCATCCAAAAAATACTCTACCTAAGCTGTTACCCAGTGTCCTTCTCCCAATTACCTCGGATCTCGTTTGCCACGTAACCGTAATGCTGTCAAGCCAGCACTCTGCTTAAGCATTTTCATAAATTTGTTCAAATTATTTTTCATTCTAAAGTCTGTGCTTGGACCACTAGTTTTTACCCACTTTTAAGTATCTTTTCTCTTACCTTATGGTAATCTCCAGTACCATTGTTGGTATGGCCCTTTCCCTTTATTCTCTGTGGTAATCCTTCAATACCATTGGTTTTTTTTCCCCCTTGTTTTAAAAAAAAAAAAAAAAAATCTAAATCTTTCATCTTTTCCTTTTTACTGTATTGTTGGATACTTGTGATACGTCTGAGAAAAAAGGAGCTTCAGGGTTTAAACAGGCATCTTGCGACTACACTTGTTGCACTAACAGGGATACTCATGTTTCGTGTGTATATTGTTTGGGAGTTCCCATCTTTCTGTACAGCCTCCTTCGAACCCTTAATGAAAAGAAAAATAAGTTGATTCTGAAGGGGCTTCTTAAGACTCCCTTCTCTGAGGCTGTCTGCGTCTGAGGGCTCACCGCCTCCCAGAAAAGAGCATAAAGAGACCGCATTCAGTTCCTCCTTCACCCTCTGATAGAAAGCAGGAACAAAGACATAAAATTCCCAAAATTAACTTTGGTTCCAGATTTGAAACTACGTTCTACAGCAGTCTTTGGTACAGTCAGCAACCATTGTTTGCTCATATTTCAGCACAGGCATCTATGGCACCGGCCCTGCCTAAACTGCAAATTCTGACAGCACAGACCATGGCACCTGTTGCATCCATGGCACTGAGCTTGCCCGCAGTCTGTTCCAAGTTTGGATACCCCTGCCATACAGGCGTCTAACTCGACCTTGGTACCAATAGACCATGCTGCACGGACCTGGTACTCCCATTCAGTGGATCTTTTTGTTGGGCAGCAATTTAGCCCTTGGAGTAGCCAGAGTCCCCATCAGGGATATCCACAAGATCAACCAGGAGCCACTTGAAATTGGACATGGTGCGTCTTGTGGACCTGCTGCTGACGGCCAGAGAGATTGCTACACCTTCTAAGACCCACCCCATTCCCTTTTGGACTTGGGAATCTGTCTTCACGGACTGCATATTATTCTCCTTTGAACTTTTTACAGGCTCCAACGTTTTTGGCAGCGAAGCCTTTTTCTGTTCCCACACCTTCTGTGCCACTAGTGGAAATCACTGTGGCTCTGGAGCCATCCCTTTGGCCTTGGAGCCATCCCTTTGGCCTTCGACTCATTCGGAGCCAGGCCATCCTCTGGTTCAGGACTGGACTGAAGGCTTCATGGCACCTGGTACGGCTCAGTTTTTCTGCAGTGCCATCTACCACAGTTTCAGGAGTCCTATTGCTCAGAGTCCCTTTTGAGGCTCTGTTCTTGGGAGCGGGCTCGTCTGAGCAGGGTGCGATTCCAGTTCCCAGGTTGTCAGTTCCAGGCTCCCATCCCTCTTCGGCAGGCCAGCTTTCCAAGCAATGGAGGAGGCCCTTACCTCTGCAGGCAAGCTGCCAGCATCAGAACTCCAGATATATTCTTCCTCCGAGCTGCAGCTGGCACAGACCACCACATTGGGGCTTTGGACACGAGAGCCACAAGATACCCTGCATCAGGGGTGCCCCCTTCAGACAACCCCACTGAAGAGGTACCACGAAAGAGGACGTGCAATAGGCACGTGAACTCCTATGAGGAGTCCTTCACTGAAGGTACTACGATGAAGGGGAAGGGTCTCCACGGTCACCCCATGAAGATCTCTCTTGGATACTGACGTACTGGACATATGGAAACAGTGGGGGGACTGGAAGCCTAATAACCCTTCCTCCAAAGAGTCTGTATTTTTGCAGGCTTTTCATGCCTGACACTCTACTTCCTGGGTGACCCCGCCTGCGGACTAGCTAGTCCAGCTCATCGTGCAGCGCTCATGGGAGTCTTGATACAGTCCTAACCAATTCCCCAGATACCAGACAAAATCTTATCCCCTCCAGAGGAAAGTTCACATTGGTGGAAAGGATTGAGTAGATGCTATATTGGTGGCGGCAGCCAGTGAAAGAGCTCACAAAGGAGAGCCAAACTGTTCACCCCCCCCCCCCCCAAACGGGGAGTCTCGTGCAGCGGACCCAAACGGGGAGTCTCGTGCAGCGGACAGACTAGGGAAGAGAGTGTTTGCTTCATTGACTTTTGCCATTTGATCTTTGAATTTCTTGGTGCATTTTACAAGGCTTCAGAGACCTAGTGTCGGAACTCTCTCAAACCTTAACAGGAGCAGTCTCCGACTAGGTACGTGATAGTTGTCTCTCGGCTTGCAACCCTTGAGTCAATTTCCAACTTATCCATGTGGTTAATTTCCCATGCAACCGAAGTGGTGGCAAGGGCTGCAAGTTCAGGAGTTGCCATGAGATGTCACGCATGGGTGCATCTCTAACTTTGCAGACCCTTTAAGTCTTCCTTTCTTAATGCTCCAGTAGAAGCTTCTTCCCTTTTCGGCCAGAAAGTAAGACACTTTATCCAGGTGTGCAAAGGATGGCAAGACCCTTTCTGCTCTTGGTGTACGTTTCCACCCCTGAATGACCATATTCTAGGAACCAGAGGACTGGAAAGATGTGGCACAAGAAATGCCAGGGCCCTTTCCATGACACGCGTGGCGAGTTACTCCCTGGGGCAGAGGAGGTAACTGTTTCGGAAGATGCCCCTATAGAAGCAGAAGGGGTCCGTGTAACCAGGGGTCCAGAGATTCCTTCTTTGGACAACACTACCAGTTCTCCTAAAGAGCAGCCCGATTTTGCTTTCCTCTGGAAGCAGTCGGGGATGTTTCTCTGCACCATCTGCCTGGCAAACAATTGCCACAGATTCCTGGGTGCAGAAGATCATAGCCAGAGGTTAACATATCCCCTTAAATTTCTGACCATATCCACCACGAAAAATTCCCAACGTCCCACCCAAAGGGAAGCAGCAGCTCAAATAAAGCTGCTAGGTCATCCAAGCACTCCCAGCAGACCAGATAGGATCCAGATTCTTTAGTGCCAAAAAAGGCTGGACTGGAGACCAGTTTTGGATTGCAGCCAATTGTGTCTCAAACAAAATTCCAGATGGTCACGGTTCAGTCTTCTCTTTCGAGAAAGACTACTGGATGCACTCTTTAGATCTTCAGGATGCGTATTACCATTTAAAGATGGACAAATGCTCTAGAAGATTCCTCTGTTTCTGGCTCTGAGTCTTATCACTACCAATTCCGCGTGCTGCCTTTTGGACACTACTGCCCCCGGAGTGTTAACCAAATTCATGGCAGTGGTTCATAGGTAGGTACTAGGCTGTCCTGCCAGAGGGCATTTTTATAAGCCTAGCCAGTGTGTCCGCTTTCGCTGCCCCATTGATTAACTGAGCCTCTGTCAAGAAGAGCCAATGAAGTGATCCCAGGGGTGTATTTTTTTGTTACCCATCCACTTGTCAAGGTTTCTCTTGGGAGTGTTGGTGAGGGGCTCTGCCTAATGTAGTTAGGAATTTTGTTCCAAAGCATGGGGAGTCTGACAGGAATCTATCCCTCCAGCTTGTTCTGTTGTGGCGAGGTTTAGCTCACTAGAGCGAGTGGCTCACAGTATTTCTTTAGGTGGAGCATGTCCAATTCTGAGTTGGACATGGCTTTGTAAGTCAGGCAGAGATCACCTCTGAGTAAGCGATATGCCACTAAGTGCAGCTGGAGTTTTTCCAGTCGGGCTGCATAGGACATGTGTTTGAGGCCAGTAATCCTCTTGGTGAGGTAACTCTCTGGTCTTTCCGGCTGGAAGTGTCTTGAGGTACATCCCAAATGCGGCATTGTCACTCATCAGACCCATCATAGAGTATGAGTAGAGGGGCACTATAACTATTTCTAGATGCGAACCTTTTAGTAATTAGATGGGCTACATAGGATTTCCTAACTACTTTGGCAATGTGATTGTCAAAGGAGAAATTACAGTCTACCTGGGTCCCCAGATCTTTTATTACTTTTGCATTAAGGGGGCTGCCATCTTTGTGGTAATTCATGGGTGTTTTGTTTTTCCCAAATGGGATGACTGCATTTTTTGGTGTTTAGCTTGAGAACCATGACTGAGTCTCAGTGAGGCCCTTTTGGAGAATGTCCTTGTCAGCCGGAGAGTCAGTTATGGCTCCCAGTTTGGAGTAATCGGTGAACTTGGTTAGCCACAAGTCCTCCTGTGTTTGCCTGTACTGAGAAGAATGCCGAACAGTAGGGGTCCCAGGACTGAGCCTTGTGGGACACCACTTGTGACTGGTTTAGAGTCTGACTTGGAGCCTGCTATTCCTACAGTGTGAGTTTTGTCTGTAAGCCAGTTGGCAACCCATCTCGTGACGTAAGGGTTTATTTTCAGGCTGAGTTTTTCTATAATTCCCGAGTGGGGAATGGTGTCAAAAGCCTTGGCGAGGTCAAGGTAGGCTGTGTGAACCACCTTCCCCTCATCTATGGCCTTGGTGACTGTCTCTAATAAGTCAACCAGATTTAGTAGGCATGATCTGCCCTTAAAGCCGAACAGGGTCAGGTCAAGTGTTTGGAGGTTCCCAATGTCTTTGTTAGAATTCCATGATGATGTGCTCCATAGCCTTGCAGACCAGGCTAGTCAGGCTTATGGGGCAATAGTTACCGGGGTCAGTTGTGGCCCCTCCTTTATGAAGTGGAATAACAATTGCTGTGCACTATTCTATGGGCATGTAGCCTGTGGAGAGGCTGAGGTTGAACAGTGTGTTTGTGGGGGTTGGGTTCGTTCCGTAGTTCATGCAAGATGCAGCCTGGGACATCTGGCCCCATTGATGTGTTTTTGGCTTTTGAAAGGGCTGTTTTCACCTGTGCGTCTGATTTCCGGGACACTACACTTTTCTGGTATTGTGGGCCCTTTTGGGGGTGGGAGGGGGGGTGAGGTTCGCACTGAATCTATCTGCCAGGATGTTGGCAATATCAGTTGGTTCAGTATATTTTGTGCTGTTTTGCACTAGCTCAGAGCATATCTGCGAGTTGCCACTTAAGATTCTTGACCTAGCTAAAGAAGGTTTTGTCGTTATCTTTCGAATACTTGGCTATTTTTCTCTAAGTTAGCCTTGGATGATTTTGAGGGACCTTAGTTTCTTACTGGTACTGATCAAGGAAGTCTTTCCTTCTTGGGATTTGCCTTTTTTTTTTTTTCCTGAACTAGTTTCCTCCTATTGTATAGCCTGTTTATGGCAGGGGTCCACCAGACTGGTTTCCTTCTCTTAGAGGAGTGAGTCTTGGTTGTGCTAGGGATGGCATGATCCATGCATCCTTGTTGGTGCTCCATAGAGTGCATTTGTAAAGATTCCTGCATCTTGGACACTTATCCTTTAGTGTGGAGGCTGTGAAACTTTCCACGTCTGTCTTAAGGAAGTTTGCTACAAGTTTTTCACTGTGGTTCCCTTGGTTGGTCGTGGTCCCTTGGTTGGGGGTGGTGGGGTGGTGTGGGCATCCAGAGTGAGTTTTATGGTCTGATCTAACCAGTGACTGACCTCCAGTGTGGAACACCTGTTGCCCATGTTGGTGATGACCAGGTCCAATATGTTTTCACCTCTGGTAGGGGAGTTTACCAGCTGATCCAGGGCATTTGAATTGATCTAAATTCCAGGAAGCGCTGGACCTGGGAGTTCGTACTTGAGTAGCTTTACCAGTTAACGGTAGGGTAATTGAAATCGCCCAATATCAGGGTTTTTGGTAGGACCTTCATGTTTTCCAGTTTTTCCAGAAAGGTGGAGTGGTGGTCCTGGGTCATGGAGGGTGATCTGTAGCGGGCCACAATTTGCACTGTAGATGTGCCCGATGTTAGTTGCACATGGATCATCTCAGAGGTATCATGCTGCACCACTAACCTGGAGGTGTAGGGATCCTTGATGAATATGGATACATCCCCCTCCTTTTGTGTTTCGGTCCATGTTCTGTGGCTGAAATGTGTGGTATGAGTTGTAGCCCAGTAGTGCTGGTGTGCTTTATGCAGCCTTGAACCAGAGTTCAGTTACTGCACAGTTGTCTGTTCTCCATACTGAGGAGTGCTTCTAGCGCGTGCATTTTGAGATTTAAACTCCTGGCGTGAGTAGTATAACCCTCATTTTTTTTTTATTTGTACTGTTTACGGAGGTGGGTTTGACTTTTGTGCCTTGCCTAAAAGGCACTATGGTGGCAGCAAGAGCCTTGGCCAGTATTCTAAAGCTTAGGGGTGACAGGTGCAAGCAGTCTCTTGCGAAGCAACGAGGCTAGTCGAGCATGTCGTCCCAGGCTGACAAACACTGGATCCCCTTTGACACCAGAAACTTAGCCAATTGTTGAAATTGATAATTTTTTCTTTATACTGAGGTATCATTCTTGGTGAGGGCAGGGTGCTGGTCAGGGTCATACCAGCCTGGGCTAGATGATCAGAGAGCTCTTTCTTGTCTCTTCATGTAGTCCAGGGAGGTACGTCTCGGGTCTTTCACACCAACATGAACAATGACAGTCATATTTGTACTTGTAATTGAGTGACCCAAGTGCTTGTGTTATGTGGTGGATTCTGTAATGGAGTGACCCGAGTGCTTGTGTTATGTGGTGGATTCTGACTGCCTGCAGGCAGCTAACAGTAACCTTCTCCTTGCCCAGTCTAGTGAGTGGGACGTTAGTGTGACTGACTAAGTCGCCTGTTACTAGTGTGTTAGGTATGTTATTTTGCCTTAAGGGCTGTGGTTGTGCGGGGCACTGATTTTTGTGTTTTATGTGTTGTCTGGTTTGTGGTGGGAGGTGCAGGTTTTTTGGGTGTCTGCTTTGGAGTTTTCTGCTTTTGCAGGTTTTTATTTAGAGCTTGAGTGTGATTTTTGTGTATTTATGTATTTTTTGCCAGTGGTGGTTTAGTATGTCTTTGAGGCTTGAGGTGTGGTGCAAGTGTTTAACTTTCTCATGACTGCCTGTTCCAGTCTTGGGTGGAGAGCTTAGCTTCCAGTTTAACTACATAATTGAATTTCTCGCATATGTTAAAGTTTTGTGGTAGGAGGAGAGGGTTGTCTGTGTACATGAGGCAGTTGTAACATTGCCTCAGGATACAAAGGTTCACCAGCTGGACTGGAGAGTATAAATGAAATTGCCCTTTGGTCATGCCTGAATAGTATGGTGAGCTGCTTAGTCGCTTGGTTGGTGAGGGGTGACTGAGCCTTGCCCTGCTGGGCAATCAGTGTCTAGGTATATTGGTGGTTGCTATTATGTCTGAGTAAGTGCTGGACTGTAGGATGCTTTTTAAGTGCATAGGTTGAGATTTAGGCTATCAAAGGAAAAACTGAAAGACTTGGTGGAACTGGGAATAATTTAGCCCTAGCTAACCGGTGCTGCCTGGATGTGCAAAACCATGCAAACGTGGTTTTTATAGCAGGGAAATAAGAGAAATTAGTCCAAAATGGCCTCTAAACTACTACCTTCTGGGCTGGAACCACTCCTCCAGGGACAGATGGCTGCTCAAAGCTCCCTCACTCAGGTGAACAGAGAAACCTCCTTCTAGCAAAGTAAGGTATGGGCAACTCATACTTGTAACACAGCCCTGAATTTAGCACTAGCCTGAAAACTGGGCTATATTAACTTAGAAAGGTGGGAAACTAGGAAAAAAAATTGAAAAATTAAGGCAAAAACAGTAAGAAAAAAAAATGCACTTAGAACTGGTTTGCCTTTTCTGATTGCTTATAGTCATCTAAAGCAGCTTATAGTCATCTAAAGCAGTTTTAACTGCACACTCCTGCCACTGGGGTGCAGGTGAACCTTCTCCAAAAAAGGCCTGGATTAGTGCTCATGTTATACAAACAAAGCTAGATTCAGCAGGCCTGTATCTAGTGTGCTACAGCAAACAAGGCACACTAGTTTCAGTAAGAAACAGTTCAAATATGCAGGCACTATAAGCCTTTAACCAGAATTTCCCAGCCCAGAAGGGCAGAGTCCATCCTCTCCTCCCACAAGAGTGCAGGAGGCAGAATAACTGGCCTGAAGCCCAGCTGCTTAAACCAAAAGGCTTAGACTGAAAGTTACACCAAGCAGAAATAAATACAATTGCTTTTGCTTCATCTTAAAAATACTCAAAGTAATAAAGTAGGAAGAAACAAATACAGTGAAAGCAGATGAATAAAGTGCAATTACCCCTTTGGAGGGGGTTCCAGGTGGTGATCTTCATGTTTCACTGTTGCAGTCATCGCCTGTGGGGTTATCACTGCTGTGGTAGTTCCGGCTGGCTCAAATACCACAGTCAATGTTTTTCTGCGTTGACTGCTGTCGCTTGCTGGCTGACGTCAGGTGGTTAGTGCTGTAAAGGAAGGCAGCTGATGTCATTGCATCCATTCTTGCTGTGGAGCCCATAGCAGAAGCAGTTCACATGTGTGGCGGTCTGTCGCTACCAGAATTCGAATTACAGCTGAAAAGGTCTAAAGCCAAGTACCCTGTTGGGAATCCTTTTTTTCTTGCACTAACAGATGTCTGCAATTGTCTTGGGTGTGGAAAGCGAATACCACAATGAGACTTCGCTCTTACTGAGTCACTTGTTTAGGCCCAGACCCCCGTTGCCGGTTCTTTGCCTCTCTAACCAGAGAACTATTCATCGTTGAGCTCTCCATAGCCAGATATTTTCGTCTTCAGTCTCAGTTTTCCGAAATGGCATCAGTCAGCCAATAATTCATAGAATTTCTGAAAAACCACAAGGATAAAGATGCAGACTACACAAGGCCAAGCCTTCCGACTATACTGTTAAGCAGGTCGTCAGTTCTCCTGAATTCAGTGAGGTGCTTTCCCAGCCCCAATGCCAGACTTTTTTTTTTTTCCAGGACCTTCACATGCCTCTACCGAGACCCTTTCGGAGTTCGGTATGCTGCAGAAATCTTTAGTCTTCCAAGCCTTTGGTGGTCTGTGCCTTTGGTCTAAAGCTGCGATGTAGGCACAGGTGTCTGAGGAGGTCTTTCGCACTACTGAATATAGACTAAAACTAACTTCCTTTTCTCCGGTTACTATCTCTCAGATCGATGGATACTGTTAGGCCTAGAAGCAGGGTTACTCGTATCTCCAGCCACCATTTTATCCCTCTTCCACCACTCCAAGCTCAAATGCTTGAAATGGAGCATCTTGCCACCTTTATCGGGTAGGCGGACTGCACTTAAAGGAAGAGACCTTTCCCCTGAAATACTGACTGAACACTTTTCTGGGAGTCTGATTATTTAGATTTTGGAGAGGAACAACCTCTTACTGCTTGAGGATTCAGATGCAGAGGAATCCATTATTTCTGCCTCACCACCAGAAGATATTTCCTTTCCTTTGGGGAAACCATTCACACCCTGTGGGAACATTTCCACTGGGAATCCCAGGACTTCCCTCCCCAGCACAGACCCTTTGCCATCCCACCCCCCTGTCTTACAGGTGGTTGATTTCTTCCATGAATCCAGCTTAACTCCTGATGCCCTCCTGCTGCTCCTAGAAAACCTGACTGGTACTACAGAGTACCGGCCTGACACACATACTTGTACAGAAATCCTGCTGCAGACCCAGAGGTTATTACACAGGGACCAAAAGGAGCTAAGGCTAGTTCTGCAAAGAATACTCCTGACAAGGACTCCAGACATCTGGACAGATGGGGTGTACACCTCTGCAGCCTTTGCTGTCAGGGCACTCAACTGTCAGTTCCACATGTTGAAATATCAGCACACTTTGAAACTATTAAAACAAAAAGATTTCTACTTTTCCTGACTGTGCCAGTTCGAAAGAGCTAACAGATTTACTGCACTCTTTAAGTGGCCAAACACTTTGCACTGTGGATATGATGCCTTAGAAGCCTCAAGCAGGGCAGTAGTATCAGGATCTGTCATTAGACATGCATAGTTGAACAACCTCTCCCTGAACATGTCCAATCTAAATTACTTGATGGACCTCTGGATAAGGACTGCTTTTTTGGAGAAAAAGCAGAAGAGGTGCTTCTAAAAAAAAAAAAAAAAAAATGGAAGACTAGGCAAAATGTATGCAAACAGTAAGATTTTCTTCAGGTACAACATAGGTTCAGCAGGATTTTTCCCCTCAAAACACTGATCCTTTCCTGCACCAAGCAGCCTATCTGTCACTAAATTCTTTTGTTCTTGCTCTCCGTATTCTGAAATGGCTTTGATAAGCCATCAGACTACCGATCTTCTGAAAAGGCAAGGTCTGCCCCACAAGGGCAGACCAAGACTGCTATCCCAGGGACAACGGAGAACCAAGCAGTGGGCTGCTCCCACTCCAAAGGCAGGGAGTTCTAAGCAATCTCTGGATGGCAAAAGCTCACAATGACTTCCTCTTTCCCCCTGCCCTCTTCACTCACCAAAAACTAGGAGGAAGGCTCTGTCTGCAAAGAAGTTTTCTGTAACAAAGGACCAATGGATCTTGAAGATAATTTCTCTGATACAAATTCTACAACAAACTCCCATTTCCAAGAGGGTACCCAGACCTACCTCCAAACCGGTAAGTCTAAACTCTCCTATCCCAAGAGGCAGTAGAACCTGTTCCCTCAGATCAAATAGGCAAAAAATTTTTTATTCCAGAGTGGTGTTTGTTCCCAGCAAAAAGGGCACTTGGATCCCCATCCTGGATCTCTCCTTTCTGAACAACTTCGTGGTGGTCCCCAAATTCAAAATGCTAACTGCAGCAGGTACTGCCTATGCTGACTAACAATGCTTGGTTAGTTACCCTAGATCTAAAAGATGCCTACCTCCACATCTCCATAAGGGAATCCTGCAGGAAATTCCTTTGTTGCAGAGCAAGGTCACACTTTCAGTTCTCTGTGCTACCCTTTGGCTTATCTACTGCTTAAAGGGTATTCACCAAATAGTCCCAGCCATAGCCTTTTGCAGACAGAAGTACGCAAATTTACCCTTAGCTGGATGACTCTCATTCAGGCACAGTGCAAAGAAAAGCTCCTAGAAGACTACCTCTTTGTCAAAGCCCTCCTAACCTCCGGGTACACAACGGGAAGAAATCAAGGCAAACTCCCTCCAGGGAGATCATTTTCTTGGGAGCTCTGCTGGATACAGCATCCCAAATGGCATTCCTATCCCCAGAGAAACTGAGCTTTCCTGCCTCTTACACAGTTTGCTTCCAAAAGTCACCTCACTGTGAGGAAGATATGATGTCCTTCAAGGATGCATCTGCAGTCCTTACAAATGGGTTGTCCTGTCGTCAGGCAGCCCTTCGGTCGGCCGGATTCCAAAGTCTGGGTCTGGCCTCGGCTGGTGTCGCACTTCACCCGACGTCATAGCTGCAGTTCTTCGGGTATAAAGGCATCAGCCGACGCCATTTTCCTCAGTCTTTCTTGCCGTGTGGCGCCCGAAGCAGAAGCTGTTCGCAAGTGCCGGTCTGTCAGAACCAGAGATTACTACTACCGAATACAACTTTGAAGACTTCTAAAAAGCTAAGTACCCCGTTGGGGACTCTTTCTTGCCTCAGCCGATGTCAGAAAGTGAATAACTGTTTAACTTGTGGGAAACAAATACCTCATAAAGATTTCCACTCTTACTGTTTACCTTGTTTAGGCCCAGACCACGACATAGCAGCTTGTCTAGCCTGTGCTTTTAACCGACTGACGCTTAGACGTCGGTCGGAATTTGCTGAGCAGTTTTTCGGCTCTGATTTTGCTTATAAGATGCCGTCGGATCCTCCGACTACACAAATAACCAAAAAACGCAAGGAAAAGGACCGACACTCGCAGTCCGCGGTTTCGGCTGAAACCGCGGTTAAGCAAACCGCGAGTGTCTCTGTTTTGGCTGAAACCGAGCAAGCGGTTCTTCCTTCAGCCGAAAGCATGCCTTCTACTGAGGCTTCTTCTAACCTCGTGGAATCTGCTTCTGAAATCCAACCTGCTGTTGCGATTTCTCAGGAATTATCAGACACTATTCCCTTGGATATTTCTACTCCTGCACGTGGAGCTGCTAGGCCTCCTGCAGCCATGTCCATTAAGGCCTTTGCCAGGGCTAAAGCTACAAAAACTGTGCCTGTAAGACCCCTACTCACAGGCCCAGTTCCAGTTCCCAAATGCTTTCTTTGGCAGAGGATCTTATTTCTTTAATCCGGGGATCCCAGCCTCATCCAGACAGGGCCTCTCATCCACCTCCAGAGAAGAGGCCTAGAGCAGAGCCCCCTGAGCCAGTGTCCACAGATGATTCCTCTGATGATTCAGATAATACAGACCCTCCAGAGGCCCCTTTTTCCCCTTACGAAGACTCTGATGCTGAAGAGTCCATCCCTTCTGCCTCTCCACCTGAGGAATTTTCCTTTGGGGAAACCTTGCATGCTATGAGGGAACAATTTCAATGGCAGGGCCAAGATTTTTCAGACTCTAGGAAAAGGCTTAGAACCTTCTTGCATTTACCACAACATAGGCCTTTAGCTATACCTCCAGTTCTTTCTGTTGTAGATGATGCATTTAATGATGCTTGTACTGCTCCTGATTCATTACCTCCGGCCCCTGCTAAGCCCGATAGGTACTACAGGGTCCCGGACACACATCACCATTTATACAAGGCTCCTTTTGCAGATCCCGAAACCATCTCCCAGGGGCCTAAGGCTGTAGCAACTACCTCTGCTAAAAATCCCCTCCCCTCTGAAAGGGAATCCAGATCCTTAGAGAGATGGGGTAAAAAAGTTTACACTTCTGCTACTCTGTCAGCTAGGGCCTTGAACTGTCAATTTCATATGATCCAATATCAAGAATATATGCTTGACCAGTTAACTAAAAAACTGTCCTCTGATGAACCTTTTGATAAGTATGTTCAGGAAATGGTACATAACATTCAGCAAGTTAGTAACCATTCTTTAAAATGCGGCTATGATGCACTGGAGGCTTCCTTTAGATCAGCCATGACTGGCACAGTTATCAGAAGGCATGCATGGTTGAAAGAGCAGGCCTTACCGGACCATGTCAAATCAAAACTGTTAGATGCTCCCATGGACAAGGCCAATTTATTTGGTTCTCAGGTACTGAAGAAGATGGAGAAGGCAAAATCTGTACAAACAGTGAAAGATTTCTTACAGGTCCAACCTCCAAGGTTTGGCAGGAATTGGCCCTCCAAAAATTGGTACTTTCCAGACTCCTCTAAAGCACAGAGAGGCAGGAATAGGCGATCAAGAGGCAGAAACCAATCCAGGGGTGCCTACAGGGGACGCCAGTGGCAGGGTAACAACCAGCGAGGCACAGACACAGCCACCACCACTGCAACAGGACAATCAGTGACTTGGCTCTGGCACCGCCTACCAGGGAACAACTAGAAGCACCCTTAGGCGGAAGGCTAGCCTTATTCTCAGTAAACTGGCATTACATCACAAGAGACAAGTGGATTTTACAGACAGTAGACCAAGGCTACAGGTTCCACTTCCATACCCTACCAGGGAAGAGAGGAATGCCAAACCTATCTTCAAATCAAAAGACAGAAGCTCTAAAACAAAAATCTCAATTAAGGATGAGAGCTGTGGAAAAGGTACCATCTATGGAGCAAGGAAAGGGATTTTACTCCAGACTCTTCCTGGTACCAAGAAAAGAGAACAAATGGAGGCCTATTCTCGACCTGTCCGCTTCCTCATTGTTCCAAAATTCAAAATGCTGACTCTACAGCATCTTCTTCCCATGCTGGGCAAGGAGTCTTGGCTGGTAACTCTAGATCTCGAGGCATACCTGCACGTCCCCATACGACCAAATTGCAGAAGATACCTCAGATTTCTTGCAGGATCAGAGCATTATCAATTCTCAGCATTGCCCTTTGGCTTATCTACTGCGCCCAGAGTGTTCACGAAATGCCTGGCATCAGTAATTGCTCATTGCATGCTTCAGGGAATCCAAATTTACCCCTACCTGGATGACTGCCTGATACAAGCGGACAACAAAAACAAGCTAACAGAAGACTTACAAAGAGTCATTTACCTGCTACAAGCCCTGGGATATACAGTCAATATAAAAAAGTCAAGGCTGATACCATCCCAAAGAATAACCTTTTTGGGTGCAGAACTGGACACATCAAAGCAAATTGCATTCCTAACTGCAGAAAAGCAAGAGCAACTACCTCTCTACTTCTTGGCATTAACAAAGCAGAACCATCTAACAGCAAGAAAAGTACTGCAAGCCTTGGGCTTCATGGCATCCTGCATAATACTGGTCCCTCATGCCAGACTGCATATGAGAAAGCTACAGTGGTACCTAAAGAATTTATGGTCTCAACACAAGCACAGCCTAGAAACCAAAATTCCAATAATCCCGTGCCTGAAGCAAGAGTTCCTATGGTGGGCTCAGGCCTGTCAATCAAACACAGGATTGCCCTTCCACAGCATTCAACCAAGCCAAACCATCACTACGGACGCCTCAGACCTCGGTTGGGGGGCCCACATGCTGGACAGGTGCATACAAGGCTTATGGACTCAAGACCAGCTGCACCTACACATAAATCTAAAGGAAATGCTGGCAGTAAAATTGGCAATCCAGACATTCAGACCATTTCTCCGAGAAGGTCCGTTGATAAGGACAGACAACACAACAGTTATGTGGTACATCAACAAACAGGGAGGCACACATTCATACCCTCTATGCCGGATGGCACTGGACCTATGGAATGTGGCTCTGAGCTACAACATTCAGTTACAAGCTATTTTTGTACCGGGAAAAGAAAACATTCTAGCAGACATATTAAGCAGGACTACCACGGATGCCCACGAATGGATGCTACATCCGGACATCTTCAAAGACA
This sequence comes from Protopterus annectens, assembly GCF_019279795.1. Classification (NCBI taxonomy): domain Eukaryota; kingdom Metazoa; phylum Chordata; order Ceratodontiformes; family Protopteridae; genus Protopterus; species Protopterus annectens. The sequence continues at coordinate 150,952,134 of NC_056751.1, forward strand.
TTACAAGGAAATGGGGACTCCCAGAAATAGACTTATTTGCATCCCCACACAATCACCAGCTAAAGAAATTCTGCACAAGGACGTACCACCCACTTGCTTGGAAGGTGGACTCCCTATCTTTCAGTTGGAAAAACCTGACAGCATATGCATTCCCACCACTTCCTTTGATGCACAAGGTGCTATTGAAGATCAAAGAGGACCGTCCAAGGATCATCCTGATAGCTCCAGAGTGGCCAAGGCAACATTTGGTACCCCTTGCTAAGGAGCATGTCTCGGGAACAAATATGGACACTACCCCTGGTTCCTTTGCTGTTAACACAGAACAACTACAACATCCTGCATCCAAACCTGAAAACTCTGCAGCTGACTGCCTGGAACATTACATAAGATCAATTAACCCAAATTTATCACAAAGGGTTAAAGACATTATCCTTGAGGCTCGCAGACCCTCAACAAGGAAAAATTATGCAGCAAAATGGAAAAGATATCTCATTTGGAGTACTGCACAGGGAGAAGATGTGTCACAGGTAAACATAGCCAGCATCCTGGAATACTTGGCAGAGCTCTTCGACACAGGCCTGTCCTATTCTTCCATCAAGATACATGCATCAGCTATTTCAGCAGAATACAGCGCAGATCCTCCTGTCTTCTCGCATCCTCTGCTCAGGCAGTTTCTGAGAGGAATTAAAAATGTAAAACCTCCTAGGAAACCACCATTGCCAGCATGGGACTTGAACTTTGTGCTAGAAAAATTGACACTTCCTCCTTTCAAACCAGCAGCAACAGCAGAATTACAATACTTATCATGGAAGACTGCTTTCCTGCTGGCAATCACTTCAGCAAGAAGGGTATCTGAACTACAGGCATTAATGGCAGTGCAACCCTTCCTGATCTTCCATCAAGATAGTGTCCATGAGAACAAATCCTACATTTATGCCCAAGGTGGTATCCAGAGTATCTTTAAATCAGGCTATCCACCTACCTACATTCTTCCCCAACCCACAGAACAGGGGAGAAAGACTGTTGCATACCTTGGATGTACATAGACAGTTACGCTACTACCTGGACAGAACCAAGGGCAATATAAAAACTGACCAGCTACTGGTAGCATATGCAACTGGAAGGGAAGGAAAAGCAATTTCAAAACAGACAATCTCCAAGTGGATAGGAAATTGCATTAGATTTTGTTACTCCTACCATGGAAAGAAAACTCCAGAGAACATCAGGCCTCGCTCTACAAGGGCTACGGCCACTACCACAGCTTTCTTACGAGGAGTGGCTACCAAGGACATTATAGATGCTGCTACTTGGACCTCCGTGCATACATTTGCCAAGCATTATAACTTACCTTTATACTCTAGATCCCGAGCAGGGTTTGCCACTGCCGTTTTGCAAGGGATCATAACTACACCATAATCTCTTCCTCCTCCCCTAGTTTGGCTATGGTATTCTACCCATTTGTAAGGACTGCAGATGCATCCTTGAAGGACATAGTATAGTTTTGTACCTACCATAAATGTAGATGTCCGATAGGAATGCATCTGCAGTCAGGATTACCCACCCGCCTTCCCCTCTGTGGTACTCCTAGGGTATTTGCCCATCTTATAGCTAGCTGGGGGGGGGGGGTCTATTATGGTGTATTTGTTTGTATATGTGTACATACATGCTTATTTTTTGTTTGCTCTCTACTATTTGGAAACATTGGCATTTATCCAAATTTAGCCTTCCAAGAGGGCACCTGGCATCTGGGGCAAGAAACACTGAGGAAAAGGGCGTCGGCTGATGCCTTTATACCAGAAGAACTGCAGCTATGACGTCGGGTGAAGTGCAACACCAGCCGAGGCCAGACCCAGACTTTGGAATCTGGCCGACCGAAGGGCTGCCTGACGACAGGACAACCCATTTGTAAGGACTGCAGATGCATTCCTATCGGACATCTACATTTATGGTAGGTACAAAACTGTACTTTCTTGTTTCACTGTTGCAGTCTTCACAATTGGGTTATCTACCGGCAGGTAGCCCTCAAGTCTGCCCGAATACCAGAGTCTTGGGATTTCTGCATCAGATGTTGTCACTTCCAGGTAGTCGGGGGTATAAAATGGGCAGCTGATGCCATTACATCGGCCTTTCTTGCAGAGAAGGTGCCCAAAGCAGTTGGCAAGTGCTGGTCGGCCGCTACCCAAACGTGTTTTGTTTCAAACCGGAAGTTTTCTAAAGCCAAGTACCCCATTGGGAATTCTTTGTTCCCTGCTCTAACCACTGTCAAAAAATTAACAGTTATCTTGCCTGTGGAAAGCAAATACCTCCAGAGATTTTCATTCTTACTGCATCCCCTGTTTAGGCCCAGTCCACTACATCCCTCACTGTTTTGTGCCTTAACGCCTGAACTATTTGTTGTCTGCCTATCTGTCACTAAATTCTTTTGCTCTTGCTCTCCGTATTCTGAAATGGCTTTGATAAGCCATCAGACTACCGATCTTCTGAAAAAATGTAAAGTTACAGACTGCATAGGTCCAAAACTGCCAACGATGCTTTTGTTAAGGTAGTTGCCAGTCTAACGGCACTCATTGAGGTGCCTTTGCAGCCTCTGACGCCCACTTCTCCAGAGTTGCAGTCCTCTGAGACCCATTCAGAATCTGTTATTCTGGGAGATGCTTATGTGGAAACAGTGGCTGTCTCTACCTTGGATGGGTCCAGAGCCACTGTGCAGGCGCTGGCTTCTGAGGGGGTATTCTGACCTACCGATGTTAGCATTAAGCAGACTACTGCCTTTTTAACTAAAACTACAGTTTCTCAGGCCCATAGAAATATAGACACACACAGAAAACGACCAAAGCGCATGCTCAAGCTCCCATGCCACAAACATCAAATGTAGAATGGCTGAAGACCTTGTTACCCTAATCAGGGGAAGCCAGCCTTCCCCGGCTAAAAGGCAAAGAATTCAGTTTCATTCTGATTCTACAGACCAAGAGTCCGATGACTCTGACCCTTCTGATTACCAGATCATATCCTTAACTTATAATTCAGATTCAGAGGAATCTATTCCCTCTATCTCCCCTCCAGAGGGGTTTTCTTTTGGTGAAACCTTGCATACTTTAAAAGAGTTTCTGCTGGGAATGCCAGGACTACCCTTAGTCCAAAAAGAGACTGAATTTTTTTTAGTCGCCTCAGTACAGTCTTCTAGCTGTACCCCCTGTCCTGGATATTGTAGATATCTTCATGGAATCCAGTCTTACTCCAGACACTTTACCACCGGCCCCTAGAAAACCTGACTGATACTGCAAAGTACCTGATTCTCACAAATGTCTCTACGAATCGTACTGCGGCTCCAGAGACAGTTTCCCAGGGACCTAAAGGCATTAAGGCTACTACACCCAAAAACCCTACCCCTTCAGACAGGGATTCCAGAGCTTTAGACAGGTGGGGTAAGAAGGTAAATACCTCTGCAACTCTTGCCATCAGGGCTTTGAATTGCCAGTTTCACATGTTGAAATACCAGCAACATAGGGAATTAAAACAAAAAATGGTGTTACTTCAGATTGTGCAGAAAGTAAAGATTTACAAGAGTTTAATTCATTCTGCAAACCAAGTTAGTAAGCATACTTTGCAGTGTGGCTTTGCCCTAGAAGCATCTTGCAGGGCTGCAGCCACGGGGTCTGTACTGAGAAGGCATTCCAGGCTGAAGGAACAAACCTTGTCGGATCAAATCAAAATTACTAGGCGCTCCTTCAGATCGGGACAGTTTGTTTGGTACCAAAGCAGTAGTAGTACTTAAAAGCATAGAAGAAAAAGTTAAATCTATGCAAACTGTTAAAGAATTCTTAAGTGCAGCCAGCTAGATTCAGTAGGCATTTGCCTTCTAAAAACTGGTAATTTCCAGCTGCTTCCAGGCCTTCAGTCCAAACCCAGGGGAAACAGGCCACCCAGACTACAGTCTCAGGGTATGCAGAGATCTAAACAATCAAAGAAGCTCATCTGCACATCCCCATAAGGAGTCATGCAGGAAATATCTTCGCTTCAGGGCAGGCTGTATGCACCATCAGATCTTTGCACTTCCCTTTGACTTATCTACTGCACCAAGTGTTCATTGTCTGGCTCCAGCCATTGCATATTGCAGGCAGAAAAATATCCAAATTTTCCCATACTTGGATGATTGCCTGATTTAAGCAGACGGTGAGGAATTGCTACTTCAGTCCTTGACATTTGTAAAGAACTTTCTAACCTCCCTGGGGTACGCTATCAACGGAAAGAAATCCAAACTAATCCCCGGCCAAAATATTGTATTCCTGGAAGCAAGCTTGGACACAGCATCCCAGATGGCATTCCTTACTCCAGAAAAACAAGCATATCTGACGGGCTACTTCACTCAAATGGCCACCAGGACTGATCTATGTACACGGAAAATCCTGCAGGCTCTAGGGATCATGGCCTCTTGCATCTTACTAATTCCATATGCCAGACTGCATATGAGGAAAATTCAGTGATACTCAAGTCTTTGGTGCCAACATTTTCAGGACCTGGAAATGTCATTCCCCTTGTACCTTGTCTAAGGATAGTTTCTTTGGTGGGCAGCAGCATTCAACCACAACAGGGGATTTCCCTTTACTCAACCCCATGCCACCCAGACTCTAACCACAGATGCGTCAGACTATGCCTGTGGGGCACACCTGGACGACAAGTGCATTCAGGGCAACTGGAGCAAAGTCGAATTAATCTGCACAAGAGATGCTAGCTGTTCAGCATGCTCTTAACAGCTTTCAGATCCCTACTCTCACTAGGACCCCTGCTAATAAAAACAGACACCACAGTTATGTAGTACATCAACAAGCAGGGGGAACCCACTCTGCAGGCTAGCAATGGCCCTGTTGAACACTGCCTTTGACATGCAGGTCCATCTGCAAGTTCAATTCCTGCCAGGCAAACAAAACTCACTGGCAGACTAAACTCACTGGCAGACTACTTGAGGAGAAATCTCCTAGACTCACACGAGTGGCACTTAGAGCCCAGCACCTTAAGCTTTCTAATCTAGAATTGCGAGACCCCAGAGGTGGACCTCTTTGCCTCCCCCAGGAGTCACCAACTTAACCAAATCCTCACCAGGACAACTCACAGCAGGGCCTGGAAAGTGGATGCTGTTTTCTTCAAGTTGGAAACCCTCTCAACCTATGCATTTCCCCCTCTTCCCCTTCTCTCAAGTATATTACTCAAAATGAGATGGGACAGACTAAGGACAATCTTGATTGGCCATGCCAGCACTGGTACCCACTGCTGTGCAGCGTGTCACTGGTGTGCCACCCTTGCACCTACACCAGAGCCCAACCCTCACTCAGGGGGGACAGATCTTGCAACTGCAAACCCTGAATCTTGCAGCCTGGCTTATTCCTTTAATCCCCCCCCAGTGACCAGCCTAAGCAAGCAGGTGCTGGGCATCATTCTTGAAGCCAAAGACCCAGTACAAGGAAATATTATGCTGATGAGTGGAAAAAGTATTGCTCCTGGATTCAATCTAAAGGAGGGGACACAGCACTGCCCTCCCTACCTCTAATCCTAGATTACCTAGCAGATCTAATCCACAGAGGGCTTTCCTTCTCCATTAAGATCCATGCCTCTGCCATCACGACTCATTACAACACTGCCACCTTTCTTCTCACCCTCTCATCAAACAGTTTCTGAGAGAGGCAAACAACTTAAGGCCACCAAGGAGAGCACCCATCCCTGCTTGGGAACTTACTTTGTACTGGAAAACCTCATGCCCCCCCATTGAGCCTGCAGCGTCAGTTAAAATTCCTCTTGGAAAACAGTCTTGCTTCTGGCCATCAATTCAGCTAGAAGAGTGTCTGAGCTACAAGCACTTATGGCTGTGGAACCCTTCATTATTTTTCATGCTGACAGGGTCTCCCTCAGGACTAATCCTTATGCCTAAAATGGTGTCCATTGTGGCTCTCAACCAATGTATCCATTTGCCAGCCTTCTTCCCTAATCCTCAAATAAAGGGGAAAGGATCCTATACTCCTTGGACATGCACAGACAGCTCAGATTCTACCTGGATAGGACTAAGCCCTTCAGGAAATCTGACTGGTTACTACTCAGTTTTGCACCAGGGGCAGAGGGCAAGGCCATTTCAAAACTGACTATTTCCTAATGGATAGCACACTGTATCTATTTCTGCTACAAATACCATGGGAAGCCAACTCCTCGGGGTCAGAACACGTTCCGCTAGGGCAACTTCTACCTCTACAGCATTCCTCAGGGGAGTCCCTACCAGGGACATTCTGGAAGCTGTGACCTGGAGTTCTGTACACACATTCACCGAACATTACCACCTGCCTATCTTCAAAATCCAGGACTGGTTTTACAACAGTCCTGTAGGGCATACTAGCCAGCCCAAACTCTTTTTCACTGCCCCCACCCCTTCAGCTTTGGAAATCAACCAAAGTGTGATGACTGCAACAGTGAAACACTAAAAACATAGTACAGTTGTGTACACTTACTATCAATGTAGATGTTAGTGTATTCACGGTTTGCAGTCCTGGTCCCCCCCCCCCCCTCTCTCTCTCCCCCCTCCTGACATTTGTGGCGAGCAAACCTGATGGTGTCAGCTGCCTGTTTTATACCCCTGGCGTCACTCCTGAGGTGACAAACTGACCCAGAAATACCAAGTCTCTGGTATTCGGGCTGACTGAAGGCTACCTGCAGGCAGATAAAACCAGTGTGTGATGAATGCAACAGTGAATACACACTAGCATCTACATTTATGGCAGGTGTACACAACTGTACTTTTCCTGCGAGCCTTAGGGTACATGGCATCCTTGCAATTCCTCTGACCAGGCTTCAGATGAGAACTTCAGTGGTACCTAAAGAACGTTTAGTGTCAGTAGTCTCAGCCTCTAGTGACCTCTCTACCTCCGATCCCTGTATAAGGGCAGAGTTTCTCTGGTGTGCAGAGGCCTGTGCCCAGAACAAGGGTCTTTCCTTCACCCTCTGCCCAACCGGGCAAACCATTGCTTCAAGACGTAGCTTGGGGTGTTCACCTAGAAGGCAGGTGCACCCGAGGTCTTTGGGATGCACAGCATCTTTACTTGCACATCAACCAAAAGGAAATTATGCAGTACAAAAGACCCTGACAGCCTTCAAACCCCATCTCAAGCCAGGGGTTCTCCTTATCAAAACAGGCGACACCACAGTAATGTGGTACATCAACAAACCTAGAGGGACCCAATCTTACCCTCTGCAGGCTAGCCATGAATCTGTGGCTGACATCCTCTTCTGTGGGACTACATCTGATGGCACAATACCTAGCGGGGATCAACACCCTGGCAGACCACTTAAGCAGAAACCTTCTGAACCCCCACGAACGGCAGCTGTGCAGAAAAGTCTTTCTGCAAATCACTTGGGCGTGGGGGACTCTGGAGGTGGCTCTCTTTGCTTCGCATCCCAACTATCAGCAGAAATTTTTGTACCAGGGAGTATCACCGCCTAGCCTGGAAGGTGGATGCCTTGGCCTTCCCCTGGAACGCCCTTTTTGTGTGCGCATTCCCGCCTCTGTTTCTTATCCCCAAGGTTCCGATCAAAACAATAGAGGAGAGGCCAAGGGCCATCTTCATTGCGCCAAACTACCCAGGCAACATTGGTACCCCTTACTGTGCCTGACCTTACAGCCTCCCAGGCAGCTTCCCCTGATCTCAGAACTCTTAACTCGGGGGTGGGGTGCTGCACCCAAACCTGCTGACTCTCAAATATCAGTATGGCTTATACTCTAAAGGCAAAGAAGGGGCCCCTCTGAGCAAAACAGGTTGTAGACATCACAGAGGCCAGAAATCCCAGCACCAGAAAATCCTACGCAGGAAAATGGGAAAGATTCTGCTCCTGGAGCCAGTCCAAGAAGGGGCAATACCTCTCAACCTTCTTATCCTGGACTACCTAGTACAGCTACTTTGGTAGTGGCCTCTCCTCTGTTAAAATCCATGCCTTTGGCATTTCTGCTTATTTTGTTGCAGAACAGCCCTTGGTTTCACATCCTTTGATTAAACAATTCCTTGGAGGCTTCTAACATCAGAACTCCCAGAAGGCCACTCACTCCAGCCTGGGATCTGAAGTATGTTTTGGAAAAACTTACTTGACCTCCCTTCCCTACCTGCTGCTAGGTATCTCTCATGGAAGACTGCTTTTCTCCTTGTGGTCACTTCAGCCAGAAGGGTTTCAGAGCTACAGATGCCGATGGCCATCGAGCCCTTCATCTTCCATGCAGACAGGGTCTCGCTGAGGACCAATCCCTCCTTTATGCCCAAGGTGGTATCTGATGTAACTCTCAATCAGGCCGTATGTCTACCCACCTTCTTTCCTAACCCATAAAAGGGAATTCTGCACTCACTAGATGTGCACAGACAGCTCGGATACTATCTGGACCATACTAAATCCTTAAAACTGACCAACTTGTCAGCTTTGCACCAGGGTGCAGGGGAAGGCCATTTCCAAACAGACCATTTCCAAATGGCTATCGCATTGTATCCATTTCTGCTACAGTTTGCATGGTAACCCCCCCCCCCCCCCTGGTCTGTTCAAGCCCATTCCACTAGGCAGCCTCCACTTCCACAGCATTAGTCAGAGGAGTTCCCACCAAGGATATCCTGGAAGCTGCCACCTGGAATTCTGTCCATACCTTTACCAAGCATTACCATCTACCACTATTTTCTAACTCTAGGGTGGGGTTTGCCTCTGCAGGGCATGCTGACCCATTCCTAGGTCTTACTGAGCCTACCACTCCTCTCTAGCTTTGGAATCCTCCCACAGGTGATGACTGCAACAGTGAAACACGAAGAACCATAGTACAGTTGTGCACACTTGCCATAAATGTAGATGTTCGAGGGTATTCACTGTTGCAGTCCTGCTTTCCCACCATCCTTCCCCCTCATCTTCTTTAGGGAGATGCAAGTTTCTAACTGGCTTTTAGCCACCAGGACCACTTCACCTTATTTACTTGGGCCTCTGGCTGGTTAGGGGAAGAAAACTGATGTAATTTCTGCTGTCTTCCTTTATAGTACTGATTACCTGTCAGCCAGCATGTGACAGTAGCCGATGCCGAAAAACATTGACTCTGGTATTCGGGCTGGCTGAGGGCAACCACAGCAGGGGTAGCCACATGGATAAGTGAATACAGTAACATCTGCATTTATGGTAAGTTTACACAACTGTACTTTTCCATATCTGGATGATTGGCTCCTTACCATCCCCTTCAAGCGTCTACTGGAAGCTTTAGAAACACACTGGTGAAATTTTTAGGAATCTCTAAATTGGGGAAAAATGCAACCAGATTCCCTCAAAACGTGTAATTCATAGGAGGAACATTCAATACTCAGTTGTGTCTAAAGTCTCCCTTCCGCACCACAGATTGCAGAGACTACGAGCGCAAATCCAAGTGACTGGACACAGCTCCAGCACAAGTTCTGCAGCCTTTAAGGTTCAATGGCAGCATCAATATTAGTTCCTCTAGCGAGACTGCGTATGAGACTCCTTCAGTAGCTCCTCTTAATCTAGTAGTATTCTACACATCATCCCATGTCCTTCCAGATCCGCATAACAAACTGATGCAAGATATTACTTGGTGGATGAAGCCAGAAAAAACTATGGAGTCTCCCTTTCTCCCCATCACAGCCCAGGGCCACAGTGACCACGGATGCTTCCCTGATGGGGTGGGAGGCATTTTCAGGGACACTGTTCAAGGCACATGGTCCACCTTAGAGGCCAATTTGCATGTCTGTGTTCTAGAATGGGCGGCAGCACTTCTAGCATTGCAGGCATTTACATCCAACAAACAAGGAGGAATCAAGTCCTACTCGTGTCAAGAGGCCATGAATTTGGCATTGGGCGATGGCTTCCAACCGCTTTCTGATTGCAACACAAATTCCTGGTGAATCGCCGTAATTGCGGACAAGTTGAGCAGATGTGTCCTCCTGCCTCGAGTGGTCCCTTCTACTTTAGTGGCAAGGATTTTCAGCCTCTGGGGTCAGCCTTCCTGCGACCTATTCACCTCCAGCAAATAAATGCATCGGCTACTTTGTCCCATTTCCCCTCACAGGGTAGATGTTCTTAGTGTTTCACTGTTGCAGTCATTACATTTAGGTAATCTGCTGGCAGGTTGCCCTCAAACGGCCTGAATTCCAAAGTCTTGGGTCCTGTGTCTGTTGCTGTGTCCTCTTCCATGACGTCAGGTCGTCAGGGGTATAAAACAAGCAGCCAATGCCATTTCTTTAGTCTTTCTTGCTGTGCGGTGCCCGAAGCAGAAGCAACAAGTGCCGGTCGGCAGACTCCTGAAATATTCGAGTTTCTGTTTCAGAACCGAAGTCTTCACTAAAGCTAAGTACCCCGTTGGGGAAATTTTTTTTTCTTGCTCCATACCGATGTCTTCTGTTGTGGAAAGCAAATACCTCATAAGGATTTCCATTTATACTGTATTCCTTGCCTAGGCCCTGATCACAATGTGCCTGTCTGTTTTGTGCTAGATTTAACCAACGTACTATTAAGCATCGGGTAAAGACGGACAGCACCACGGTCATGTGGTATATAAACAAGCAGGGAGGCCCACACTCATACCCCCTTTGCAGATTAGCCATGGCACTGTGGGACACAGCTTTGACTTACCAAATACAGCTTCAAGCTCAATTCCTGCCAGGAAAGCAAAATACTCTTGACTATTTAAGCAGAAACCTTAGGGATCCTCAAGTGTAAACTAGATCTACAAGTCTTCAGCATAACAAAGAAATGGGGGAGCCCAGACATAGCTCTATTTGCCTCCCTCAAAATTATCAGTTGAAAAGATTCTGCACAAGTACTTATCACCAACAAGCATGGAAAGTGGACGCACTATCCTTCAGTTGAAAAAACCTCAGATGTAATGCGATCCTATCTCGCCCCCATTCATAACTGATGGGCTCGGTGCCGAGCATCTGCCCTGACTCGGCCGATACACTAGCACGAAGTCTCTCATTGGCTGGGCCAACCCCCTTATCCCAGGATGCACCACGCCCAACCCCCAGATCTCGTTTGCCACTTCTGAAGTAACGACGTGGTCTCTACTTGGCTGTGGCAAAGTACCCTTCTTTTTTGGCCTTTTGGGTCGTTTTTGCTGTTGGCTTAAAAATTTTATAACCAAACAGCTATTTTAATAGCTATCTTCATCTGTACTATCTTGTGATTGGCTGTGTTTGTTTTTGGTGTTGTGATATTCCTTCTGTTTGGCGGGCTAGGCCCGTTTGAGTTGGAGGGCCTTTGCCCTATTTCTTGTCTAGCGTTTTAGTTAGAGCTCTTCCCTCCCCTCCCCTCCCTTCCCTTCCCTTATGTTTAGAGTGCTTTGTGGGTTATGTCTGGCAAAGAGCATAAGCCGTCAGGCTTTAAAAAATGTTCGAAATGTGGCTACAAAATGTCGTTAAGATGGCCATGCCATCTGTGTTTATTGCTTAGGGGCTAAACACTTGCAAGAATCTTGCAGTGTTTGCCATGCCTTTTCCTCTCGTGTACTACGGGAGAGGAAAAATAAGTTTATCTTAAAAGGTTTATTAAAACCAGCCCTTTAGGAAGCTTTATCTTCTCCCTCTTCGAAATCGAAGAAAGAAGTCTTCGGCTCTGACAAGTCCGTCGGAGCCACCTGAAAAAAGAACCAAGTCTTTGTCCTCTTCCTCTGCTCCACTGATCTCTGAGCCGCAGGATAGAGGATCTATGTCTGAGTCTTCTTCCTCGGCTCCAGTGGTCTCTGAGCCGCAGGGGAGAAGATCTAAGTGTCTGTCTCCTTCCTCGGCTCCATTGGTCTCGGAGCCGCAGGCGAGTGTTTTGGCTTCAGGGTCGGTTTCTTCGGCTCCTGAACAGTCGGCGCCAAAGAGGGTCTCTGTTCTAATTGAGTCTTCCTCTGCTCTGATCCTTCTGGAGCAGATTAGGAGTCTACATTCCAGCATTGCCTTGGAGCCGGTTGAGTGTTTCTCGCCCCCCCACGTCTGTTTTCTCCAGGTCCTCCAGGCTTTCAGATTCTGATTTAGATAGGGTGGTCCAGAGGCTCCTCCAGTCACCTGTCTTAGCTAAATTTTCAGCTCCAGCCCAGTGGCCGGAGCCAACCATTTCGATTCAGTTTCTTCCTCCTCAGACAACCCTGGTGTCTGCGACTGGGTTCGCAGAGTCAGGTGAGGTTCCTGAGTCTGTACCAAGATCCACTGCTAGTCTGTCTGCGCAGTCTTCAGCTCCAACTTTTTCGGTTCCTTCCAGGGGTTTCGGTTCTCGAGTGTCCTCTGCCGAGCCAGAGGGGGATTTCTCGGGGCTTCTGGTTTCGGCCCAGAGTTCCCCCTTGGCACCTCTGCCTGGGGGGGGGGGCCCGACGCTGGTCATGGTCTCGCAGGCGGTCCTTTTCTTCAGATTGTGGTGGACCCTCCTCCGAGGCTGAGGAGTGTGCTAGACAAATCACTAGCGACTTCACCGGAATCTGCGACTCCTTTCCTAGACACTGCAACTAGAGCTTCTGGTGCCCCCCTAGACACTGCAACTAGAGCTTCTGGTGCCCCCTGTCTCTGGACAGCGCGGCTGTGAGACCTGAGGATTCCTCCATGTGTGGTCCCCCTTTTTCTGAGGAGACTTCAGTGTCTTTGCCTGAAGAGCCCCCCCCCCCCAGGAAAAAGTTGTGCAAGAGGAAGCCCATAGACTCCCCAGATGACTGTCACCTCTGACACCGACCTTGATGCGGAAGGGTTCCCAAAGTCGTCCTCTGACTGTCTTTCTCCAATGTCCTGGAGATCTCGAGACAGAGGCGACTGGTTGTCCAAAACCCCTTCCGCGGAGGAGTCTGTCTTCAAGGCCTTCGGAGCCCAACCCTCCACCTCCTGGGTGTCTCCACCCTTCGATGAATTACTGGACCTTATTTGTCAAAGGGTGTGGGAGCACCCTGACTCTGTGGAGCCAGTTCCTTCTCGCTCCCAACAAATTTTTATCCGCACCCCCTGGCAAGGAGTTTCTAACCAAGGGAGTCCCAGTGGATGCTATGGTGGTGGCGTTTGCCACCCAGCAGGATGTGGCAGAGGCATCTACATCTATCCATCCTCCTAACTAGGAGTCCAGGAGCATGGATAGGTACGGGAAGCGTACCCTGACTTCAACGACCTTTACCCTGCGGTCGCTGAATTATTTGTCATTTTACGAGGCTCCAAAGGGATCTCGTAAAGAAGTTGGGAGATACCCTGTTGGGTAACGTGCCTGAGGTGTTGACGCAGTCTGTCAACGCCCAGCTGTCTACCCTTTTGTTGATTGTTAACTCGTCCATGAGGCTCATATATGCAGCCAAAGGGGCGAGTAGGGCAGTGAGTTCAGGCGTAGCCCTTAAGAGGCAAGCCTGGATGCGCTTGTGTCACTTTGCGGAGGCTTTCAAGTCTTCTTTCACAGACTCTCCATTCGACGGGTCCTTTCTTTGGACCAAAGGTGAAAGAGACGCTCACTAGATGCGAGGGTAAGACTTTGTCTGCCGTTGGGGCCCTGTTTTTGCTCTCTGATACCTTATCCCAAGGCGCAGAGGGGAGGAAAGATGTGGTTCAGAAAGTCCCCAAAAGTCTTTCCCTGCCCATCAGTGACCCCCCCCTTCTAGAGGCAGAGGAGGGGGGAATTATTCTAGAAGACGTTGCCCTAGAGGCGGCGGAGGCCCCCGCAACACAGGAGACCGTGGATCCTTTCGTGGTTCCTCCTTCCACAGTCCCTGAGGGACTGCCTGACTGTGCGTCTCCGGAGCCAGTCGGGGGTCGATTTTTCGGAGCATCCAAGGGCCTGGGGTTCCTTCACTCAGGATCAGTGGGTGCTTTGTATCATCGCCGGAGGTTACACCATTTCCTTTATCCGTCCCCCTCCACCATCAAGGAAAATCCCGGACGTGCCACCCAGTCAACGGGATCAAGCCGCCATAGAGGTTGCAAAGCTGCTTGGAAAGGGAGTCATCCAGCCAGTCCCCGCAGACCAGATTATGAACTTGGTTATATTTGGTACCAAAAAGAACAGGGTACTTAAGACCCATTCTGGACTTCAGCCACCTAAAGTGCTTTCACTGTTGCAGTCATGACTGTAGGGTTCTCCCCTGCCGGCAGGCAGCCCTCGGTCGGCCAGAATCCCAAAGTCTGGGTCTGCTGTTCAACCATTCTCCCTGACGTCAGAGTGCCAGGAGTACAAAGCTGACAGCCGACGCCATCTTCTCCAGTCTTTCTTGCCGTGCGGTGATAGCAGTTCGCAAGTTCCGGTTGGCTGACTCCTGACGAATTTTACTGATATACTTTGGTCTGAAGACTTTCTTCTCCACTCAAAGCTAAGTACCCCGTTGGGGAAACTTTTCTTGCTCCACTCCAATGTCAAAGTTAATAATTGTATTTCATGTGGGAAGCAAATACCTCATAAGGATTTTCATTACTGTATTCCTTGCTTTGGCCCTGACCACAATGTAGCTAGTTGTCGGTTTTGTGCTAGATTCAATCAACGTACAATTAAGCGAAGGTACGATTTTGCTTTTCATTACTTCGGTAGGCGCTTTAACTACAAAATGTAGTCTGATACGGTCCCGGCTACTGGAGTTCATGAACGTTGCAAGGATAAAGACAGGCCTCCGAGGTCCAAATCTGATGAGCCATTTTCAGGTTCGGCCGTCGTTAGTGAGGCGCTTTTGCAGCCCCTGTCGTCGGCCATTTCAGAACAGACAGCCGAAACGGACTCTCATGAGGAGCCAACCAGGCCTTTAAATATTTCTGTTGCAGGACCTTCGGACAATGCTCCTTCGGATGGGTCCGGAGCCGCTGTGCAGGTACCGGCTTCCGAAGGGGTTTTCAGGCCTACTCCGCTACTAATAAAGGCAAAGCCAAAGAAAGGCAAAGACTCCTTCAAAATCAAAGACTTCAACACAGGCCTCTTCTGAACCGGCTCCCAAGTCACAGAAACAGTTAATCAAGATGGCGGAGGATTTACTTCCTATGATTTAGGGGTTCTCATCCCCCTCCAGACAAAAGACCAAGGCAGGATGTTTCTTATGATTCCTCTGATCAGGCTTCTGTTTCCTCAGTTTCTTCTTCTGATCAGGAATATTCTTTCCCTCCTTATGAGGATTCTGATGCTGAAGAATCCATACCTTCCTGAGGATTTCTCTTGGGTAAACTTTGCATGAAATGAGGTAACATTTCACTGGGAAGGACAGGAGTTTTCGGAATCCAAGAAAAGACTGAGGGAATTTCTTCTTCTTCCCCAACATAGACCCCTGGCTATTCCTTCTGTTTTGGATGATGCCTTTTCGGAGGTAACTTAACCCCTGACTCTCTCTTCCTCCTGCTCCTGTTGAGCCTGATGGGTATTACAGGGTTCCTGATTCCCATCAGTTTTTATACAAGAACCCTTCTGCTGACCCTGAAACCATTTCTCAGGGTCCTAAGGGAGTTGAGGCCGCTTCTGCCAAAAATCCCATTCGCCTGAAAAGGATTCTCGATCCTTGGAAAGATGGGGCAAAAGTGTACACTTCTGCTACTTTGTCCATTAGGGCTTTAAACGGTCAGTTTCATATGTTTAAATACCAGCAATTTCTATTGTGTGTCTTAAAACAAAAGCTTATTTCTATTTTTGCCTGTGCAGATAAGGAATTACATGACTTATTGCATGCCACTGAACAGGTTGGGAAGCATGGTTTACGCTTTGGATTTGATGCCTTGGAGGCTTCTTGTAGGGCTGCGGCCTCTGGCACAGTCATTAGAAGGCATGCATGGCTAAAGGAACAAAATTTACCTGAACAAGTAAAGGCTAAATTATTGGATGCTCCTGTTCAGCATAATGTTTTGTTTGGATCAAAAGCTGAAGAGGTGATTAAAAAGATGGAGGATAAGGCGAAATCCATGCAAACAGTTAAAGATTTCTTACAAGTACAGCCTCCTAGATTTAGCATGAATTGGCCTTCAAAAAATTGGTCCTTTCCCACTTCAGACAGGCCTCAGAAGGGTAGATATAGACGTTCCAGAGGGAGGCCTCAAACACAAGCTGCTTATAGACCAAGACAGTGGACTGCTTCCACCCCTAGGGGAGGAGAGGACAGGTCACAATCTCAAAGGAAACTAACTCAATTACTCCCTCTGGGCTACAGGAACTTCTTGCCTGGAAGCCCCTCTCGGAGGAAAACTCTCTCTTTTTTTTTAAATCAAAGTTGGACTCAAATAACCCAAGACAAATGGGTTGTGGATGTGGTTTTAAGAGGTTACAAATTCCATTTTCATACCTTGCCAAGGCCAAGCGGATGGCCAGACCTTCCATAACATCAATGGACGGAGGCCTTAAACCAGGTGGAAGCTCTTTTGGCTATGAATGCCATAGAACTGGTTCCTCTTTCAGAGATGGGAAAAGGTTTTTATTCAAGGCTTTTTCTAGTTTCAAGGAAGCAAAACTCATGGAGACCCATTCTGGATCTGTCTGTCTTGAACACCTTTCTAGAGATTCCAAAATTCAAGATGCTTACTCTACAGCAGCTACTTCCAATGCTGTCCAAAAATGTATGGATGGTAACTTTGGATTTAAAGGAGGCATATTTACACATTCCCATCAGGCAGGATCGCAGAAAATACCTCTGGTTCAAAGCCGGATTGAGGCACTTTCAATTCTCTGCACTGCCCTTTGGATTATCTACTGCGCCCAGGGTCTTCACCAAATGCTTGGCTCCAGTAGTAGCTTACTGCAGACTCAAGGGAATTAATTTACCCTTATCTGGATGATTGTTTAATTCAGGCAAGGATGTCCTACTCCAGAATATCCAAGTTGCTGGGATTCTCTGTAAACAGTCAGATTTGACACGATCACAACAGATAACTTTTCTGGGTGCACTTCTAAATACCACAACCCAGATGGCATTTCTGACATCCGAAAAAGTTACAGCTGGCTTCAAGGAAATTCCTGCAGGCTTTGGGTTACATGGCCTCCTGCATCCTTCTCGTACCATATGCAAAAGTAGACATGAGGAAAATGCAGTGGTACCTAAAAAGTGTATGGTCTCAGCATTGCCACAGTTTAGACTTGCTGATCTCCGTCCTTCCTTGCCTTCAAAAGGAATTTCTTTGGTGGTCCAGGGCATGTGCTCTAAACAAAGGAAAGCCCTTCCGTCTGCCTCCTGCCTCTCAGATTCTAACCACAGACGCCTCGGATTATGCTTGGGGAGCCCATTTTCAGGGCAGTTGTTTGCAGGGCCTTTGGACAAAGGATCAGAAGCACCTGCATATCAATTTAAAGGAAATGTTAGCCATTCAGAAAGCTCTATTGGCCTTCAGGAATCTTTTACAACCAGGACAACTGTTAATACGGACAGAACACCACAGTTGTGGTACATAAACAAGCAAGGGGGATCTCATTCCTACCCCCTTTGCAGACTAGCCATGGATCTATGAAACACAGTTCTAGCTTGCAATCTGGATTTTCAAGCTCAGTTTCTACCAGGAAAACAAAACTTTCTGGCAGACAGTCTGAGCAGAAATCTTTTGGATCCACACGAGTGGATGCTGGACACCAAAATATTCAGGATAACAGCAGTCTGGGGATGTCCTCACATACACCTCTTTGCATCCCATCTCAATCAACTACAGACTTTTTTTGCACCAGGTCTTTCCACAGAAAAGCTTGGAAAGTGGACGCCCTGTCATTCAGTTGGAGGAACCTCTCGGGATATGCCTTTCTGCCTCTTCCTCTTCCACGGGTTTTATTGAAGATTAAACAGGACAAGCCCAAGATGATGATCTTCCTGGCTCCAAATTGGCCTCGGCAGTTTTGGTATCCAACTCTAAAACAAAAAAAAAACCTATGCCTGGAGCCCCCTTGGGTTTTACCTCTGTCTCCGAACCTTCTGTCCCAAAATCAGGGTCAGGTTCTACACTGTCAGAACTCTCAGCCTGGCGGCCTGGTTAATCCAGGGCCTTTAATTTCTTCTTTCCTACCCAAGCAGGTTATGGATGTCCTTTTAGAAGCCAGACGTCCTAGCACTAGAAAATCTTATGCAGGAAAATGGAAAAGATTTTGTTCCTGGATGCAGGCTCAGGATTCTGATCCTCTTCTTCCTAACATTGCTTTAATTTTACTTTACTTGACAGATCTTTTGAGGGTCTCTTTCTCTTCCATTAAGATACATGCCTCTGCTATTTCTGCTCATTATAATACAGACCCTCCCATCTTTTCCCACCAGCTCATGCGACAGTTTCTCAGAGGAGCTAAGAACTTAAGACCTCCTAGATCTCTTCCTCTTCCTGCTTGGGATCTCAACTATGTTTTGGAAAAACTAACCTTGCCTCCTTTTGAGCCTGCTGCCTCTTCTGACTCCAAGTTTTTATCTTTGAAGACAGCCATCCTGTTGGCCCTAACCTCTCCCAGGAGAGTTTCAGAGTTGCAAGCTCTTATGGCTGTGGAACCTTATATTATTTTTCATCAAGACAGGGTATCTTTGAGGACTAATCCTACCTTCATGCCTAAGGTGGTTTCCAAAGTGGCTTTAAATCAAACTATACACTTGCCAACCTTTTCCCCACTCCTCAAAATAAAGGGGAAAGGATCTTACACTCCTTGGATGTGCGCAGACAGCTACGTTTTTACCTGAACAGAACCAAGGAAATCAGAACAATTGCTTTTCTTATGCTTCAAGTTCCCAAGGTAAAGCCATTTCAAAACATACCATTTCTAAATGGATTGCTCATGGAATCCAATTTTGTTATTCTCACCATGGAAAGCAAATCCCAGGGAGTATACGGACTCATTCCACCAGAGCTGCTGCCACTTCTGCGGCCTTCCTCAGGGGAGTTCCTACCAAGGACATTTTGGAAGCTGCAACTTGGAGTTCAGTGCATACATTTTCTAAGCACTACAATCTACCTCTAGGGTAGGCCATGCCTTTGCGGTCTCGCAGGGCCTTTTAGCCGCCCCTTCTTCTTTGACCACTTCCCTTACTTTCAGCTTTGGGATTCTACCCTACTGTCATGACTGCAACAGTGAAACACGATGAACATAGTACAGTTGTGTACACCTACCATAAATGTAGATGTTAGTGTTTTCACTGTTGCAGTCTGGGTTTCCCTCCCTCCTGTCCCTTCTTATTTTTACTTTTGTGTATTTCCTTTTTTTCACCATTCTTCTGAGGTGTATTTGTAAAGGTTATGGGACCTTTTTCATTTTGGGACTCCTGACATCTGGGGCAAGAAAAACAGGAGAAGATGGCGTCTGCTGTCAGCTTTGTACTCCTGGCGCTCTGACGTCAGGGAGCATGGTTGAACAGCCGACGCCGGACCCAGACTTTGGGATTCTGGCCGACCGAGGGCTGCCTGCCGTCAGGGGAGAACCCTACACTCATGACTGCAACAGTGAAGACACTCCATCTACATTTATGGTAGGTGTACACAACTGTACTTTCCGGATGGTCACGTTGCAATCCATTTTCCCATTGCTGGAAAAAGGAGCATGTATGTGCTCCATCAATCTCAAGGATGCCTATTATCACGTCAAGATAAACAGGGCTTCCAGGATACATTTACACTTCCGCCTAGGAGCCAGTCGCTTCCAGTTCCGAGCCCTGCCCTTTGGTCTCACCACAGCCCCCAGGTGTTTACCAAATGTCTGGCAGTGGTGATGGCTCACCTGAGACGTCTGGGATTCCATGTGTTTCCGTATCCGAATGGCTCCTCACCTCCCCACCAGGCATTTTCTTATTCAAGCTGTGAGTGCTACCATCGAATTAGGACATCTATTAGGAATTACATTCAACTGGGAAATGTCTGTATTGCTGCCATCACAGCGTGTTGCCTTTATAGGCGCAGAGCTGTCGAGATGCGAGCATTCCTTCCAACAGAGAGGATAAAGATACTACAGAACCAAGTCTTAGCCTTACTACCCCGAAGCAAAGCCCCAGCCAGGATGGTCCTTCAGCTTTTGGGGTCGATGGCGGCCGCCATTCTTCTGGTCCCTCTGGCAAGATTGCACATGCGAATTCTCCAATGGCTCCCGTCGACCCAGTGGTCGTGCCAAGATCTGCCCTTGTCCTACCCGATTCTCATTACGGATACCTGCCGGCGAGATCTTCGTTGGTGGCTCCTCTCCTCTAACTTGAACCAGGGGCGACTTCTGCCCCTCCCATTGCCACAGTGACCACGGACACCTCCCAGATAGGGTGGGGGGCATTATCTGGACAGGACAGTTCAAGGCACGTGGCAGGATCACGAAACCCACTTGCACATCAGTGTGCTGGAGATGAGGGCAGTGCTTCTAGCGTTGCAGGCACTTCACAGCTCTCTTCCCAAGGGTACCATTGCAATCTTCAGACAATATGGCGGTAGTATGGTACCTGAACAAGCAGGGAGGAACCAGGTCTTATCCTCTTTGCAGAGAAGCCACGAGAGTTTGGAACTGGGCGATCGCTTCCCAGAGATTTCTAGTGGCAACGCACATTCTGGGGAAGTCCAATGTGATCGCAGACAGGCTGAGCAGAGTTATTCTGATGCCTCACGAGTGGTCCCTGAACGATTGAGTAGCGGCTCGGATCTTCTCCAAGTGGGGGTTTCCCTGTTGCGACCTTTTCGCCACCCCTTGGAACACTAAGTGCAGCAATTTCTTCTCCTTGATTTCCCCCCTGGGGGGGGTCGCCCAGGGATGCTGTAGTCCACAATTGGCCCTCCGGTCTGCTGTACGCCTTCCCTCTGGTCCCACTACTGCCAAAAGTGATTCAGAAGGTGATCTGCTTGGGAAGCAACATTATTTTGATCGCACCACACTGGCCCCGCCAAGTTTAGTTTTCCTTTCCTTCAGAAGTATGCAGTGAAGGATCCTTCGATTCTGGACCCATTTCCAGACCTGACTCTTTAGTCAGGTCAGGACCATCCATCACTGCGAACTCTCAAGCTAACGGCTTGGCTGCTCCACTTCTGACCTTAGTCAGACAGCATATCCTTTCGCCTGAGGTGGTCCGGATTCTGTCTTCTCACAGAGTTTCCACTAAGGAGATATATTCTAATAAATGGAAAAGGTTTGCCATTTGGGCCCAGCAGCACGACCTTGACACTGACAGCCCCGGTGTCCTCCGTATTAGATTTTTTGGCAACTCTTTTTAGACAGGGTTCCGCTGTCTCCACGCTTAGAGGCCAATTGGCAGTGATTTCTAATCATGTTGCCTTTGAGCCTTCACTCATGAGTCATAAGTTGTGTAAGGCCTTTCTTAAGGGAGCTTGGTTGCTTCGCCCCCTGGTGTCACAGCCTGTTTTGCCATGGGATTTGAATGTAGTTTTAGGAGCCTTGACGTCTCATCCCTTCGAGCTGGTAGCCACTTGTGAGCAAAAGTTCTTATCTTGGAAGACTGCCTTCTTGGTAGCTATTACTTCAGCCAGAAGAGTTTCGGAGCTTCAAGCCCTCTGTTAAGCCCCCTTATCTGATCTTTCACACGGATAGAGTATCTCTAAGACTAAACCAGTCATTTCTTCTGAAAGTTTCTTCTGCTCTGTCTGCAGCAATCTATAGAGCTACCAGTTTTCTTTCCAAAATTTTCCAACAAGGCAGAATACAGACTTCAGTTGGATGTGCATAGACAACTGAGGTTTTACTTGGATAGGACACAGCAGCAGAGGAAATCAGACCAGTTGTTTGTGGCCTTTGCAGATAACAGGATTGGCAAAGCAGTAATGAAGACCACTTTTGCTAGGTGGATTAGGGATTGTTTATGCATCAACAGGAAGGGACCTTCCATTTCCAGTTATTGCATTCTACTAGGGCTATGGCTACTTCAGTGGCTTTCCACGCCAGACTGTCTGTGGATGAGATGTGCAGCGGCCCCTAGTCTTCTCCACATACTTATTTCTCATTACAAACTGGACGTGGCCTCTAGAGGTCTGGCGTCCTTTGGTTCCACAGTGCTCAAGAGTGTTTTCCAGTGAGCCTCCCAGGATCTAGGTGCTAGGGATGCTGTCCCATCAGTTATGAATGTAGGCGAGAGAGGATCACATTACATCTTTTAGTTATGTACTTACCATAACGATAGATGTATGTGATCCATCTTGTCTACATTCGTACGTACCTGCCCTCCTTCCCCCTACCTGTTGGATCTGGAGGAAACACTATTGTACAGTTGGAGTGGCTCATGTGAGTGAGTTGATGTCCTTCAAAGATGCATCTGCAGTCATAACATATGGGTTGTCCTGCCTCGGGCAGCCCTCGGTCGGCCCGGTTCCAAAGTCTGGGTCTGGCCTCGGCTGATGTCGCACTTCACCCGACGTCATAGCTCCTGGGGTATAAAGGCATCAGCAGACGCCATTTTCCCCAGTCTCTTGCCACGCGGTGCCCGAAGCAGAAGCTGTTTGCAAGTGCCGGTCGGTCAGATCCAGAGATTTCAGCTACCGAAGACTTCTAAAAAGCTAAGTGCCCCGTTGGGGACTCTTTCTTGCCTCAGCCGATGTCAGAAAAAGTAAATAATTGTTTAACTTGTGGGAAACAAATACCTCATAAGGATTTCCACTCTTACTGCCTTCCTTGCTTAGGCCCAGACCACGACGTATCAGCTTGTTTAGCCTGTGCCTCCTTCAACCGACGGACACTTAGACGTCGGTCGGAGTTTGCAGAAGAGTTTTGTGGTCCCGCTTTTGCATATAAAATGCAGTCTGAGACTCCGACTACTCATTTAGCTAAACGCAAGGAAAAGGACAGACACTCGCGGCCCACGGTTTCGGCTGAAACCACGGTTAAGCCTACCGCGAGTGTGTCTGTTTCGGCTGAAACAGAGTCCTCTGTTCCGGCCGCAAGCAGGCCTCTGACGACCAAGGCCTCAGAGGCCCCGGCGGAGTCTGCTACAGAAATTCCTACCGAGGAAGCAGGCGCACTAGAATTGTCCGACACCATTCCGTTGGACATTTCTACTCCTGCATGTGGGGCAGCTAGACCCCCTGCTTCTATGTCTATTAAGGCCTTCTCCAGGGCTAAAGCAGCTAAACTTTCCAAGGCCTTACCTACAAAAGCTCCACCTCACAGACCTTCCTCAAGTTCTCAAATTCTCAGCCTTGCTGAGTACCTTATTTCTTTGATCAGGGGATCCCAACCTCACCCAGACAGGGCCTCACAACTCCCTCCTGAAAAAAGGCCTAGGACTGAACCTCCTGAACCTCTTTCCTCTGACTATTCCTCGGATGGATCAGATGCATCAGACCATCAGGAAGGCCCATACTCGCCTTATGAGGATTCGGATGCAGAAGACTCCATTCCTTTTGCCCCCCCCCCCCCCCCCGAAGAATTTTCATTTGGGGAAACTGTACGTTCAATGAGGGAACATTTCCAATGGCAGGGTCAGGACTTTTCTGATTCTAGGAAAAGGCTAAGGACTTTTTTACACTTACCACAGCATAGGCCTCTAGCCATACCACCTGTTCTTTCAGTTGTTGATGATGCATACAATGATGCCTGTTCAGCCCCTGATTCTCTTCCCCCGGCCCCTGCCAAACCTGACAGATATTACAGGGTCCCGGATTCTCATTTCCACTTGTACAAGGCCCACGCTGCAGATCCAGAAACCATTTCTCAGGGTCCCAAGGGTGTTGCAGCTGCCTCTGCCAAAAACCCCCTACCCTCTGAAAGAGAATCAAGAGCATTAGAGAGATCGGGTAAGAAAGTTTATACATCTGCTACTCTTTCTGCCAGGGCTTTAAACAGTCAATTTCACATGATACAGTACCAGGAATTTTTGTTAGATCAGCTAAATAAAAAGCTTTCCTCTCCTGAACCTTTAGACCGTAAGTCCCTTCAGGAGTTGGTACATAATTCTCAGCAGGTCAGTAATCATTTTTTAAAATGCGGCTATGATGCACTGGAGGCTTCATTTAGATCAGCTATGACTGGAGCTGTGATTCGAAGGCATGCCTGGTTAAAAGAGCAATCCTTACCAGACCATGTAAAATCTAAACTCCTAGATGCTCCTATGGAGAAACAAAGTTTATTTGGCACAGGAGGTACTAAAAGTGGAAGAAAAGGCAAAATCTGTGCAAACAGTCAAGGATTTTCTGCAGGTCCAACCTCCGAGGTTCAGCAGAAATTGGCCTTCAAAGAATTGGTCCTTTCCAGACACCACCAGAGCACAGAGGCAGAAATAGATGCCCAAGAGGCAGAGGTCAATCAAGGGGTGCCTACAGGGGCTGTCAGTGGCAACCTGACAACCAGAGGAGTGCCTCCACATCTGCGACTGCAACCACTTCCACAGGACAGACACAATGACTTTGCTCTGATTCCGCCTACCAGGGAACAATTAGAAGCGCCCTTGGGCGGAAAGTTAGCTTTATTTTCAAAAAACTGGCATTGCATCACAGGAGACAAATGGACTTTGCAAACAATAGACAAAGGCTACAAGTTTCACTTCCACACTTTACCAAAAGAGAGGAATGCCAAACCTTCCACCAAGCCAGAAGACAGAGGCTCTAAAACAGGTCATCAACTTACTAAGGATGAGAGTAATAGAAAAGGTACCATCTATGGAACAAGGCCAAGGATTTTACTCCAGACTATTCCTTGTACCAAGAAAAGAAACTCAATGGAGGCCTATTCTCGACTTGTCCGCACTGAACACATATCTCATTGTACCAAAAGTCAAGATGCTGACCCTACAGCAACTTCTTCCCATGTTGGGCAAGGAGTCTTGGCTGGTGACTCTAGATCTCAAGGAGGCATACCTGCACGTCCCTATATGACCAGATTGCAGAAGACACCTCAGATTTCTTGCAGGATCAGAGCATTATCAATTCTCAGCATTGCCCTTTGGCTTATCTACTGCGCCCAGAGTATTCACGAAATGCCTGGCATCAGTAATTGCACATTGCAGGCTTCAGGGAATTCAAATCTACCCATACCTGGACGACTGCCTAATACAAGCGGACAACAAAACAAAAATAATAAAGGATTTGGCCTATGTCATACAACTGCTACAAGTTTTGGGATACAGTCAACATACAAAAGTCAAGACTAGTGCCATCTCAATGGATAACATTTTTGGGTGCAGAACTGGACACTAACTCAGATGGCTTTTCTCACAGAAAAAAAACAAAAACAACTTCCAGTCTACTTCACGGCATTGACTAGGCAAACTCAGCTTACTGCAAGGAAAGTCCTGCAGGCCCTGGGTTACGTGGCATCCTGCATAATCTTGATACCACATGCCAGACTACATATGAGGAAATTACAATGGTACCTAAGAAATGTATGGTCTCAACACACAGTCTAGAAACCATGATACCAATCATTCCATGCCTGAAAAAGGAATTCCTGTGGTGGGCTCAGGCCTGCAAGACCAGCAGAGGGTTGCCTTTCCACAACCAAGGCAGACCATCACCACGGATGCCTCAGACCTAGGCTGGGGCGCACACATGGAAGACAAGTGTATCCAAGGCCTATGGTCCCAAGACCAGCTGAATCTACACAAATCTAAAGGAGATGCTGGCAGAGATGCTGGCAGTGAAGCATGCAATAGAGGCATTCAAATCATTCCTTCAGCAAGGACCCCTGCTAAGGACGGACAATACCACAGTCATGTGGTACATCAACAAACAGGGAGGCACGCACTCCTACCCTTTATGCCAGATGGCAATGGAGCTGTGGAACCTAGGCCTGAATCTCAACATTCAACTGCAGGCCAAATTTGTACCAGGAAAAGAGAATATACTAGCAGACAAATTAAGCAGAACTACCACGGATGCTCACGAATGGATGCTGCATCCAGATATCTTCAAAACCATAACAAAGACATGGGGAATGCCAGAAGTAGACCTGTTCGCCTCCCCTCTCAACCACCAACTGAAGAAATTCTGCTCAAGAGAATACCACCCACAAGCCTGGAGGGTGGACTCGCTTTCTTTCAGCTGGAAGGCCCTGACAGCTTATGCCTTCCCACCTCTCCCATTGATGTACAAAGTTCTACTGAAGATCAGGGAGGAACAGCTAAAGGTAATTCTGATAGCTCCAGACTGGCCAAGGCAACATTGGTATCCATTACTGAGAAGCATGTCTCGGACGAACCCATGGCCTCTACCTCTATGGCCTTTACTTCTAACGCAGAACAACTACAAGACCCTGCATCCAAACTTGAAAACTCTGCAGCTAACCGCCTGGAAAATTGCATAAAACAAAACCAGCCTGCTTTATCTCAGAGTCAAGGACATTATCCTGGAGGCTCGCAGACCCTCCACAAGGAAAACATACTCGGCCAAATGGAAGAGATTCCTCATTTGGAGTGCATCAAAGGGAACAGATGTCACAATTGCAAACCTAGCACACATCCTAGAATACTTAGCAGAACTGTTCCACAATGGCCTGTCCTATTCTTCCATTAAGATTCATGCTTCAGCAATTTCAGCAGAGTACAACATGGATCCTCCTATCTTCTCTCAACCTCTCCTCAGACAATTTCTAAGAGGGATCAAAAATGTAAAACCTCCAAGGAAACCACCTCTGCCTGCATGGGATCTCAATTTTGTGCTGGAAAAATTAACACTTCCCCCTTTTGAACCAGCTGCATCAGCAGACTTACAGTTCTTATCTTGGAAAACTGCCTTCCTTCTGGCAATCACTTCTGCAAGAAGGGTTTCAGAGTTACAGGCATTAATGGCAGTACAGCCTTTCCTTATCTTTCACCTGGATAGAGTGTCTCTGAGAACCAATCCTACTTTCATGCCAAAGGTGGTATCCAGGATATCCGTGAACCAAGCTATTCATTTACCTACGTTCTTCCCTAACCCACATAACAGGGGGGGAAAACTACTACACACCTTAGATGTACATAGACAACTGCACTACTACCTGGACAGAACTCTGACCAGCTTCTGGTAGCATATGCAACAGGAGTGCAAGGAAAAGCAATTTCCAAACAGACAATTTCAAAATGGGTAGGAAATTGCATTCGATTCTGTTACTCTTTTCATGGAAAGACAACTCCTGAAAATATCAGGCCTCACTCCACAAGGGCTACAGCCACCACTACAGCTTTTCTACGAGGAGTGGCTACCAAAGACATTTTAGAAGCTGCTACTTGGAGCTCCGTGCATACATTTGCCAAGCATTACAATCTTCCCTTATACTCCAGATCCCGAGCAGGCTTTGCAACTGCAGTTTTACAAGGGATCTTGACTACACCATCTTTTAGTGCCTCCTCCCCCAGTTTGGCTATGGTATTCTACCCATATGTTATGACTGCAGATGCATCCTTGTAGGACATAGTACAGTTTTGTACCTACCATAAATGTAGATGTCCGATAGGTATGCATCTGCAGTCAGGATTACCCACCCTCCTTCCCCTCTGTGGTATTCCTAGGGTGCTTACCCCTCTTTCAGCTAACTGGGGGAATCTATTATGGTGTATTTGTTTGTATGTATATATTTTTGTTTGCTACTGTTTGGAATTTTCAACATTTATCCAAATTTAGCCTTCCTAGAGGGCACCTGGCATCTAGGGCAAGAAACACTGAGGAAAATGGTGTCGGCTGATGCCTTTATACCCCAGGAGCTATGACGTCGGGTGAAGTCCGACATCAGCCGAGGCCAGACCCAGACTTTGGAATCGGGCCGACCGAGGGCTGCCTGAGGCAGGACAACCCATATGTTATGACTGCAGATGCATACCTATCGGACATCTACATTTATGGTAGGTACAAAACTGTACTTTGTGGGGGCAACCAAGATCTGGGGGTTTGGGTGTGGTGCATCCTGGGATAAGGGGGTTGGCCCAGCCAATGAGAGACTTCGTGCTAGTGTATTGGCAGAGTCTGAGCAGATTCTCTGCTCCGAGCCCATCTGTTACGAATGTAGGCGGGATGGATCACACACCTATCTATGTCCTTCAAGAATGCAACTGCAATCCTGACATATGAGTTGTCCTGCCTCAGGCAGCCCTTTGGTCAGCGGGATTCCAAAGTCTGGGTCCGGCGTCGGCTGATATCGCCTCTTCCCCGACATCGCGGCTGGGGTATAAAAGCATCAGCCGATGCCATCTTCCTCAGTCTTTCTTGCCATGCGGTGCCCGAAGCAGTTCGCAAGTGCCGGTCGGCCAGCTCCTGTGTTTCCAGATACCGAAGTCATCAAAAAGCTAAGTACCCCGTTGGGGAACCTTTTCTTGCCTCAGCCGATGTCAGATAAAACTGCAAAAGTTAGTAATTGCTTGTCTTGTGGTAAACCAATACCTCATAAGGACTTCCATTCTTACTGCCTTCCCTGCCTCTGCCCAGACCACGACGTCTCGGCCTGTGCTGCCTGTGCTTGCTTCAATAAGTGCACACTTAGGCGCCGGGCAGAATTTGCTGAAGACTTTTTTTGGGGGGAAATTACTCCTATATCATGCCGTCGGAACTACCGACAGCACATATTTCCAAAAAACGGAAGGACCGGGACAGACATTGGCAGCCCGCGACTTCCACAGACACCACGCTAAAGCCTACCACGAGTGCATCGGTCTCCGGAGGCAGTAATTCAACAGCTCCAGGCCGACTACACCGCTTTACCGCACACTCCGGTGCCGCTTGATTTTTCCTCCTGAAACCGAAGCCCAAGATTTGCCTGACACCATACCGGTGGAGAAAGTTACTCCAGCATGTGGGGCAGCTAGGCCTCATGTGTCTAAGGCTGCCAGCCAGGCTAAGTCTCACCCTCCTAAATCTTTTTCACAGGGTCCCACTTCTGATAAACGGATCATGACTTTAGCTGCAGATCTAATTTCTTTAATCAGGGGCTCTCGGGCTCATCCAGACAGAGGTTCTCAGCCACCTTCAGACTAAAGGCCTAGGGTTGGGCAGGCAGATACCCTTTCCTCGGATGAAGCCTCTGGTGAGTCGGGCCATTCAGATTCCCAGGAACATTTCTTCCCGGCCTACGAGGATTCTGATGCTGATGAATCCATTCCCTCTGCCTCTCCTCCTGAGGATGTTTCGGGGAAATTCTCCACTCCATGAGAGAGCATTTTCAGTGGCAGGGCCAGGATTTCTCAGACTCCAGGAAAAGGCTTCGGACTTTCCTTAAGTTACCCCAGCACAGGCCTTTAGCTATACCCCCAGTGTTAGATATATTGGATGACTTATACTCACTCCAGTACTTCTCCTGATTCTCTCCCTCCTGCTCCTGTCAAGCCAGACAGATATTACAGGGTTCCTGAAACTCATAAACGTCTCTTTAAGGCCCACTCTGTTGATCTAGAAACTATTTCTCAGGGGCCCAAAGGAGTGGCCACTTCCATGGCCAAAAATCCTTTGCCCGCAGACGGGGAATCTAGGTCCCTGGAGAGGTGGGGTAAAAAGTTTATACCTCAACCACCCTTGCCATGAGGGCACTTAACTGTCTTTTTCATGTTTCAGTATCAGGATTTCTTGCTGGATGATTTGCAGAAAAAGTTGGCCTCTCCTGAGCCTTTAGATAGAAAGGCCTTGCAGGATTTGGTTCATAATACTCAGCAGGTTAGCAGTCATTTTCTTCAGTGTGGTTATGATGCATTGGAAGCTTCATGTAGGGCAGGCAGCTATGACAGGGGCAGTCATACGTAGACATGCTTGGTTGAAAGAACAGACATTGCCAGATCATGTTAAAGTAAAGCTTCTAGATGCACCTCTGGAAAAACAGAAGCTATTTGGTGCTAATGCACAGGGTGTGTGGAAATTGAGGAAAAGGCTAAATCAGTACAAACTGTCAAAGATTTCCTCCAGGTTCAGCCACCAAGGTTCAGCAGGAATTGGCCTTCGAAGAATTGGTCCTTTCCAGACACTCCAAAGGGGAAAAAACAGGCGTGCTCGAGGTAGAGGGCAATACAGAGGCTCCTACAGGGGCTGCCAATAGCAACCAACTAATCAGAGAAGTGGCGCGGGGACTTCTACTGCTCCACAGGGACAATCAGAATGACTTGACTTTGACACCGCCTACCAAGGCTCAGAGAAGCACCTTTAGGTAGAAAATGATCTTTATTTTCAAAAAATTTGCACGTTTTTACAAAGGACAAATGGATTTTGGACATAATAGACAAAGGTTACAGGTTCCACTTCCATACCTTACCAACAAGACAAGGCATGCCAAACCTGCCACAAAATCAAAGGGCAGAGGCACTCCAAGTTTCAAAGCTGCTACAAATCAAAGCAATAGAAAAGGTTCCTCCTCAGGAACAAGGCCAGGGATTCTACTCAAAACTGTTCCTTGTTCCAAGAAAAGAAAAGCAATGGAGACCTATACTGGACTTGTCCGCTCTAAACACTTTTCTCATTGTGCCAAAATTCAAAATGCTGGCATTACAGCAACTTCTCATGCTGGGCAAGGGGTCTTGGCTGGTTACTCTGGACCTCAAGGAGGCATACCTGCATGTCCCAATCAGACACAGCTGCAGGAGATACCTCAGATTTCTTGCAGGGCCAGAGCATTATCAATTCTCAGCATTGCCTTTTGGCTTATCTACTGCGTCCAGAGTATTCACGAAATGCCTGGCATCAGTAATTGCACATTGCAGACTTCAGGGGATACAAATATACCCTTACCTGGACGACTGCCTTATACAAGCGGACAACAAGCAAGCCTTGATAAGGAACTTTGGACTATGTCATTCACTTACTACAGGCTTTGGGATACACAGTCAACATTCAGAAATCAAGACTAGTGCCATCCCAACAAATAATTTTTCTAGGAGCCAAACTGGACACAAACTCACAAATGGCTTTCCTCACAGAAGAAAAACAAGAACATTACCAGATTACTTCAAAAGCCTAGCAAAGCACACCCAGATGACTGCAAGGAAAATCCTGCAGGCCCTGGGTTTCATGGCATCTTGCATTCTTCTGATTCCACTGGCAAGACTACACATGAGAACTACAATGGTACCTAAAAAGTTTATGGTCTCAACACAGCCAGAACTTAGAAGCTGCTATTCCACTCATTTCATGTCTACAAAAGGAATTTTTGTGGTGGGCACAAGCAAGCCAGCTAAACAAAGGCATGTCTTTCAACAAACCTCAAGCAAGCCAAACCATTACAACAGGTGCCTCAGTTCATGGATGGGGGGCGCACATGGAGGGCAGATGCATTCAAGGGCAATGGGCACCACGGGAATTGCATCTGCACATCAATCAAAAAGAGATGTTGGCAGTGATTCATGCAATCGAGTTCTTCGGAAAATTTCTTCAGCAAGGTCATCTGCTAATTAATACAGACAACACCACTTGTGGTACATAAACAGGGAGGCACCCATTCTTACCCCCTCTGCAGACTAACAATGACTCTTTGGGAAAAGTCCCTGAAACTGAACATACAGTTGCAATTCCAGTTTGTTCCAGGCAAGGACAATGTTCTGGTGGACAGTCTAGGCAGAAACATTATGGACCCGCACGAATGGATGTTGCATCCAGACATTTTTTCACAAAAAACTCATTCATGGGGAAGGCCGGGCATAGATCTCTTTGCCTCACACCTCAATCATCATCTGAAGAAGTTCTGCTCAAGGACACACCATCCTCAAGCCTGGAGAATGGATGCTCTCTCCTTCAGCTGGATTTCTCTAACAATCTGTGCATTCCCACCTCTACCATTAATGATCAAGGTGTTGCTAAAGATCAAAGCAGAACAACCGAAAGGCATTTTGATAGCTCCAGACTGGCCAAGACAGCACTGGTATCCATTACTAAGGAGCATAACTCCCACCAAGCCGTGGCCCCTGCCTCAATGGCCTCTGCTTATAACTCAGCACAATTACAGGACTGTTCATCCCAACCTGCAAACATTGCATCTGACAGCTTGGAGGGTTTAATGACTTCTCCCCATATTTCTCTCCAAAAAAGTTCGAGATCTTACTGGAAGCACGCAGACCTTCCACCAGAAAAACTTATTCAGCCAAATGGAAGAGATTCAACATCTGGAATGCCAACAAGGGTCAGGATGCATCAGTAATGAGCATCCCACAGATACTGGAATACTTGGCAGAAATGCTTCACAGTGGCCTTTCATATTCTTCCATAAAAATACACACTTCAGCAATTTCAACAAAATACAACTGTGATCCACCTGTGTTTTCACATCCTTTGGTAAGACAGTTTCTAAGAGGGATAAAGAATATCAAACCTCCAAGAAAACCACCAGTGCCTGCATGGGACCTCAACTTCGTCTTGGAAAAATTAACTCTTCCTCCTTTTGAGCCAGCAGCATCTTCAGAATTGCAATTTCTCTCCTGGAAAACAGTTTTCCTGTTGGCAATTACTTCAGCAAGAAGAGTCTCGGAGATACAGGCCCTCATGGCAGTACCTCCATTTCTCATTTTCCATCAGGACAGAGTCTCTAAGAACCCATCCTTCATTCATGCCAAAAGTGATCTCCAGGGTTTCTCTAAAGCAAGGTATTCACCTGCCTACTTTCTTTCCCAATCCTCAAAATAAAGGAGAAAAGCTTCTGCACACTTTGGACATGCACAGACAATTGCGCTATTTGGACAGAACAAAGGCCAACAAAGTCTGACCAACTATTTGTAGCTTACGCTGCTGGAGTACAAGGACAGGCAATTTCCAAACAATTTCAAAATGGAGTGGAGACTGCATCAGATTCTGCTCCTCTTCCCATGGAAAAGGTGTGCCAGCCAATATCAGGCCACACTCCACCAGAGCTACAGCCACCTCCATAGCCTTTCTAAGAGGGGTGGCTACAAAGGACATTCTATAAGCTGCTACATGGAGCTCCGTGCATACATTTTCCAAACATTACAACCTGCCTTTATATTCCAGATCCCGAGCAGGCTTTGCTTCTGCAGTCCTGCAGGGCATTTTAGCTACACCATCCTTATCTTAGATCCTACCACCCCCAGCTTGGCTATGGTATTCAACCCATATGTCAGGACTGCAGTTGCATTCTTGAAGGACATAGTACAGTTTTGTACCTACCATAAATGTAGATGTCCGATAGATATGCAACTGCAGTCAGGTTTTCCCTCCCTCCTACCCCTCTGTAATTCTCTTTTTTTGGGTCCACTCCCCCTTTTTCAAATTAGCTGGGGATATCGGTTATAGTGCATCTGTTTATTACTGTTGTGCATGTCTGGAATTTTTATCCATTCTCTAAATGTAGCCTTTTTTGGAGGGCACCTGGCATCTGGGGCAAGAAACACTGAAGAAGATGGCGTCGGCTGATGCTTTTATACCACAGCTGCTCTGACGTCGGGGAAGAGGTGACATCAGCTGACGCCGGACCCAGACTTTGGAATCTGGCCGACCGAAGGGCTGCCTGAGGCAGGACAACCCACATGTCAGGACTGCAGTTGCATATCTATCAGACATCTATATTTATGGTAGGTACAAAACTGTACTTTATGGTAAGTACATAACTAAACGTTTATGCCTTTCCTCCACTGCCTCTTCTTACCAAGGTCCTCCTAAAAGTCGAGAAACCCAAGATGATACTAATTGCCCCGGACTGGCCCCGCCAATACTAGTACCCAATCCTAAGGAACTTATCTCTCTACCCAGCTTGGACCTTACCCCAAAGACCTCTTCTACTGTCCCAGCAAAACAATCTGATCCTGCACAATCCACTCCAGAACCTGGCAGCATGGCTGATCATGTAGTTATACAAACACCACCCCTCAGTAAAGCTGTGATGGATGTCATTTTGGAAGCCAGAAGGCCTAGTACTAGAAAATCGTATGTTGATAAATGGAAGAGATTGTCCGCTTGGAATCGAGCGCAAGGAACAGATACAGCAGAATCAAATGTTCCTCAGATATTACAGTATGCTCGACAACGGCCTATCTTTCTCATCAATTAAAATCAATGCCTCTGCCATTTCGGCTCATTACAGTACAGAGCCACCAATCTTCTCATCCTTTACTAAAGCAGTATCTTAGAGGAGCCAAAAATTTAAGGCCTCCTAGAAGATCCAGTACCTGCAAGGGACTTCAATTATGTGTTGGAAAAGCTCACCCTGCCTCCATTTGATCCAGCTGCTACTGCTGATATAAAATTCTTATGGAAAACAGCTCTGTTACTAGCAATTTCTTCAGCAAGAAGAGTCTCAGAGCTACAGGCCCTCATGGTGGTGGAGGCATTTATCATATTTTATCCAGACAGGGTGTCTGAGGACAAATCCCACATTTATGCTGAAGGTAGTTTCCAGTGTGGCTTGTAACCAAAACAATCTGCCAACCTTTTATCCAAATCCGCAGAACAAGGGGGAGAGAATTCTGCATTCCTTGGACGTACACAGACTGCAAAGATTATACTTGAGCAGGACTAAAGCTCTAAGAAAAACTGAACAATTACTAGTGACATTTGTACTAGTGACATGCTGCAGGATCAGAAGGAAAGGCTATTTCAAAGACTTTCAAAGTGGATAAGCCACTGCATTCATTTCTCCTACTTACACCATGGTAAACCTGTGCCCAAGGGGGCATTGGGTCTCATTCCACCAGAGCCTCTCTGAGTACCAGCTAAAGACATTCTAGAGGCTGCTACTTAAAGTTCTGTTCACACCTTTACAAAGCATTATCATTTGCGCCTCTCTACTCCAGGGCCAGGCTTTGTCACTGCAGTTATGCAGGGCCTTATAGCTGCGCCTAATGCTATTTAGCTCCAGCCTCCCAACCATAGCTTTGGGATTCTACCCAAATGTAATGACTGCAACAGTGATACACTAAGAACATAGTGCAGTTGTGTACATAAATGTAGAAGTTTGTGTATTCACTGTTGCAGTCCCGGTTACTCGCCCACCATCCCCCTTTCATTCTAGAGTTTCTTTCCTTCTCTTATCTTCAACCTATGTGATGTATTTGCTTGTAGATGAAGGTAAAGTTTATATTGATGCATGTATTTATAAATATACATATTTTTGCTACCTTTCTGGGAACACCTGACATCTGGGGCAAGAAACTAAAGAAAACTATCTGCCCTAGGGCATTTACAAGCCTAGCCAGTGTGTTTGGCTTTCGCCACCCATTTTAAATGAATTTTGCTATGCCCTTTTTCGAGGTTAGTATACTGTGCCTCTGTCTAACAGTGACACAAGTGATACCCAGAGTAAATCTACGATCTCCCATCCACTGATAAACTACCGTCCCATCAGCTTGACAAGCCTGGTCTGCAAAGCTATGGAGAGGATCATAATGGAACTCATAAATAAAGATATAGGGGACTTGCAGACATTGGATCCAACCCAGTTTGGCTTTGTCAAGGGCAGATCATGCCTTTTAAACTTGGTTGACTTTTTCAAAAGTCACCAAGGCCATTGAAGGAAAGGCAGTCCACACAGCCTACCTTGACCTGGCAAAGGCTTTTGACACAATACCCCACTCGGGTATCATTGAAAAACTCACCAGCTTAAATGTAAACCCATACGTCACAAGATGGGTTGCAAACTGGCTGACAGAACCCACAGGGTCAGAGTTGCTGGCGCCATGTCAGACTCAAAGCCTGTCACAAGTGGTGTCCCACAGGGCTCAGTCCTGGGCCCACTCTTGTTCGGCATCTACTTTTCAGAAGTACAAGCAAACACAGGAGGATTATGGCTGACAAAGTTTGCAGATGACTGCAAACTGGGCACCATAGTTGAAAACCCATCTGACACAGATATCCTTCAGAAGGGTCTCATAGAGACAGATAACTGGTGCCAGAGCCATGGCCTAAAGTTAAACGCCAAAAAATGCATAGTTATACCCTTCGGGAAAAACAAGGTTACCCCTAGTTACCATATAGGTGGCAATACACTAAGCACAGAAGAGGTTATCGGGGATCTGGGGACCCAGGTTGACAGTAACCTTTCGTTTGACACTCACATTGCCAAAGTAGTAAGGAAGACCTTCTACATTGCCCACCTGATCATGAAGGGATTCACATCTAGATCAAGGGAAGTCAGTTTCCCTGTACTCCTCACTCATCAGACCAATGATCAAGTACAATGCCCCATTCGGAATGTATCTGACCCGACACGTGCAGCAATTGGAAAGGCCCCAAAAGTTCCTCACCAAAAGGATAAAGGGTCTCAAAAATATGTCTTATGCTGCCCGTCTGAAGGAACTCCAGCTCTACTCAGTCGCTTACAGTCTGCTCAGAGGTGACCTGTGCCTGACATACAAGGCCATGTCCAACCCGGAATTAATGAACATGCTTCACCTCAAATCTAAATCCATCAGAACTACAAGGGCAGGAGACTTAAACCTTAACACGGCTATTAATAGGATGTGCTGGAGGGACAGATTCATCAGCCAGAGACTCCCTATGCTGTGGAACAAAATCCCGGTACATGTGAGGCAGAGTACCTCGCTGGCTTTATTCAAGAGAAATCTTGACCAGTGGATGGGAGATCGCAGATATACCCCAGGGATAACCTCAGTGTCACTACTTGAGAGGCACAGCAAAATAATGGGCTTAGTATCCTGCAAACTAAAGGGGTGGCAAAAGCCACAAAACTCTGGGCTAGGCTTATAAATGCCCTAGGGCATAAGTTCATAGGTTTATACTAGGCTATCTGCCCTAAGGCATTTATAAGCCTAGCCCAAAGTTTTGTGGCTTACACCACCCCTTATGTTAAAAATACTGTGCCCATTAGTTGTGCCTCTGTCCAGCAGTGACACAAAGATGATTCCCGGGGTAAACCTACGATCTCCCATCCACCGGTCAAGATTTCTCTTGAACAGAGCCAGCGAGGTGCTCTGCCTCACATGGACTGGGATTTTATTCCACAGCATAGGGAGTATCTGGGTGACAAATCTATCCCTCCAACATGTCCTATTTATATCCGTGCTAAGGTTTAAGTCGCTTGCTCTAGTGGATCTGGTAGATTTGGATTTTTTGAGGTGGAGCATGTCCATTAATTCCAGGTTGGACATGGCCTTGTATGTCAGGCACAGGTCACCTCTGAGCAGGCGGTATGCGACTGAATAGAGCTGGAGTTTCTTCAGTCTGGCAGCATATAACCGATTTTGGAGTCCCTTTATCCTTTTGGTGAGTAACTTTTGGGGTCTCTCCAATTGCAGGTGTCTAGTGAGATGCATCCCGAATGGGGCATTGTACTCTATCATTGGTCTGATAAGTGAAGAGTACAGGGGAACAATGACCTCAC
The DNA here is from genome assembly GCF_019279795.1 of Protopterus annectens. Classification (NCBI taxonomy): domain Eukaryota; kingdom Metazoa; phylum Chordata; order Ceratodontiformes; family Protopteridae; genus Protopterus; species Protopterus annectens. Next base: position 150,989,196 of record NC_056751.1, read on the forward strand.
TTGATCTGGATGTGAATCCCTTCATGATCAGGTGGACAATGTAGAAGGTCTTTCTAACCACTTTAGCAATGTGAGTGTCAAAAAGGCCACTGTCAACCTGGGTCCCCAGGTCCCTGATAACCTCTTCTGTGCTTAATGGATTGCCACCTATATGGGTGCTTGGGGTTGCCTTGTTTTTCCCGAAGGGTATGACTATACATTTTTTGGCATTTAACTTCAGGCCATGGCTCTGGCACCAGCTGTCAGTTTCCGTGAGACCCCTCTGAAGGATATGTGTCCGATGTACTTTCCAGTATGGCGCCCAGTTTGCAGTCATCTGCAAACGTCAGCCATAGTCCTCCTATGTTTGCCTGTACTTCTGAGATGTAGATGCCGAACAGGGGGCCCAGGACTGAGCCCTGTGGGACACCACTTGTGACTGGCTTGGAGTCTGACATGGCGCCAGCAACTCTAACCCTGTGGGTTCTGTCCTTTAGCCAGTTTGCAACCCATCTTGTGACATATGGGTTTACATTTAAGCTGGTAAGTTTCTCTAATACCCGAGTGGGGTATTGTGTCGAAAGCTTTTGCAAGGTCAAGGTAGGCTGTATGGACTGCCTTTCCCTCATCAATGGCCTTGACTGTTTCGAAGAAGTCGACCAAGTTCAAAAGGCATGATCTGCCCTTGACAAAGCCAAACTGGGTCGGGTCCAATGTCTGCAAGTCCCCTATGTCTTTGTTTATGAGTTCCATTATGATCCTCTCCATAGCTTTGCAGACCAGGCTTAAGCTTATGGGGCGGTAATTACCATGGTCCGTAGAGGCACCGCCTTTGTGGAGTGGGACCACAGTTGCCGTACGCCACTCCTTGGGCATGTATCTTGTGGTAAGGCTAAGATTAAACAGCTGCCTTATATGCGGGTTTAGTTCCTCGTTGAGTTCGTGTAGCACACAGCCGGGGACACCATCCGGTCCCATTGATGCTGTGTTTTTAGCTTTAGAGAGAGCAGCTTTCACCTGCGCATTTGAGATGTCTGGGAGGCTACACTCCGCTGGGATAGTTCTCTCCTTTTGGGGGGGGGGGGTGAAGTTTGCACTGAACCTGTCTGCCAGTATGTTGGCTGTCTGTGGGTTGAGTGATTTTTGTATAATTTTGGACTAATTCTGAGCATATCTGGGAGTTTCCACCCAGGTTTCTAACATAGCTGAAGAAGGCCTTATGATTGTCTTTTGAGTCTATGGCAATTTTTCTCTCAAGGTTGGCCTTGGATGATTTTGAGTGCTCGTATTTTTTTACTAATAATGATCAAGGGTGTCTTCTCTTATGGATTTTGCTCCATCATGTAACAGCTTTCTCCTCTTATTGTAAAGTTTGTTTACGGCTGGGGTCCACCAGACTGGACGTTTGCCCTTGGTGGAAAGAGTCTTGGTTTTATTAGTGATTGCCTGATCCATGCAGTCCTGGAGGTGTTTATAGAAGGCATTTGTAAGGGCTTCCGCAGCTTGGGTTGTGGTTTCCACTGGCTCGGGGGCCTTGAAGGATACCACACCAGTCTTGAGTAGTGTGAAGTTTGCTTTAAAAGTTCTTCACTGTGGTCTTTTTTTGTTTGGGGTGGGGGTGGGATGTGGATTTCCAGTGAGATTAGTTAGTGATCTGATCTCACCAATGAGGGATATACTTCCGATGTGGAGCATTTTGTCCCCATGTTTGTGATGAGATCTAGTATATTTTCCCCTCTTGTGGGAACGGTGACTAGTTGTTCCATGGCATTTGAATTTATGAACTCCAGGAACCTTTGGGCTAGAAAGTTGGGGCTTGAGTAATGTTCCCAGTCTATATTCGGGTAGTTGAAGTCACTCAATATAATGGTGTTTGGAGATACATTTATACCCTCCAGTGTCTTCAGGAAGGCTGTGTGGGGTTCCTGAGTTTGAGAGGGTGGCCTGTAGCATGCTACAAATTGTACAGCAGTTTTGCCTATGGTTAATTGCACCTGGATGGTTTCCGATGCTTTGTGCGTTGCCACCAACCTGGAGGTGTGGGTATCCTTGATGAATATGGATACACCCCCTCCTTTTGTGGTGTGGTCCGGGTTTTGGGGCTGGAACGCATGATATGAGGTAAAACCTGATAGTGCTGGGGTGCTCTCAGGAGCCTTGAACCAGGTTTCAGTCGCAGCACAGACATCTATGTTCTCCATACTGAGAAGGGCCTCGAGTGCGTGCATTTTGAGATGTAGACTTCTGGCATTGAGCAGCATTACCCTTAGTTTCTTCCCATTTTTGTTTTCTAGGGTGGTAGGTTTAGAATTTGAGCCTTGCCTAAAAAAGGCACTATGGGGGTGGCAAGAGCCTTAGCCAATATCCGGAATCCCAGGGGTGACAGGTGCAAGCCGTCCCTTGTGAAGCAGCGTGGCTTGTCAAGCATGTCATCCCAGGCACAGACACTGGATCCCCTTTGACACCAGAAATTAAGCCAATTGTTGAAGCTGATCATCTTGTCTCTATGTTGTGGCATCATTCTTGGTGAAGGAAGGATACTGCTCAAGGTCAGGGTCATACCTGCCTGGGCTACATAATCAGAGAGCTCCTCTGTCTCTTCATGTAGTCCAGGGAGGTACGTCTCGGGTCGTTCACACCAGCATGGACAATGACTATCATATTTGTACTTGCTGTGGAGTGACCCAAGTGCTTGTGTTATGTGGCGGATTCTAGCGCCAGATAGGCAGCTTACTGTGACCCTCTCCTTGTTCAGCCTGGTGAGTGGGACGTCAGTGTGTCCGACTATGGAGTCACATATGACAAGTATGTTTGGTGTTGTATTTGGCCTTAAGGGCTGTGACCGCTTTGCACACTGATTTTGTGGTTTATGTGTTGCCTGTGGTGTCATGAGGTGGCAATTGCTTGGGTGTCTGCTTTGGAGGCCTCTGCTGTTTAGGTAAATTTTTGCTCAGAGCCTCCGAGTATGACTTTGTGTGTTTGTGTTTGATTCATTGTTGTGATAGCATTATGTGAGACTGGTTTTGTGGTGTGTGTAGTTGCCTTCTCCTCCTGTCTGGTCTTGCCAGTCCTGAGTTGAGAGAGCTCAGTCTCCAGTTTGGCTAAATAGCTGATAGCCTAGTATGAACCTATAAGATTCCTCTTGAAGAGAGTCAATGAGGGGCTCTGCCTCACCTGGACTGGGATTTTATTCCAGAGTGAAAGGAGCGTCTGGGTTATGAATTTGTCCTTCCAGCATGTCCTATTTCAGTGCTGAGGTTCAAGTCTCTCGAGCGCGTAGCTCTATGGGATTTGGATTTTCTGAGGTGCAGCATGCCCATTAATTCCTGGTTGGACATGGCTTTATACGTCTGGCACAGATCGCCTCTGAGCAGGCGGTATGCCACTGAGTAGAGCTGGAGTTTCTTTAACCGGGCAGCATATGGCATCTGTTTGAGCCCTTTGAGCCTCTTGGTGAGGTACTTTTGGGGTCTTTCCAGTTGCTGCAGGTATCTGGTAAGGTACATCCCAAAAGGGGCATTAGTCGGCATGATGAGGGATGAGTAAAGAGGCACGATGACCTCCCCTGATATAGATGTGAATCCCTTCATGATTAGGTGGGCTATATAAAATGTTTTTCTAACCACTTTGGCCACGTGGTTGTCGTATGAGATTGCTATCAACTTGGGTCCCCAATTACTTCGTACGTAATGGATTACCATCTATGTGGTAATTTGTGGGCACTTTGTTTTTGCCAAAGGGGATGACTATACACTTTTTGGTGTTTAACTTGAGGCCATGGCTCTGGCACCAGTTGTCTGTTTGAGGCCCTTTTGTAGGATGCTTGTGTTGGCTGGAGAGTCGATTATGGTGCCCAGTTTGCAGTCATCTGCAAACTTGGTCAGCCACAGTCCTTCCGTGTTGGCCTGTACCTCCGAGAAATATATACCGAACAAGAGGTCCCAGGACTGAGCCATGTGGGATGCCACTTGTAACTGGTTTGGAGTCTGACATGGCTCCAGCAGTTCTAACCATGCGGGTTCTGTCCTTTTCAGCCAGTTTGCAACCCATCTAGTGACATAAGGGTTTATATTTAAGCTGGTGAGCTTATCTATAATGCCAGAGTGGGGTATTGTATCGAAGGCTTTTGCGAGGTCCAGGTAGGCTGTGTGGACCACCTTCCTCTCGTCAAAGGCCTTGGTGACTGTTTCAAAGAAATCAACTAGGTTCAAGAGGCAGGATCTGCCCTTAAAGCCGAACTGGGTAGGATCCAGTGTCTGTAGGTTCCCCAATATCTTTGAGGTCCATGATCCTTTCCATAGCTTTGCAGACCAAGCTAGTCAGGCTTATGGGGTGATAGCTTCCAGGATCCGTTGAGGCACCAGCTTTGTGGAGAGGGACCACTGTTGCTGTATGCCACTCTTTGGGTACATATCCTGTAGTAAGGCCGAGATTGAACAGTATTTTTATGTTTGGGTTTAGTTCTTCTTTGAGTTCATGTAGTAGGACGCAGCCCGGGACACTGTCTGGTCCCATTGATGCTGTGTGTTTTGCTTTGGAGAGGGCAGCTCTTACCTGAGCATCTGAGATGTCAGGGGGTAGCACTCTGCTGGGATAAATATTTGCCCTTTTGGTGGGGAAGGGGGGCGATAAATATTTGCCCTTTTGGTGGGAAGGGGGGGGAGAAGTTTGCGCTGAACCTGTCAGCTAGGATGTTGGCAATGTCTGTGGATTCGGTGTATTTTTTGTCATTTTGGACTACTTCTGAGCATATCTGGGAATTCCCACCCAGGTTCCTAGCATAACTAAAAGCCTTGTGATTATCCTTAATGTCTTGTGCAATTTTTCTCTCGAAGCTGGCCTTATATGATTTTGAGTGCCTGTACTTTTTTGCAAATACTGATCAGAGATGCCTTCCCTTTTTGGGATTTTGCTCTCATGTAGTAGCTTCCTCCTCCTATTGTATAGTTTGCTTATGGCTGGGGTCCACCAGACAGGACGCCTGCCTTTGGAGGATTGGGCCTTGGTTTTGTTTGGGATTGCATGATCCATGCATTCCTGAAGGTGTTCATAGAATGAGTTTATAATGGATTCTGCGGTCTGGGCAATATTTTCCACAGGCCTGGGGGCTTTGAAGGATTCCACCTCGGTTTTGAAGAGTGTGAAATTTGCTTTAGACCCCTGACGTCATGAAGAGGAGACTGCAACCGACGCAGGACCCAAGACTTTGGAATTCAGGCCGACCTGAGGGCAACCTGCCAGCAGATTACCTTTAAATCCAATGACTGCAATAGTGAATACACCAACATCTACATTTATGGTAAGTGTGCACAACTATACTTTCCCGATGGATGCTCCGATATAATATTTACCCAGAGGACTTCTATATGCCTACCCACCTCTTACCCTGATCCCGCAATTTCTAAAGGCCATTCGGTTGAGAAGTAAAGTGATCTTCCTTGCACCCTATTAGGCATATGTTTGGTTTTCCTTCCTTAGGCCTCACCTACTTTGCATACCATGGATTCTGGATTCAACTCTGGATTTAATCTTGCACCCACAGGGGTTGATCCATCCAAACATATCCAGTCTCAAGCTGACAGCTTAGTTTCTCCATTTAAGTAATTGCCCCAGTGCGTAACATCCTTTTGGCTTCATGTAAACTATCCACCAGAAAAATCTACCTTAGTAAGTGGAAGAGATTTCTCATTTGGGCCAAAGAAAGACACTTAAACCCTTATTCAGCTCCTGTTAATGTCCTATTAGATTTTGTCAAGCCTTCTTGATTCAGGAGCAGCGGCCTCCACCATTCGTGTACATGGTTGCTATCTCTAACTTCCATGATGGATTTTGGGACGACTCCTTAATCTCCCACCACTTCTGTAAAAGCTTCTTAAAAGGAGTCACCCGTATCAGATCACCCTTTAATGAACCTTAGAATTTAACATTACTTCTCCAGTCCCTAACACATTCCCCTTTCGAACCTGCTGCAACTTGTAATGACTATTTATCTTGGCAAACACTATTCCTAGTTGCTGCCTCTTCAAGACTGATGTCCGAGCTTCATGCCTTGTGCATAAAATGTCCATACGTGTATTTTAAGGATAGAGCATCACTTCGGACTAACACTTCCTTTCTGCCAAGGTCATCTCGAATTTGGCAATCCGACTAAAGATCTACCTATCTTTTTCGCGAATTACTTGAATAAAGGAGCGTATTTCCTTCATTTGCTGGATGTACAGACTTTTATTTTATTTTATTCTGGATAGGGCAAAAAACTTAAATCAGACCAGTTTGTTTCCTATATGGGGCCCAAGCTGGGAAATGATGTTTTCAGAATTGACCCTATCTGAAGTGGTTGAGAAACTGCATATCCTTTTAGAGGAATTTTATTTTGGTGGTGGACAAAGTCCGAGCTCACTCCTACTAGATCAGTAGCTACTTGTAGTGGCGCTTCATACCAAAGCTTCAATGGATGATATTTGTGCAGATGCAACTTGGGCTTCCCCTCGTACCTTTATCACTCATTAAAAATTGGATTTGGTCTCCAGGGGAAGAACTTCCTTTGGTTTAGTTGTACTGTGGGGAATTTTCTTCCAAAGGGCCTCCCAGGACAAAATGTAGCTAGGGCCTCTGTCCCATCAGTAAGGAATGAATGAAGATTAGCAACATCAGATAAATCATGTTCTTACCATAACGTTTCATCTGTGTTCATCTTCATTCATTCATTCATTCATTGCATCCCACTCTCCTTTCCCCTCCAAGGGGGCTCCTGGGGGATTGGATTGGGTCCAGATCCCACGTTGGGGAACTTGGTCAGAAAATGTCGCTGCTTTCCTTATACAGGCAAGCTCTGAGGTAACAGGGAGAAGGGCACTGTGGATAATAGCTTAGCTCGAATGTGATTGGCTGGCACGAGCTTGTTACAAGGCAGACTGTTTGTGTTCAGTCCTCGGAACACAATCAGTAATGAAATGAAGATGAACACAGATGGAACTTGGTAAGAACATCTTTTTCACTCCAGGGAGCATTCCAGTTGCCGTACTGGATAGGGGCACTGATCTAACATCTGGTGGCATGGTGCCTGGGCAGTTTTTTTTGCGTTAGGCTTGTAAAGGTTCAGGGCTATTAGCGTAGTACACATCTCTGAACTTGTTGGATAGCCGTCTGGCTCGGACAGTACTCGAAGTTGAGATTGAAGAGGCCACGTGCACAAAGTGGCTGGTAACCATTGGAGTCCCCAGGGCTCTGTGCTGGTTCTGCTTCTCTTTGGCATATGTTTTTTCAGAAGTTAAGGCCAGTGTCGAAGGCTGCTGGCTTAACAAGTTTGCAGATTGCAAGCTAGGAGCAGTCGTAGAACACCCCCACCCCCAAAAAAAATGCAACATCTTACAGGGAAGGTTTAGCACACATCATGATTGGTGCCAAAGCCACATCTTAAAATTCGAGACTTAAAAATCCATAATAGTATCTTTTGGGAAGTCCTGACACCAAAGGGAAACTACCTCATTAATAAAACACCCTTTAAAAGTAGATTCAGTAGCCAGGTTTTTGGCGACTCCTGTAGATACACATGCTGCTTGTAAGAAGCGCGCTCTGTCGCGGAAAAATCCCTACTTTCTGGAATAGGTTTCTCTATTATATGAAGCAGAACCCTTTCCTAACCCTATTCAAGTGCAACCTCTATCGACTGACAATAGGAAATTCGCCCCTGGTCTGCTGTCTGTGTCTAACTGTTAAATCATGCCCTAACTAACATGATACACGGGGATGCATTTGAGTTGCATGGGTAGGCTTATAAAGGCCCAGGTGATTAGCTGTTCAGAGGTTAATATAAATATGTAGGTCTTAATTGCCTTCCCCATTTCCATACAGTAGTAGCTGAAAGCAAGCAGTCTAGTTCATTTGTTTATCAAGGTAGTACATTGAATATTGACCAATTGGCTCAGCCCAGGTGAAGTACAAAACGTTTCACAGACAAAAAATACAGAAATTTAAGAAAACGCTGGAGTACAGACTGATTACTTCCCAAAAGATACTATTATGCATTCTGGTGAAAAAGCACAGTGCAGTATACAGTATATGTATGCTGGTTTCTAAAGTGGGTCAGTTTTCAGTAAATCTTGAGGGAAGAGACTCTGAAAAGTATAAAGGTTGGGTGATATGTCCTGTTTGAAGCAAGAGCATTTAACTTGTATGAAGTGCTTTTTTGTTGCATTCTGAATTTGGAATCTATGTATTCTTAATGTCAACAGGGAGAACGTTCCAAAGTGAACCCTCCTGAGAGGAGAAAGCATATACAGTGCTGTGGTAGTTGTCATTTGTGTGACAAAAAAACATAAATGCTGTCTGCAGTGATATACAAATCCTCAAAAATTCTGGAAAGGAATCTGTTCCCTTATCAATCCTGGCAAAATAGCCAACCCCAGCCCAGACCCCAATGTTTGACAGACTTGGCTACACAATTCAACTCTTTTTTTTTTTTAATTCTATTTCCAAACTAACCTCCTCTTTCTCCGATACCACTACATCCTCAACTTCACCCTCCTCCTCTACCTTTCCCTCCACTCCCACCACCACTCTTACTTCCTCTCCAATACCACAACCCTCAAATACCCTACCCCCCTTTCTCACTTAAACCTATTCCCATATCTACCATAAGAAACTTCTCCAGAAACTAAAGCCATGCTCTAATGCCCCAGACAATATTCCTTCTTACTTCCTTGGCATAACCGCAGAAGCTATAGCCTACCCTATTAGTATTCTAATCAACCGCTCTATCCAAGAAAGCATGGTACCCCAAATTTGGAGAAATGCATTTATCATACCATTGCATAAAGGTGGCAGTAATAACAATATTACAAACTTCCGTCCCATAGCTATTCTGTCTCCCATCTCTAAACTCTTAGAAAAATGTATCCATTTGCAGCTCCTACCTTACCTCTTAGACAATCACCTGCTGACTCCAACTCGGCATGGCTTTAGACCCAGCCATAGTACTGTGACAGCACTCCTCTCCTTCCTAAAAACTATAAATAAAGCCCGGGACTCTGGACACATTGTTTCTACCCTTCTACTAGACCTCTCAAAGGCCTTTGACACTCTCTCTCCTAAACTACCCCTAAATAAACTTTCCCAACTTATCTCCTTCCTCAAACTGGTTCTCTAGTTACTTCTCTAATAGAGCTCAAGCAGTTAAATGGAAAAAAGCCACCTCCTCATTCCTTAATATCCCAACTGGGGTCCCCCAAGGTTCCATATTGGGTCTTCTTCTATTCAACATCTTCATAAATGACTTCCGCAATTCCATCCCATTCTCTATTACTCAATATGCAGACGATTCAACTATTATCTGCTCGGCCACATCCATCCCTGTACTCCAAAAGCTTACACAAGACGCATTCTCAATCACTGAACAATGGATGAGAAAAAAACACCTAGCAGTAAATGCTTCTAAAACCAAATTAATGGTATTTACACCCTCTAAACACATCTCTATCAATCCAAACTCTTTTTTTTTAATCACTAGTAACACAACCTTGGAATTGGTGCCAGAGGCTGTTACTTGGGGTTCAAATTGATAGTCAGCTTAAATTCAACTCCCACATACAACTTAACATCAAAAAAACTCATCAAAAACTAGGCATGCTCTACCGACAAAATCATATCCTTACACCCTCTACTAAAATCACTGTCTCTTCCACAGTCCTGATTCCCTCTTCTTTATGGAGCCCCACTCCTGACTAACCTACAATCTTCCCTCAAAACACAACTTTCCTCATGCTACAATAAAATAGCCAAATTCGCTACTAGTTATAAAGCATCTACTCACCATTGTTCTATCCACAAACTAGAATGGCTAGAACTACCCAACCAACTCATCTATTCTCAACTTACTCTTGCTCATCAGCTCATTTTCAAACCCTTCCTTTGTCCATCTCTCATCTGCCTTTAAAATGCACAAGCCCAATAGAGTACTCGGAACTAATAACCAAAACCTAATTGAATTATACAAACAAATACGACCCCCAGGTAAAAATCTCCTATCCTATAGTCTAGCTAGTCTCTGGAATTCCCTACCTCCAGCTATTCGTACCACCTTCAACCATTTTACATTCACAAAATCCCTTTACTGTCATCTGCTAACCCAGTGGGAATGCTCTTGCACCCACCCTTCATAAATCAAGACTGCCTTTACCTCTTTCCTCCTACATACCAACAAGAACTCAAGTCTGCCTTTACCTCCATGTTCATCGTGCATACAGCTGCAGTCATAACATGGGTTCTCCTGCCGTCAGGTGGGTTCTCAGTTGGCCGAATTCCAAAGTGTAGGTCTGGCGTCTGTCGTCGCTTCTTTTCTGGCGTCAGTGCGACAGGGGTATAAGAACCAGCCAACGCCATTTTCTTCAGTCTTTCTTGCCGCGTGGTGCCCGAAGCAGAAGCAGTTTGCAAGTGCCGGTCAGCCAGCTCCTGAAATTACGAAAATTTTGCAACCGAAGTACTGACACACGAGGTCCGCGGCCTCTACCGACACCACGCCAAAGCAGACTACACGTGGTCCGGTTCTCAGCGAGGCGCCTACACAGCCCCTGACTACCAGCGACACTACATTGGCGGTGTCGCCTGTGCCAGAGGTCACAGGCTCCTCGGCCCACACGCCGACTACAGATACCGAAGCCACTCTTGGTGGTGAATCTCACTGTGGACAGGTCTACCTCTTCTCAAGGTGTCTTCAGACTTTCCTCTTTTTCCATCAAGGCTTACACTAAGTGTAAAGCAGCCATGCATTCGAAGAGACAAGCTACACAAGGCCCATCTCCAGGCCCCATGCCTAAAAAAACAAATGCTTAAAATGGCTGAGGATTTGATTACTCAGGGGTTCACAACCCCCCCCCCCCCCAAAAGGCCCAGAGTGGAGGAAGAACCCCCCTCTGATCAGGGCTCCATTCTTTCAGAGCACTCTGAACAGGAACATTCTTACTCCCCTTTTGAAGATTCTGATGCTGAGGAGTTCATCCCCTCCCCCCAGAGGATTGCTCATTTGGGGAAACTTTGCATACCTTAAGGGAACACTTCCAATGGGAAGGCCAAGATTGTTTAGATTCCAAGAAAAGGCTAAGGGAATTTTTCTTTCTACCTCAGCACAGGCCTCTAGCTGTACCTGCTGTCTTGGACATGCTAGATGTGTACTCTGTCTGCCTTAACCCGGATTCTCTACCTCTAGCTCCAGTCAAGCCTGACTGGTACTACAGGGTTCCTGACTCGCACCAATTTCTATACAAAAGCCATGCTGCTGATTCTCTACCTCTAGCTCCAGTCAAGCCTGACTGGTACTACAGGGTTCCTGACTCGCACCAATTTCTATACAAAAGCCATGCTGCTGACCCAGAAACTATCTCACAGGGCCCCAAGGGAGTTTAAGGCCTCCACTGCTGAAAATCCATTACCTTCTGAGAGAGATTACAGATCCTTAGAAAGGTGGGGAAAAAAGGTATATACCTCTGCCACCTTAACCATGAGGGCATTAAACTGTCAGTTCCATATGCTAAAGTACCAACAGTTTTTATCACATTTGAGAAGTAAAATGTCACAACCTGAACAACCAGACTTGAAGGAGTTGCAGGATTTGATGCATAGTGCAGAACAAGTGGGTAAACATTCCTTGCAATGTGGTTTTGATGCTCTAGAGGCCTCATGTAGAGCTGCTGTTACAGGATCAGTCATACGTAGGCATGCCTGGCTCAAGGAACAAACCTTACCAGATCATGTCAAAGCTAAAGTACTAGATGCTCCTCTAAAAAAGGATGTATTTGGTGCTAATGTTGAGGAGGTATTAAGGAAAATGGGGGAAAAGGCTAAATCATTACCAACAGTGAAAGATTTTCTACAGGTACAACCCCCACGTTTCAGTAGAAATTGGCCTTCCAAAAATTGGTCCTTTCCAGCCACGGACAGACCCCAAAGAGGTAGATACAGGCGCCCGAGTGGCAGAGGGCAATCCCAAGGATCGTTTAGAGGCAGACAATGTCAAGCTCCTACACAGAGGTGGTGAGGATAGCTCGCAACCTTTCAGAAAGCAAGCCCAATGACTTTCCCCTTTGCATGCCAAGCAAGACTCAAATGGCAGCACCATTAGGTGGAAAACTGGCATTATTTTCAAAAAATTGGCATATTGTCACAAGACAAATGGATCCTGGACATTAAAAACAGAGGCTACAGATTCCATTTTCACACCCTTCCAAAAATGAGAGGCATGCCAAACCTGCCACACAATCAAAGGGCAGAGGCACAAAGACTAATTTCAGATCTCATAGACATGAAAGCTATTCAAGAGGTACCTACGCACGAACAAGGTCAAGGTTTCTATTCCTGGTACCAAGGAAGGGAAAAGATTGGAGACCTATTTTGGACCTATCCATCCTAAACACATTTCTACTCGTACCAAAATTCAAGATGCTCACTCTACAGCAGCTTCTTCCCATGCTGGGCAAGGAGTCTTGGCTGGTAACATTGGACCTCAAGGAGGCATACCTGCATGTCCCAATCGGACAAAATTGCAGAAGATACCTCAGATTTCTTGCAGGTTCGACCCATTATCTATTCTCTGCGTTGCCCTTTGGCTTATCTACTGCACCCAGAGTATTCACAAAATGCCTGGCATCAGTAATTGCCTTCTGCAGACTTCAAGGGATACAAATATACCCCTATTTGGACGACTGCCTGATCCAAGCGGACAGCAAGCGCATTCTTCTGAAACATCTGGCTTATGTAATAATGTTGTTGAATTCTCTGGGATACACAGTCAACAAAAAGAAATCAAGGCTAATACCCTCTCGGAAAATAATTTTCCTGGGTGCCAACTTGGACACAAACACCCAGATGGCCTACCTCATGCCAGAGAAGAAGGGGCAACTAACTCAATACTTCAGAACACTAGCAAATTGCACCAGGCTGACTGCAAGGAAAATCCTGCAGGCTCTGGGATTCATGGCATCTTGCATCTTACTAATACCATGTGCAAAGCTGCATATGAGGAAACTTCAATGGTACCTGAAAAACCTATGGTCTCAACACAGCCACAGCCTGGAAACAAAAATACCACTAATTCCATGTCTTCAAAAGGAATTCCTGTGGTGGGCTCAAGCATGCCAAGTGTAAACAGGTCTCCCATTCAGCAAGCCTCAAGCAAAGCAAGTAATCACAACAGACGCCTCGGACTACGCCTGGGGGAGCGCACATGACAAATCAGTGCTTTCAGGGCAAATGGGCAAATGGTCCCAAAAGGAAAAGCACCTACACATCAATCAAAAGGAAATGCTAGCAGTAATAAATGCTATTACAGCTTTCAAAGACCTCCTGCAACCTGTTCAACTATTGATAAGGACAGACAACACCACAGTAATGTGGTACATAAACAGGGAGGAACCCATTCATACCCCCTATGCAGACTGGCCATGTCACTTTGGAACATGGTCCTGGACTTACAAATCTAATTACAAGCACAGTACTTGCCAGGCAAGGAAAACACGCTAGCAGACAACCTAAGCAGAAATATGACAGATCCACACGAATGGAATTTGCTTCCTCAAGTTTTTACAGAGATAATTCAAGCATGGGGAAGGCCAGACATGGATCTCTGTCTCCCACGAAAATCACCAATTGACAAAATTCTGCTCAAGGATCTTTCATCCAAAGGCCTGGAGAGTGGAAGCTGTCTCTCTTTCAGTTGGACATCAATGACCGTTTATGCCTTCCCACCTCTTCCTCTACTGCCCAAAGTTCTATTAAAAACCAGAGCAGACGGACCAAAGTTGATTCTCATTGCTCCAGACTGGCCAAGACAATACTGGTACCCACTCCTGAGGAGCCTGACGCATTCCCCACCATGGACCCTGCCTCCAATACCTTCTCTTCTGACTCAGCACAGCTTCAAAACTCTTCAGTCAGCTAAAAACACTCAATCTAGCCGCATGGAAGATTCCTTAGCATCACAACAGACCCTACTCTCTAAGGAGGTGCAGGATGTAATTTTGGAGGCCAGAAGGCAGTCTACCAGGAAAGCTTACTCCGCAAAATGGAAACAGTTTTGTCTGGAATGAGGAAAGGCCAGGATCCTGGAAAACTAAATTTACCTCTAATATTACAGTATGTAGCTGAGCTGCTAAGCAGTGGACTTTCTCCTCCATCAAAATCCATGCCTCAGCCATTTCTGCAGAATACAACACTGATCCACCCTTATTCTCTCACCCCCTCTTAAGACAGTTCCTCAGAGGGGCTAAGAATCTAAAACCCCCAAGGAAACAACCAATACCTGCTTGGGATCTCACTTTCATTCTAGAAAAACTGACCTTGCCTCCTTTTGAGCCAGCTGCCTCCTCAGATTTGCAATATTTGTCCTGGAAAACAGCTTTCCTTCTGGCTATTACCTCAGCTCGTAGGGTATCGGAATTACAAGCTCTCATGGCTGTGCAGCCTTTCATCATCTTCCATCAGGACAGAGTTTCCTTACGAACCAACCTGTCCTTTATGCCAAAAGTGGTATCTAGGGTACCTTTGAATCGGGATATACACTTGCCTACCTTTTATCCTAATCCTCAAAACAAAAGGGAGAGATTACTACATTCTTTGGACATCCACAGACAACTGTGTTATTATTTGGACAGAACAAAGCCTTTCAGGAAATCAGATTAGCTCTGTGTCCTATGCTGTAGGAGCTCAAGGAAAGCCAGTTTCCAAACAGACATCTCAAAATGGATAGCCCACTGCATACGCTTTTTCTATTTTCATGGCAAAACTGTACCTACAGGCATCATATCTCACTCCACAAGGGCCACGGCTACCTCTGCAGATTTTCAGAGGAGTTCCTACCAAAGATATTTTGGAAGCAGCCACTTGGAGTTCTGTGCATACCTTCTCCAAGCACTACCACCTTCCATTATACTCCAAATCTAGAGCGGGCTTTACCACTACAGTATTGCAGGGCATTCTGACTCCTCCCAGTTCCACCTAGTGCCTACCACCCCTTTCTTAGCTTTGGGATTCTACCCATCTGTTATGACTGCAGCTTGTATGCACGATGAACATAGTACAGTTTTGTACCTACCATAAATGTAGATGTTAAGAGTGCTAATACAGCTGCAGTCCAGGTTTCCCTCCCTCCTTCCCCTCTTGGGACAGGTCCATTGGATAACACCTCCTCATACGACCTGATTGGGGTATTCATTTATGGTGTATTTGCTTGCATCTACTGTATTTTGATTATATTGCATTGTTTTATTACACAAATTTATGTATTGCATTCCTTCTGGGGGCACCTGACATCTGGGGCAAGAAAAACTGAAGAAAATGGCGTCTGCTGGTTCTTTTATACCCCCTGTCGCACTGACGTCAGGGAAGCAACGACAACAGACGCCGGACCTAGACTTTGGAATTTGGCCGACCGAGGACCCGCCTGACTGCAGGATAACCCATCTGTTATGACTGCAGCTGTATTAGCACTCTAACATCTACATTTATGGTAGGTACAAAACTGTACTTTCCTCCTTGACTACAATTTCCTTTCTGCCTCTCCTATAGTACTACTCTGTATCCTTTAGCTAACTTCCTTACTCAAAATGGCTCTCAGTATCTCCACTGAAATGTTTCCATCTCCTAAGCAGTTTCATCAGTAATTCCACCTAAATCTTATACTCTTACTATGTAATTTTGTAAATACATATCCAAAAACTATGTAACCTTGTTTCTGGAGCTTTTCACTCCAGGAGTCCATTGAAAATAGGTTCATCTTGGCCCAGTGGACTATCCTGGTAAACCAACTGCAAATAAAATAAAAAATAAAAATATACAAGCCCAGGGGTTTGCCGTCTGATCCAGGAGTGGTGTTAGTATACATTTTTTTAAAGTAGAATAGAGGCAACTAGACGTATGACTTTGAAGTGGAAGGGGTGGGTAAATGCTAGGATGGGCAATGTGGGAGGTGTGGAGTTAATCGGTGGGAGATTAAGGAAATCTTAAAGGTAAAAGAATTTTTGTTGTGCCATATTGAATATTCGTACTATGGGTGTCATAATGTTTCCTTCCTATAAGTAGGGTAATATCTTTCCAAAAGTGTTTGGGTAATTTTCTTTGGAGATATCCTTTGTGCCTTTTATGGGCTTATTGGCTAGGTAAGACTAAAGGACGCGTGGCTGTCTGACAAACCTACTAGTAAACTTGAGTAATAGGCAGACTGCATTTTTTTTTTCTGGCTTATTTAGATTGCTAATACTAGAGTATTCTAAATATCTGTGGTCTGATCCAACTACCTTCTCTGCTGTTTGTCCCATTTTTTTCTCTGTGCACATGTTCAGGAAAAACCTTAAATGAGCTTTACTTTTCCATTCCAGCTAATATTCTGCATTTTGACTGGCTCTGCTAGTGGTACACATGCCTCTCAACTGCCCCAGTTTTGCATCATTTGTCAGCTCGTTTATGCAAGTTAGTTGTTACACCCACACCTACACAGCATCACCGGGGTGGGGTTTGGTACTGGAGTAAACTAATATTTTTATGTGTAAACCAACATCTTGTAAGGTTTTAGTTGTAAAACCTTGGGCTCAATCTCAAAATAAATTTTCCTTGAATCTGTGCTATATCTGTTAAATTCTTAAATGTTCTTCTCCGAAGGCAAGAAAACTTCCAGATTGGTACCTTGTTTCTGTTTATTTCTACAGAGTACACATTTTGGAGAGAGTAAGTCAGCCATTCAGAATTCTCCAACTACAGTGTGAGGTTTTTCAGCAAATTTTATTTTAATAGTAGTGTAAAGTATAATCTGAAGTAGTTAACTTAATTTGTGCAGCAACCTTTGGGAATCGGATCTGACCTGGGATCCGAGCCGGCAGTTTTCAACAGCTTTAGATCAGAGCTCCAAGCTCCTCTCCCCCTCCCCATAATCCCCTGCCAACCCTGACTGTCCCAAGATCTAGTTTGCTGCGGTTTAGTTCAACTTGATCGAGTATCCTGGCGTTCTCGTTCTCTGAGAGAAAATTTAACTTTTTACAACTTTTCTTTAATCTTTGGTGTGAGTGTTTAGCCCCATGTCCTTCATGGATGCATCTGCAGTCATAACAAATGGGTTGTCCTGTCGTCAGGCAGCCCTTCGGTCGGCCGGATTCCAAAGTCTGGGTCCGGCTTCGGCTGATGTCGCACTTCACCCGACGTCATCTCTGCTGGTCTTCGGGTATAAAGGCATCAGCCGACGCCATTTTCCTCAGTCTTTCTTGCGCGTGGCCAAGCAGAAGCTGTTCGCAAGTGCCGGTCGGTCAGATCCAGAGATTACTACTACCGAATACTACTTCGAAGACTTCTAAAAAGCTAAGTACCCCGTTGGGGACTCTTTCTTGCCTCAGCCGATGTCAGAAAAAGTCAATAACTGTTTAACTTGTGGGAAACAAATACCTCAAAGATTTCCACTCTTATTGTCTACCTTGCTTAGGCCCAGACCACGACGTAGCAGCCTGTTCGGCCTGTGCTTCCTTCAACCGACGAACGCTAAGGCGTCGGTCGGAGTTTGCTGAACAGTTTTTCGGCTCAGACTTTGCTTACATTATGCCGTCGGATCCTCCGACTACCCAAATTGTTAAACGCAAGGAAAAAGACCGACACTCACGGTCCGCGGTTTCGGCCGAAACCACGGTTAAGCAAGCCGCGAGTGCCTCTGTTTCGGCCGAAACCGAGAAAACTGGTCAATCTTCAGCCGAATCCATGGCTACTACTGAGGCTCCTGCTACCTTACCTGAATCTGCCTCAAATTTTGCCTACAACTGCGGTTTCTAGTGAGTTATCGGACACCATCCCTTTGGATGTTTCTACCCCAGCACGTGGTGCTGCTAGACCCCCTGCAGCCATGTCTATCAAGGCCTTTGCCAGGGCTAAAGCAGCCAAATCTGTTAAGTCAGTGTCTGTTAAACCTCCCTCACACAGGCCCACTTCTAGTTCACAAATGCTTACTCTGGCAGAAGTTTTAATATCCTTAATTAGGGGATCCCAATCTCACCCAGACAGGGCCTCTCAGCCCCCAGAAAAGAGACCTAGGACAGAGCCCCCCGAGCCAGTGTCCTCTGATGATTCTGCGGATGACTCCGACATTACAGAACAGCCAGAGGATCCTTTTTCTACTTATGAAGACTCCGATGCTGAAGAATCCATTCCAGCTGCCTCTCCACCAGAGGAATTTTCCTTTGGGGAAACCTTACATGCCATGAGAGAACAATTTCAATGGCAGGGACAAGATTTCTCAGATTAAAGAAAAAGGCTTAGGACTTTTCTGCATTTACCACAACATAGGCCCTTAGCTATACCTCCTGTTTTGCCTGTTGTGGATGATGCATTTAATGATGTCTGCACTGCTCCTGATTCTTTACCTCCAGCCCCTGCCAAACCTGATAGATTTTACAAGGTTCCAGACACTCATCACCACTTATACAAGGCCCCACTGGCAGACCCCGAAACTATTTCCCAGGGGCCTAAGGCAGTAGCCTTGACCACAGCAAAAAACCCTATTCCTTCAGAAAGGGAATCCAGGTCCTTGGACAGATGGGGGAAAAAAGTTTACACCTCTGCTACTCTCTCAGCTAGAGCTTTAAACTGTCAGTTTCACATGATCCAATACCAAGAGTTTATGCTTGATCAGTTAACTAAAAAAGTATCCTCTGATGAATCTATAGATAAGAAATATGTATTAGAAATGGTGAATAACATACAACAGGTTAGTAACCATTCCTTAAAATGTGGCTATGATGCACTGGAGGCTTCATTTAGATCAGCCATGACTGGCACAGTGATAAGAAGACATGCATGGTTGAAAGAGCAGGTCTTACCGGATCATGTTAAAGCTAAGCTATTAGATGCTCCTATGGATAAGGCCAGTTTATTTGGTACACCTGCCCAGCAGGTAATGAAGAAAATGGAAGAAAAGGCAAAATCTGTACAAACAGTTAAAGATTACTTACAGGTTCAGCCCCCAAGGTTTAGCAGGAACTGGCCTGCCAAAAATTGGTCCTTTCCTGACCCCACAAGATCCCAAAGGGGCAGGAATAGACGCTCCAGAGGCAGAAATCAATCCAGAGGAGGTGCCTACAGAGGACGACAGTGGCAAGGTAATAACAGAGGCACAGACACAACCACTACCACTGCAACAGGACAATCACAGTGACTTGGCTCTAACTCCGCCTACCAGGGAGCAAATAGCAGCACCATTAGGCGGAAAATTAACCTTATTTTCGAAAAATTGGCACTATATCACAAAAGACAAGTGGATTTTGCAAACCATAGACCAAGGCTACCGGTTCCACTTCCACACCTTACCAGTAAAAAGAGGAATGCCAAACCTGCCTCCAAATCAAAAAATAGAAGCTCTACAGCAGATAACGGAATTAACAAAGATGAGAGCTGTGGAAAGAGTACCAATAACAGAACAGGGCAAAGGATTCTATTCCAGACTCTTTCTAGTACCAAGAAAAGAAAAAAGTTGGAGACCTATTCTCGGCCTGTCCATCTTAAACACATATATCATTGTCCCAAAATTCAAAATGCTGACCCTACAGCAACTTCTTCCCATGCTGGGCAAGGAGTGTTGGCTGGTAACTCTAGATCTCAAGGAGGCATACCTGCACGTCCCCATTCGACCAAATTGCAGAAGATACCTCAGATTTCTTGCAGGATCAGAGCATTATCAATTCTCAGCATTGCCCTTTGGCTTATCTACTGCGCCCAGAGTATTCACAAAATGCCTGGCATCAGTAATCGCTCACTGCAGACTACAGGGAATCCAAATTTATCCATACCTGGACGACTGCCTGCTACAAGCGGACAACAAAAGCAAGCTGACAACAGATTTACAAAGGGTCATTTACTTGCTACAAGCCCTGGGATACACAGTCAGTTTACAAAAGTCAAGGCTGATACCATCCCAAACAAGAACATTCTTGGGCGCGGAATTGGACACAGTAAAACAAATGGCATTCCTAACTGCAGAAAAACAAAAAGAACTCCCTCTTTACTTCTTGGCATTAACAAAACAGAACAAACAGCAAGAAAAGTTCTGCAGGCCTTGGGCTTCATGGCATCATGCATAATCTTGGTCCCACATGCCAGACTGCACATGAGAAAACTACAGTGGTACCTAAAGAATTTATGGTCTCAACACAGGCACAGCCTGGAAGCAGAAATACCACTAATCCCTTGCCTAAAACAGGAGTTCCTATGGTGGGCTCAAGCATGCCAGTCAAACCCAGGCCTACCCTTCCACAACTTTCAAACAAGCCAAACCATCACAACAGACGCCTCAGACGTAGGATGGGGGGCGCACATGCTGGACAAATGCGTACAAGGATTGTGGACTCAGGACCAGCTGCACCTGCACATAAACCAAAAAGAAATGCTGGCAGTAAAACTGGCAATGCAAAAATTCAGACCATTCCTCAAAGAAGGCCATTTGATGATAAGGACAGACAACACCACAGTCATGTGGTACATCAACAAACAGGGAGGCACTCATTCATACCCCCTATGCAGAATGACTTTGGACCTCTGGAATCTGGCACTCAGCTACAACATCCAGTTACAGGCAATATTTGTACCGGGAAAAGAGAACACCCTAGCAGACATGTTAAGCAGAACCACCTCGGATGCTCACGAATGGATGCTACACCCGGACATCTTCAAGACCATCACAAGGAAATGGGGAATGCCACAAATAGATCTATTCGCTTCCTCTCTCAATAACCAGCTCAAAAAATTCTGCACAAGGACATTCCACCCACTTGCATGGAAGGTGGATTCGCTCTCCTTCAGCTGGAAAGGTCTGACAGCATATGCATTCCCACCTCTTCCCTTGATACACAAGGTATTACTGAAAATCAAAGAGGAACGTCCAAGGATAATCCTGATAGCTCCGAACTGGCCAAGACAACACTGGTACCCATTGCTGAGGAGCATGTCTCAGGAGAAAATGTGGTCAATACCCCTGATGCCTTTGATGTTAACTCAGAACAACTACAGCATCATGCATCCAAACCTAAAAACTTTGCAACTGACTGCCTGGAACATCACATAGCAGCAACTAATCCAGATCTTTCCCAAAGGGTTGAAGACATTATCCTTGAAGCCCGCAGACCTTCAACAAGAAGGAACTATGCAGGAAAATGGAAAAGGTTTGTCATTTGGAGTGCTGAAAGAGGAAAAGATGTGTCTAATATAGATATTGCTAACATTCTGGAGTATTTGGCAGAGCTTCTACATACAGGCCTGTCCTATTCCTCCATCAAGATACATGCATCAGCTATTTCAGCAGAATACAGCTTCGATCCACCCGTCTTTTCACATCCTCTACTCAGGCAGTTCCTCAGAGGGATCAAGAATGTAAAACCTCCTAGGAAACCACCATTACCAGCATGGGACTTGAACTTTGTGCTGGAAAAGTTGACACTCCCTCCGTTTGAACCAGCAGCAACAGCAGATCTACAGCACCTGTCATGGAAAACTGCTTTCCTACTGGCAATTACCTCAGCAAGGAGGGTTTCTGAACTACAGGCCTTAATGGCAGTACAACCCTTCCTAATCTTCCATCAAGATAGGGTGTCCATGAGAACTAATCCTAAATTTATGCCTAAGGTGGTATCGAGAGTGTCTTTAAACCAGGCAATCCACCTACCTACCTTCTTCCCCAATCCACAAAACAGAGGGGAAAGAATGCTGCATACCTTGGATGTACATAGACAGCTACGCTACTACCTGGACAGAACCAAAAGTAACAGAAAAACTGACCAGCTTTTGGTAGCCTATGCATCAGGAAGGGAAGGAAAAGCAATTTCCAAACAGACAATCTCCAAATGGATAGGAAATTGCATAAGATTCTGTTACTCCTACCATGGAAAACCAATTCCACAGAACATAAGGCCTCATTCTACAAGGGCTACAGCCACTACCACAGCTTTCTTACGAGGAGTGGCAACCAAGGACATTATTGAGGCGGCTACTTGGACCTCCGTGCATACATTTGCCAAGCATTATAATTTACCTCGGTATTCTAGATCCCGAGCAGGGTTTGCCACTGCTGTACTGCAAGGGATCCTAACCACACCATAATTTTTTCTTCCCCCTCCCCTAGTTGGCTATGGTATTCTACCCATTTGTTATGACTGCAGATGCATCCATGAAGGACATAGTACAGTTTTGTACCTACCGTAAATGTAGATGTCTGAACTGGATAGCATCTGCAGTCAGGATTACCCTCCCTCCTTCCCCTCTGTGGTACTCCTAGGGTATTTACCTTCCAAATAGCTAGCTGGGGGGGGGGGGAGTCTCTTATGGTGTATTTGTTTGTATATATGTACATGCCTGTTTTTTGTGTTTGCCTTCTATCTTTTTGAAAACCTTGGCATTTATCCAAAATTTAGCCTTCCAAGAGGGCAACTGGGGCAAGAAACACTGAGGAAAATGGCGTCGGCTGATGCCTTTATACCCGAAGACCAGCAGAGATGGCGTCGGTTGAAGTGCGACATCAGCCGAAGCCGGACCCAGACTTTGGAATCCGGCCGACCGAAGGGCTGCCTGACGACAGGACAACCCATTTGTTATGACTGCAGATGCTATCCAGTTCGGACATCTACATTTATGGTAGGTACAAAACTGTACTTTTTTAGTCTAAACTTTTATTTCTAGTTATACTCCCCCTTCCTTCGTGGTTCCGTCAATGTGTGTGTTTGGGGCCTTGTGTGTTACTTTCTTATGTCTGTCTGAGTTCCCAAAGATAATGTTTTCTAAGTGCACCGAGTGTGGCCATAAGCTGTCCCCAGCGGATGGCCACACTGTATTGTGCCTTGGGGTTGAACACTTGTCCTCTGGTTGTGCCATTTGTGCAGCGTTCAACCCCATGGCACTTGAGGACCAGAGGTCTAAGCTGATTCTGGCGGGTCTTCTGCCCCCGGACTCTGCTTCTACCTCCGGTCCTTCCGTGGCTCCCGCAGTGGCTGCGGCGGCTGCCACTTCTGCTTCCCTCCCCCGGGACTCAACCTCCCGCCTTAGGCTCGGAGGAGGGAGAAGCACTAAAAGCGGTGGGCCGAGGCCTCTGCTTCGGCCCCCCTGGCTAAGCGGTCTTCTCCCTCCAGGTCTTCTGGTTCTCCTTCTCTGATCCGGTCCCCATGCTTTTCACCGGGTCCTGAGGAGGAGACCCGATCTCCTTCGAGGTCATCGAGGCAACACTCCCGCCCTGCCTCGGTGGCCTCGTCGATCTACGAGAAGTCTCACAGATGCAGATTTGGACCGGATGATAAGATTCCTCCAGGCCCAACTGCAGATGGGAGTGCTCCTGCCTCCCTCCCTTCTGAGGGGGAGCTCGACCCCCTTCTTTGCCCCAATTAGCTCCTTCTCCGTCCTGATTCCCGAGTTCGGAGTCTTCGGAGCTGGGCAGCCTTGGAGCCGGGGGGTGTGTTGGCGCTGATAGTCTCTGGTACTTCGGCGCCGACACTTCCCTCAAGTCTGTCTGGTCCATTTTCTTTGGATCCGAGCTCTCTTAGCAGAGGGCTGAGCTTCGGATCCGGCAGTATCTGTATGCCTTCGGCTCAGTCTGGGTCAGAGCATGCCGGTCCGTCTGATCGCTTCGGCGCCGGCCCCGATCTGTCCGCCGGATCCAAGGGAGAGTCTGCTTTCGGATCCCAGAGAGCAGCTCTCCCTCGGCATTCAACGTGGTGGAGAGGGTTCTGTCGAGGGATTCCAGGCCCCCGACCCTTGCCACGGCTCCACCCTGCACTCCTCATTTGGGCCCGGCTTCCATCACCCGGCCCCAGGAACAGCTTGCTTTGACATCCCAGGTAGTTCCAGTGGAACAAGACGTTGCTGGTGAGACCTCGGACAGCCCCCCCGAGGAGGTCCCTCTCAAGCGAAGGTGCAAGAGGAGGCACCTGGACTCCCCCCCCCCCCCCCCGAGTCCCTTGACTGAGGACACAGATTTAGAGGAAGGGGAAGGCTCTCAAAGATCACCCCCCCCCCCCGAAGATGTCTCATTTGGTGACATCATGGAGATGCTCAGAATAAAGGGGGGGGGTGGTCTGCTCCAAAGCCTACCTTGGACGAATCCGTGTTCCTGGAGGCATTTGAAGCAGGCCCGTCTACCTCTTGGGTGTCCCCTCCGGCTGACCCCCTGGTAGACTTGATCACTACCAGGGGTGGAAGGAGACTGACACTGGAGCCAGTCCCCAAGCGCCCGGACAAGATCCTTAGCCCACACTCTGACAAGTCCCACTGGAATAAGGGTCCCCCTGTAGATGCCATGTTGGTGGCAAGAGGGAACTTGCTTAGGAGAGCCCCTTGGTTCATCCCCCGAGCAGGGAGTCTCTGTCGATGGACCGTCTAGGGAAGCGGGTGTTTAGTTCAGCGACCTTCTCTGTGAGGTCTCTGAACTATATGGCACACGTGCTTCGACTGCAGCAGGACCTTATGAAAGAGTACACTGCGTCGCACCCAGAGTCCATGTTGGCGGAGGACAAACAATTGCACTCCACCCGGATGGCCACTCTATGATCCATATCTAACACCTCTATGCGGTTTCTGTCTCATGCCATAGGAGCCGCTAGAGCCGGCGGAGCGGGCCTCATTATGCGATGTCAGGCCTGGCTGCGCTCTGATTTCGTGGAACCCTTTAAGGCGTCTTTCGCCTATGCCCCTTTTGATGGTTCTGCCCTCTTTGGCAAAACCGTGTGAGATGCCTTTGTCCAGAGCGAAAAGGGCAGGAAGACGTCTGCCGTCTGAGTCTGCTTCTCTGCTTCCCAGAGGCCCTTTTCTAAGAACCAAAAGGGACAGAAGATGTGGTTCCGGAAGTCGCAACAGTCCTGTCCCACTCCGGACTTCCAGCCCTTCCGCAGCAGAGGAGGGCAGGGTGGACACCCCCCTAGAGGCAGAGGCGGCCCGCGAACTTTTGTATCCAGCGAACCCTTCTCGGACCAACCCACGCAACCTCCCCTGAGGGGCTGCCCGACTGCTCCACTCTGGAGGCAATCGGGGGGGGGAGGGTGTTTCTCGAAGCACCCAGTATCTTGGGAGCTCATCACGACAGACCACTGGGTGCTTCGCGTCATATTCAGAGGATACCAAATTCCCTTTTCTCGTTACCCACGCAGCCCTAGATACCTCCCCGATGTCCCACCTGAGCAGAGGGAGGCCGCAGCAATGGAAATCCAACATTTGCTGGAAAAGAGCCATCCAACACGTCCCCCCAGACCAGTGCGGGTCCAGGTTTTACTCAAAGTTCTTCTTGGTGCCAAAAAAGACTGGGGATTTGACAGATTCTCGACCTGTCTTCCCTGAACCTGTCAGTAACCAAAGAGAAGTTCCGCATGGTCACTCTTCAATCCATTCTCCCCCTTTTGCAGGAGAACGATTGGATGTGCTCTATAGACCTGAAGGATGCATGCTACCACATTATGATGGACAGGCGATCCAGGAGGTTCCTCCGCTTCTGGCTGGGAGCCAGTTATTTCCAATTCATGGTCCTCCCCTTTGGTCTCACCACAGCCCCCAGAGTGTTCAAAGTGTTAGCAGTGATAGCGGCCCACCTGAGTCTCCAGGGAATTCAGTTTTTCCCGTACCTGGACGACTGGCTCCCGACCGCCCCACAAGGCATCTACTCTGTGCAGCCAGAAACTATTTTCTTCGTCTAGCTCCCCGGCTGGGGATCACTGTCAATATAGAGTAGTCTTTTGGACTATAGACTTTATAGGGGCCAGATTGGACACAAACAAGCTCCTAGCTTTCTTGACCACAGACTGGCTATCCCTGAGGCTACATGTGCAGGCCATTCTAAAATCTCCAGCTCCCCTGGCGGAATTGGTCCTGAGGGCTCCTGGCTCAATGGCAGCGATCAACCTATTGCCAATGGCACGTTTGAACATGAGGGTCTTACAATGGACCCTCCAGGTCCAGTGGTCTTTTCTTCACTACCCTCTGAGCCATCCCGTTCCTTTCAGCAGGGCCTGCAAGAGGGCTCTCCTATGGTGGCTCCAATCTCCGGACCTTCAGCAAGGTACTCCCCCTTTTCTATGTCACCTCCACTAGCCAAGGTGACCACGGACACCTCCCGCCTCGGGTGGGGGGGCATTGTTCGGGCAGGACAGTCCAAGGCACGTGGGACCTCACTGCATATCAACGTCCTAGAGATGAGGGCAGTGCTGTTAGCGTTGCAAGCACTTCAGGACCTTCTTCCTGTAGGAACGATTGCGATTCAGATGGACAACATGTTGGTTGTCTAGTACATCAACAAACGGGGGAACCAGGTCTTGCCCACTCTGTCGAGAGGGCATGAGGGTGTGGGAATGGGCAATCTCCTCCACCAACCGCTTTCTCTTGGCAACGCATATTCCGGGATGGTCCAACATCCTAGTGGACAAACTAAGTCACACCATCCTGTTACCATACGAGTGGTCTCTGAATCCCGAGATAGCGAATCGGATCTTTGCCAAATGGGGTCAACCCTGTTGCGATCTCTTTGCCTCTCCCTCGAACAAAAAATGTTACGACTACTTCGCTCTCATTTCCCCCTCCAGGGAACCCCCCGAGAGACGCTCTGGTGCATGCATGATGTCCTTCAAGAATGCAACTGCAGTCATAACATATGGGTTGTCCTGCCTCAGGCAGCCCTCGGTCGGCCGGATTCCAAAACCTGGGTCCGACATCGGCTGATGTCGCATTTCTCTCCGTCAGAGCGGCTGGAGTATATAAGCATCAGCCGACGACATCTTCAGTCTTTCTTGCCGCGCGGTGCCCGAAGCAGTTCGCAAGTGCCGGTCGGTCAGCTCCTGTATTCTTCGAAACCGAAGACATCAAAAAGCTAAGTACCCCGTTGGGGACCTTTTCTTGCCTCAGCCGATGTCAGAATTAACTGAAAGTAAATAATTGTTTGTCTTGTGGTAAACAAATGCCTCATAAGGATTTCCATTCTTACTGCCTCCCTTGTCTTGGGCCAGACCACGACGTCTCGGCCTGTGCTGCCTGTACTCGCTTCAATAAGCGCACTCGGGCGCCGGGCGGAGTTCGCTGAAGACTTTTTTGGCAAACAGAACAACCGACTACACATTTCTAAAAAATGGAAAGACCGGGATCGACCTCGGCCCGCGACTTCCTCAGACTCCACACCAAAACTTACCGCGAGTGCCCTGGTTCCCTCTGAGGCGGTTATTCCACCGCTTGGAACCAAAGACACTGCATTACCGATACCTCCGACACTGGAGGCCACACCGCCAATTATTGATTTTCCTCCGGATACTGTAACCGAGGAAATGCCAGAGACCATTGCTGTGGATAAGGTTAACCCTGCATGCGGGGCTGCCAGGCCTCCCATGTCTGTCTATCAAGGCCTACACACGTGCTAAGGCAGCAAGCCAGGCCAAGCATCACTCTGCTAAAACCTTGCCTCAGCCCTAACCCTGAAGCTCAAATTATGTCCTTGGCCGCAGATCTAATTTCTCTGATCAGAGGCTCCCAGGCCCATCCTGAGAGAGGATACCAGCCTCCTCCTAAGAGGCCTAGTTTTAACCACCTGACCCCCTTTCTTCAGATGAAGATTCTGGGGACTCTGTTCTTTCCGAATCCCGGGAACCCCCTTTTCAGACTTTCAAGGATTCGGATGCAGAGGACTCCATGCCTTCGGCCTCTCCTCCTGAGGATATTTCTTTTGGGGAAGTTCTGCATTCCATGAGGGAGCATTTCCAGTGGCAAGGTCAGGAATTGATTCCAGGAAGCGCCTTCGAACTTTCCTTAAAAAGCCACAACACAGACCCTTAGCTATTCCTCCTGTGCTTGATGTGTTGGATGACCTTTACTCCAGTGTTACCCCTGATTCTCTGCCCCCGGCTCCTGTCAAGCCTGACGGATACTATAGGGTCCCTGAAACCCATTCTCATTTCTTTAGGGCCCATGCTGTAGACTTAGAAACTATTTCCCAGGGGCCTAAGGGGGTTTCTGCTACCACTTCCAAAAATCCTTTGCCTTCCCACAGAGGCAAGGTCCTTAGAGAGATGGGGGAAGAAGGTTTACACCTCTACTTCCTTTTAACTATGAGAGCTCTCAATTGTCTGATTCATATGTTTCAATATCAGGATTCCCTGTTGGATGATTTACAGAAAAAAATTAGCCTCTCCTGACCCTTTAGATAGGAAGTCTTTGCAGGAGGCTGTCCATAACTCTCAGCAGGTTAGTAATCATTTCCTGCAGTGTGGATATGATGCATTGGAAGCTTCATGTAGGGCAGCTATGACAGGAGCGGTCATTCGTAGACATGCATGGTTAAGAGAGCAACCCTTACCGGATCATGTTAAGGCAAAGCTACTGGATGCTTCCTTGGAAAAGAACAAACTTTTTGGTGATAATGCTAAAGATGTGTTAAAGACCGTTGAAGAAAAAGCCAAGTCAGTTCAGACAGTCTAAAAGATTTTCTCCAGGTTCAGCAGGAACTGGCCTTCAAATCCGGAAAAATTTCAAAGGGGCAAGAACAGGCGTGCCCGTGGGAGAGGGCAATATAGAGGATCCTACAGGGGATGCCAATGGCAACCAACAAACCAAAGAGGTGACAGGGGTTTCCCCTGTCACTCAGGGACAATCTCAATGACATGACTCTTAACTTCTCCGACCAAGGAGCAAAAACAAGCTCCTTTGGGAGGAAAGTTATCTCTGTTCTCAGAAAATTGGCACAAACTGACAAAAGACAAATGGTTATTAGACATTATAGATCATGGTTACAGGTTCTATTTTCATACTTTACCAAGAAAACAAGGCATGCCAAATCTTCCACAGAATCAAAAGGCAGAGTCTATCGAGCAAATTTCTCTGCTGGCTCAGATCAAAGCAATAGAAAAAGTGCCTCAACAAGAACAAGGTCAGGGGTTTTACTCAAGACTGTTCCTTGTTCCAAGAAAAGAAAATCAATGGAGACTGATACTGGACTTGTCCGCTTTAAACACTTTTCTCATAGTACCAAAGTTCAAAATGCTGACCTTACAGCAACTCCTTCCCATGCTGGGCAAGGGGTCTTGGCTGATTACTCTGGACCTCAAGGAGGCATACCTGCATGTCCCTATCAGACACAGCTGCAGAAGATACCTCAGATTTCTTGCAGGGTCAGAGCATTATCAATTCTCAGCATTGCCTTTTGGCTTATCTACTGCGCCCAGAGTATTCACGAAATGCCTGGCATCAGTAATTGCTCATTGCAGACTCCAGGGGATTCAAATCTACCCCTACCTGGATGATTGCCTCATACAAGCGGACAACGAACTAACCTTGACAAAAAACTTGAATTATGTCATACCCTTGCTACAGGCTTTGGGATACAGTCAACTTTCAAAAGTCAAGACTTCTACCATCCCAGCAAATAACTTTCTTAGGAGCCAGACTAGACACAGCCTCTCAAATGGCCTACTTGACAGAAGACAAGCAAGAGCAGTTAACTCATTACTTCAAAAGTTTAGCAAAACTCTCCCAGATGACTGCAAGGAGATTCCTACAGGCCCTGGGGTTCATGGCATCTTGCATTCTCCTGGTCCCACTAGCAAGACTACACATGAAAACTTCAATGGTATCTAAAGAGCTTATGGTCTCAGCACAACAACCACCTAGAAGCAATTATCCCACTCATTCCATGTCTTCAAAAGGAATTTCTATGGTGGGCCTCAGCAAGTCAGTCAAACACAGGCATGTCGTTCAAAAAACCTCAGACAACACAGACCATTACCACAGATGCCTCAGACCATGGATGGGGGGCGCACATGGTGGGCAGATGTATTCAAGGACAATGGAATCCAAAGGAAGAACATCTGCATATCGACCAAAAAGAAATGCTGGCAGTAATGCATGCCATCGAGGCTTTTGGACATAAACTTCATCAAGGCCACCTTCTAATAAGGACAGACAACACCACTGTGATGTGGTACATAAACAAGCAGGGAGGTACTCACTCTTTCCCCCTTTGCAGGCTAACAATGAATCTTTGGGAAAAATCACTGAGTCTAAACATACAACTACAGTCCCAATTTGTTCCAGGCAGAGACAATGTTCTGGCGGACAGTCTAAGCAGGAATTTCCTAGACCCACATGAATGGAGGTTACATCCAGACATCTTTGCACAACTAACCTCGGCATGGGGCAGGCCAGACGTAGACCTATTTGCCTCCCAACTCAATCATCAGCTACAAAAGTTCTGCTCAAGGACAAATCATCCACAAGCATGGAAGATAGATGCTCTCTCGTACAACTGGAGCTCCCTAGTCATCTATGCATTTCCACCTCTGCCACCGATGACCACAGTGTTACTAAAGATCAAAGCAGAGCAGCCAAAGGGAATCCTAATAGCTCCGAACTGGCAGACACAACACTGGTACCCACTACTACGGAGCATATGTCGCAACAAACCGTGGGCCCTTCCCAAATGGCCTCAACTGTTGACTCAACACAACTTCAGGACAGCTCATCCCAACCTCCAGACTCTACAGCTAACAGCTTGGAAGATCCCATAAATAACCTCAATTTATCTCTCTCCAAGGAAGTTCAGCGGATACTCACAGAAGCTCGCAGACCATCCACCAGAAGGGCTTACTCAGCCAAATGGAAGCGTTTCAGCATTTGGAATACCAACAAGGGTCAAGATGCATCAGTACTGAGCATTCCCCTCATTCTGGAGTACTTGGCAGAATTGCTAAATAAGGGACGTTCATACTCTTCCATAAAAATACATGCTTCCGCTATCTCAGCTAGATACAACACTGACCCGCCTGTGTTCTCACATTCTTTGCTAAGGCAATTTCTTGGAGGGATCAAGAATATAAAACCTCCAAGAAAGGCACCAGTACCAGTTTGGGATCTCAATTTTGTGTTAAAAAAAATTGACTCTACCTCCCTTAGAGCCAGCAGCTTCAGCGGATTTACAATTTCTGTCCTGGAAGACAGCTTTCCTGCTGGCCATTACCTCAGCTAGAAGGGTTTCAGAATTACAGGCACTAATGGCAATACCAGCCTTCATAATCTTCCACCGAGACGGGGTCTCCTTACGAACCAATCCTTTTCTGCCAAAAGTGGTATCTAGGGTCTCTCTAAATCAGGCAATTCACCTGCCTACTTTCTTCCCCAATTCTGAAAACAAAGGGGAAAGACTTGTTGCATACTTTGGACATACATAGACAACTTCGCTACTATCTAGACAGAACCAAGATCAGTAGGAAGTCCGATCAGCTATTTGTAGCTTACGCTCCTGGAGTACAGGGAAAAAATTTCCAAACAGACAATTTCAAAATGGATTGGACATTGCTTCAGATATTGTTATTCCTTCCATGGAAAGTGTGCCAGCCAATATCAGACCACACTCTACCAGAGCTACAGCCACCTCCACAGCCTTCTTAAGAGGGGTGCCTACAAAGGATATACATTTTCCAAACACTACAACCTCCCTTTATTTTCCAGATCCAGAGCAGGCTTTGCTTCGGCAGTCCTGCAGGGATTGCTAGCTACACCATCCTTTTCCTAGAACATACCACCTCCCCCAGCTAAGCTATGGTATTCAACCCATATGTTATGACTGCAGTTGCATTCTTGAAGGACATAGTACAGTTTTGTACCTACCATAAATGTAGATGTCCGATAGATATGCAACTGCAGTCGGGTTTTCCCTCCCTCCTTTCCCCTCTATGCCTTGGGTCCACTCCTCTCCCTGTTATTCTTAGCTGGGGATATCTGTTATGGTGTATCTGTTTATTGCTTACTTATTTGTCTGGAAACCTATTTTTGTTTAAAAAATTTGATTTTAGCCTTCCTTGTAGGGCACCTGGCATCTGGGACAAGAAACACTGAAGAAGATGGCGTCGGCTGATGCTTATATACTCCAGCCGCTCTGACATCGAGAGAAATGCGACATCAGCCGACGTCGGACCCAGGCTTTGGAATCCGGCCAACTGAGGGCTGCCTGAGGCAGGACAACCCATATGTTATGACTGCAGTTGCATATCTATCGGACATCTACATTTATGGTAGGTACAAAACTGTACTGCCTCCCTACTAGTAAACAGAGTAGTAGGCAGACTGCATTTTTTTTTCTGGCTGATTTAGATTGCTAATACTAGAGTATTCTAAACATTTGTGGTCTGATCCAACTACCTTCTCTGCTGTTTGTCCTAGTGTTTTTCTGGGTGCACATGTTCAGGAAAAACCTTAAATGAGCTTTACTTTTCCATTCCAGCTAATATTCTGCATTTTGACTGGCTCTGCTAGTGGTGCACATGCCTCTCAACTGCCCCAATTTTGCATCATTTGTCAGCTCGTTTATGCAAGTTGTCTTAACACCCACACCTACACAGCATCACCGGGGTGGGGTTTAGTACTGGAGTCAACTAATACTTTTATGTGTAAACCAACTTCTTGTAAAGTTTTAGTTGTAAAACCTTGGGTTCAACCTCAAAATGAATTGTCCTTGTATCTGTGCTAGATCTCTGTTAAATGCTTAAATGTTCTTCTCCGAAGGCAAGAAAACTTCCCGATTTGGTACCTTGTTTCAGTTTATTTCTACAGAGTACACATTTTGGAGAGTAAGTCAGCCATTCAAAATTTTCTTCAACTACAGTATGAGGTTTTTATCAAATTTTATTTTAATAGGAGTGTAAAGTATATTTCCTACAAACTTGACAGTTTTGAGTTGTAATACTGACTTGTGTGTTTTTTTTCAAGGCCAGTCGATCGGTTGGAAAGGCCTATGCGAGGACGTGGAAGAGGAGGAATGCGAGGCAGAGGTAGGGGAGGTCCCCCACCTAGGAATGTGGATGGCTTTGACCAGAGAGGAAAACGAGACTTTGAAAGGCACAGTGGAAGTGACAGGACGTAAGTTTAACAGTTTAGCTGTAAATATGAATGCTTAATGGCTGATTTACTGTGTGTTTGCTGTTTTACAGAAGTTTCCTTTCAATTTTCATAAGTGAAGAGTCTTTGCTAACTTGACTACCTGGTTAACTTGGTGCTTTCACAGAAATGTTATGTAGACTAGAAGCATTCTTAACTAGATTGGTGTTGACAAATCTTTTCTACTCTGACTGTGCCTCTGTACTGTTTTCAGTGATATGACTTGAAATGTATGGGGCGGTGCATACCTTTTGATATCTGGTCTGTAAGCGCTGTAATTTAGTTTATTTTTCAACAGCCCGCATTTGGCATAATCCTCACCGAAGTTCCATGCTGTGGGATTGGCATGTACGCACTAAGGCGTACACTGTAACATTGTACGTTGACTACACAGGTTTACTTGTCCCTTGTGCCTGTGTACTTTAGTTATTTGTCACCTTTGCAGTCACCAGTGAAATGTCTGCATTTGAATGCCCTTTGGTTTTGTAATGATGGATGACTCCTTTACAGGACCATGAGAGTAGAGTGCCAGGGTTGCACCAAAGGTGGTGCTTGGAGATCTGATTGTACACTGGTTTCTAGAGAAATTCTGATCTGGACCTCCTTAGTCTGTTTGCGGTAGGGATTGTACCAGAGGAGCAGGGTGTTGATATTAATGTCCTGCAACTCATGTTTGAGAGGTAGACCCTTGGTTCCCACCCTGGAAGGTGGGGTGCATCATTGGGTAGTTGTGGTCATATCAGCTTGGTACTAGCTCCATCTGGCCTGATCACCCTGTAGTTGTAGATCAGGGGTCCATGGGGCCACGTTTACTTCTAGGGCTTCACTTTGTCCATCTAGGCAGTTCACTGTTAAGAGAAGAACCACTGAATGACCCCTCACCAGAACTGACCCACCCAAGTGTCGCACTAGGCATTTGTTCAACTCCTTTTGTAGCTGAATTAGTGGGTTCCGGCTTTCAGTTCTAGGAACTTTGACAATGCCTGACTTGTAGGGGTGTGTCAGAGTGCTTAATGTTGCATTGACAAATGCATGATGTTCTGCTTGGATGAGATTTGGTATGGTTGCCTTTTACAGTTGGGCTCTAGAATTTACTCATCAGGGGCCCCGTTTGTCTTATAGACTCTGTTTTGTCATCCTTTGGCTCATTTGGGATATAGGATCATTTTTTGAGTTTTGTAGGTTATTGCGGCAAAAACTGCAGTGGATGTGTATCTTCGTGAAGCTACATAAGTCATTCCCCTGTTCCAGCCAGCCACTGACTTTGTGAAGCCTTGAGGCATCCTTGCTGTAGCTAGTGCTGTCCAGAGGCTTAAGTTTTTTTATATTGATTTCTAGCACCTCCAAAACACTCCGGGCATGCTTCTGCACTCCCTAAACTTTTAGTTTTGATAGGGCAATGTTTCCTTCTCTGCCATGCTGGGACTTAAAGCTCTGATTAGTTGTCTTATATTGTGGGTGTCTTAGGGCTGAGTGTTTTTTAATGCTTCCTTCTTGGATGTTAGTTTTATAGAGCTGGGATATTAGCTGCAGGATTCAGTTACCTTTGAACGTCTCCATGAGTAGCAGGCAAGCTGCCTCGTTTGGTGGGGGGAGAATCCTCTTGCAGTTGGCTTTTGTCCCTCCTGGAGGATAGGAGCAAATAAGTGCTTTGTGGCATCGCTGCAAGTATGCCCTTTTTAATTTTGCCCTTGGCTGCTGGGCTTTTGCATCCTAGGTAAGTTGGCTGGTTTTAGTTTTATATGGAGGTGGTGGTAGGAGCTCTTTGAAGGTTGGTAATAAAGTGTGCATTACTTGGCCTCCCTTTTTAGGGTTTGTAGGGGAGCTATGGAGCAGGCATTACTTTTTCTGATGGCTGTAGATACTGCTCTCCATTAGAGAGGGATGGCTCTTCTGCTCCCTTTCTTGACCTGGAACCATCATTCTTATCTTTCCGTGTGCATGGGATGGGGTAAGTCTTGGCTTGATTTCTCTGTTAGCAAGGCTGCTTTTGCATGAAGGTAAAGGTCTGCCTTATGTCGGTGTAGGAGACTGCTGGTCGGTGGGGGGGGGGGGGGTAATTTGCAGCATTAGCTGCAAGCGCTTCAGTTTTTCTATTAAGGCTCTGATTGATGGGGAGCCCTTTATCTTTTTGCGATGTCTTGAGCTGTAGTGTTCTGGTGTTCCATCAGCCCCATCATTTTAAGTCAGTTTTTGTTGCTTCTTGCTAGGTTTAGTTGGGAGTGGGTTTCAAGACTGCTTTCCTCTTTAGGTAAGTACACTTTTCTTTCCTTTGTTATGACAGTGATTTGGTTTGTCTTCTGCAGCTTCCATGGCTGAGAGGTTGGTATAGGTGGTTGTGGTGGCTGTTTTAACCTTGTGGCTTGGGTGAATTAACTTCTCTGGGTGAGCATCCTTGAAACTTTAAATCTGATGTCCCTTTCCATTCT
The DNA here is from genome assembly GCF_019279795.1 of Protopterus annectens. NCBI lineage: Eukaryota > Metazoa > Chordata > Ceratodontiformes > Protopteridae > Protopterus > Protopterus annectens. The sequence goes on from NC_056751.1 coordinate 151,024,490, forward strand.
TTCACTTATGGGTTCGGATCTGACTTAACCATATACAAGAGACTTTGGTTGTAATTCTTAGGTTCCGCCCTTTACCCATAATGCTTTACCCTGTCCTTAACTCTAGATTTCATTTGCCTGGGAGCTGGCCACCTTAATTCTTGTACCATTTGCGCCACCTTCATCCCAAGCACGGTTTTGGATAGGTGAAACAAATTTGATACCAAAAGGCTTGTTCCTGGCTTCTTCTGCTGCTCAAATCCCCTCCAGAGCACTCCCGATTTCCTCACTCCCAAGAAACTGGGTTTTCAGAAGTCCCCAAGGGCTGCTTTGGAGCCATTAGAGAAGGCGAGGAAGATTTTGGATGTGGAGTCCTTTTAGGCCTCCCCCGGATCCACAGGCCTCTTCTGGATCCAACAGACTGAGCGCCTGCTTTGGTCTCACCTTTACAGTCTAGTTCCTCTGATCCTAATCTTCTGGATCCAGCAAGCAGAAACCGTACTCCAGAGTACACTTTGAAACCTGTCTCTCTGGCCCTGCTTTGGTCTCACCTTTACAGTCTAGTTCCTCTGATCCTAATCTTCTGGATCCAGCAAGCAGAAACCGTACTCCAGAGTACACTTTGAAACCTGTCTCTCTGGCCCTGTCTACGCAGCTTTCAATCGTGGAGGAAATGCACTACAGGCCAACATCTGTAGTATTTTCCAATTCTTCCGGGAGTTTGATGGAGGTGGATGTAGACTGCCTGATGTGAAAATTTGTCAGGCCTCTGATCCAGATGGGGTTTCTGCCAGCTCTGTCCACTCGTGGATCTCCTTCTCCGATCTGACCAATAGTTTTGGAGTCCCTGGAAACAAGATCCCTGTCAGGTGAGGCACTGGATCCAAGAAAGTACCCTCTTTGGCTTTTGGCTCTGGGTGTGCCCTGAGCAGTCCAATTAGAGCGGGTCTCTTATCAGAGAATTTTGCGCAAAGTCTGTGGTGTTAGGTTAGTCCCCAATTTTGGATCCTTTTTCCCTCAGAGCCTCTGACCCGGGCAGATGTGATCCTATTCTCCCTGTGAGCCTCTGATCTGAGGCAGTCCCAGCTTTCCTTTCTCAAAGACTTCAGCTCCAAGCGGAAGTGGAAAGATTTCGCTCTGGTCAGTCAGCTTTCAGGGTGGTAGAAAGGACTTTCTCTGGATAGGGAGATGTCCTCTTGGGTCTGATCCTAATCGCCCCTTGATAGGTCTGAGCTCTTGAGTCCATCATAACTGTTCCACAGGGACAGCCAGATGTCCTTCAAGGATGCATCTGCAGTCCTTACAAATGGGTTGTCCTGTCGTCAGGCAGCCCTTCGGTCGGCCGGATTCCAAAGTCTGGGTCTGGCCTCGGCTGGTGTCGCTCTTCACCAGACGTCATAGCTGCAGTTATTCGGGTATAAAGGCATCAGCCGACGCCATTTTCCTCAGTCTTTCTTGCCGCGTGGCGCCCGAAGCAGAAGCTGTTCGCAAGTGCCGGTCGGTCAGAACCAGAGATTACTACTACCGAATACTTCTACTACTACCGAAGACTTCTAAAAGCTAAGTACCCGTTGGGGACTCTTTCTTGCCTCAGCCGATGTCAGAAAAAGTGAATAACTGTAACTTGTGGGAAACAAATACCTCATAAAGATTTCCACTCTTACTGCTTACCTTGTTTAGGCCCAGACCACGACGTAGCAGCTTGTCTAGCCTGTGCTTCTTTTAACCGACGGACGCTTAGACGTCGGTCGGAATTTGCTGAGGAGTTTTTCGGCTCCGATTTTGCTTACATTATGCCGTCGGATCCTCCGACTACGCAAATATCTAAAAAGCGCAAGGAAAAGGACCGACACTCGCAGTCCGCAGTTTCGGCCGGAACCGCGGTTAAGCCAACTGCGAGTGTCTGTTTTGGCTGAAACCGAGCAAGCGGTTCTTCCTTCAGCCGAAAACTTAACTCCTACCGAGGCCTCTTCCAACCTGGTGGAATCTGGCTTCTGAAATCCCACCTGCTCTTACAGTTTCTCAGGAATTATCTGACACTATCCCCTTGGATATTTCTACCCCTGCACGTGGAGCTGCTAGGCCACCTGCAACCATGTCTATTAAGGCCTTTGCCAGGGCTAAAGCAGCTAAAACTACTAAATCTGTGCCTGCTAAGACCCCCTCACAGGCCTAGTTCTAGTTCACAAATGCTTAGACTAGCAGAGGATCTCATTTCTTTAATCCGGGGATCCCAACCTCACCCAGACAGGCCCTCTCACCCACCTCCAGAGAAGAGGCCTAGAGCAGAGCCCCCTGAGCCAGTTTCTACAGATGATTCCTCTGATGATTCAGATAATACAAACCCTCCAGAGGGTCCTTTCTCCCCTTATGAAGACTCTGATGCTGAAGAGTCCATTCCTTCTGCCTCTCCGCCTGAGGAATTTTCCTTTGGGGAAACTTGCATGCTATGAGGGAACAATTTCAGTGGCAGGGCCAGGATTTTTCAGATTCTAGAAAAAGGCTTAGAACTTTTCTGCATTTACCACAACATAGGCCTTTTGCCATACCTCCAGTTCTCTCTGTTGTAGATGATGCATTTAATGATGCTTGTACTGCTCCTGATTCACTACCTCCGGCCCCTGCTAAGCCCGATGGGTACTACAGGGTCCCGGATACGCATTATCATTTGTATAAGGCTCCTTTTGCAGATCCCGAGACTATCTCCCAGGGACCTAAGGCTGTAGCAGCTACCTCTGCCAAAAACCCCCTCCCCTCTGAAAGGGAATCCAGGTCCTTAGAGAGATGGGGTAAAAAAGTTTGCACTTCTGCTACTCTTTCAGCTAGGGCCCTGAACTGTCAATTCCACATGATCCAGTATCAAGAATTTATGCTAGACCAGTTAACCAAAAAGCTGTCCTCAGATGAACCATTAGACAAAAAATCTGTTCAGGAAATGGTACATAACATTCAGCAAGTCAGTAACCATTCCTTAAAATGCGGCTATGATGCACTGGAGGCTTCCTTTAGATCAGCCATGACTGGCACAGTTATCAGAAGGCATGCATGGTTAAAAGAGCAGGCCTTACCAGACCATGTCAAATCAAAGCTACTAGATGCTCCCATGGATAAGATCAATTTGTTTGGCTCTCCTGCACAACAGGTGCTGAAGAAGATGGAAGAGAAGGCAAAATCTGTCCAAACTGTGAAAGATTTCTTACAGGTCCAACCTCCAAGGTTTAGCAGGAATTGGCCCTCCAAGAATTGGTCCTTTCCAGACTCCTCCAGAGCTCAGAGAGGCATGAATCAGCATTCAAGAGGCAGAAGTCAATCCAGGGGTGCCTACAGAGGACGCCAGTGGCAGGGTAACAACCAGCGAGGTACAGCCACCACCACTACTACAGGGCAATCACAGTGACTTGACTCTGGCACCGCCTACCAGGGAACAACTAGAAGCACCCTTAGGCGGGAAGCTAGCCTTATTTTCAGTAAACTGGCATTTCATCACAACAGACAAGTGGATTTTGCAGACAATAGACCAAGGTTACAGGTTTCACTTCCATACTCTACCAGGGAAGAGAGGAATGCCAAACCTACCTCCAAATCAAAAGGCAGAAGCTCTAAAACAAATAACTCGATTATTAAGGATGAGAGCTGTAGAAAAGGTACCATCTATGGAGCAAGGGCAGGGATTTTACTCCAGACTCTTCCTGGTACCAAGAAAAGAAAGCAAATGGAGACCTATTCTCGACCTGTCCGCTTTAAACACATTCCTCATTGTTCCAAAATTCAAAATGCTGACCCTACAGCAGCTTCTTCCCATGTTGGGCAGGGAGTCTTGGCTGGTTACTCTAGATCTCAAGGAGGCATACCTGCACGTCCCCATACGACCAGATTGCAGAAGATACCTCAGATTTCTTGCAGGATCAGAGCATTATCAATTCTCAGCATTACCCTTTGGCTTATCTACTGCGCCCAGAGTGTTCACGAAATGCCTGGCATCAGTAATTGCTCATTGCAGGCTTCAGGGAATCCAAATCTACCCTTACCTGGACGACTGCCTGATACAAGCGGACAACAAAAACAAGCTAGCAGAAGACTTGAAAAGGGTCATTTATCTACTACAAGCCCTGGGATATACAGTCAATATAAAAAAGTCAAGGCTGATACCATCCCAAAGGATAACCTTTTTGGGCGCAGAGCTGGACACATCGAATCAAATGGCATTCCTAACAGTAGAAAAACAGGAACTACCTCTCTACTTCTTGGCATTAACAAAGCAGAACCATCTAACAGCAAGAAAAGTCCTGCAAGCCTTGGGCTTCATGGCATCCTGCATAATATTGGTTCCACATGCCAGACTGCATATGAGAAAGTTAGTGGTACCAAAGGAATTTATGGTGTCAGCACAAGCACAGCCTAGAAACACAAATTCCAATAATCCCATGCCTGAAGCAAGAATTCCAATGGTGGGCTCAGGCCTGCCAATCCAACAAAGGATTGCCCTTCCACAGCACTCAACCAAGCCAAACCATCACAACGGACGCCTCAGACCTCGGTTGGGGGGCCCACATGCTGGACAAGTGCATACAAGGTTTATGGACCCAAGACCAGCTGCGCCTACACATAAATCAAAAGGAAATGCTGGCAGTAAAACTGGCAATTCAGGCATTCAGACCATTTCTTCGACAAGGTCAACTGTTGAAAAGGACAGACAACACCACAGTTATGTGGTACATCAACAAACAGGGAGGCACACATTCGTACCCTCTATGCCGGATGGCAATGGACCTCTGGAATGTGGCCCTGAGCCTCAACATTCAGTTACAAGCAATTTTTGTACCAGGAAAAGAAAACCTCGTAGCAGACATACTAAGCAGAACTACCACGGATGCCCACGAATGGATGCTGCATCCGGACATCTTCAAAACCATTGCAAGAAAATGGGGACTCCCAGAAATAGACTTATTTGCATCCCCACGCAATCACCAACTGAAGAAATTCTGCAAAAGGACGTACCACCCACTGGCTTGGAAAGTGGACTCCCTATCTTTCAGTTGGAAAAACCTGACAGCATATGCATTCCCACCACTTCCTTTGATGCACAAGGTGCTATTGAAGATCAAAGAGGACCGTCCAAGGATCATTCTGATAGCTCCAGACTGGCCAAGACAACATTGGTACCCATTACTGAGGAGCATGTCTCTGGAACAAATATGGCCTCTACCCCTAGTTCCCTTGCTGTTAACACAGAACAACTACAACACCCTGCATCCAAACCTGAAAACACTGCAGCTGACTGCCTGGAACATTGCATAAGACCAATTAACCCAAATTTATCCCAAAGGATTAAAGACATTATCTTGGAGGCTCGCAGGCCCTCAACAAGGAAAAATTATTCAGCAAAATGGAAAAGATATCACATTTGGAGTACTGCAAAAGGAGAAAATGTGTCACTGGTAAACCTAGCCAACATCCTGGAATACTTGGCAGAGCTCTTCCACAACGGCCTGTCCTATTCTTCCATTAAGATTCATGCATCGGCTATTTCAGCAGAATACAACTTGGATCCTCCAGTCTTCTCATCCTCTGCTCAGGCAGTTTGAGAGGAATTAAAAAGGTAAAACCACCTAGGAAACCACCATTACCAGCATGGGACTTTGAACTTTGTGCTAGAAAAATTGACACTCCCTCCTTTCGAACCAGCAGCAACAGCAGAGTTACAATACTTATCACGGAAAACTGCTTTCCTGCTTGCAATCACTTCAGCAAGAAGGGTATCTGAGCTACAGGCATTAATGGCAGTGCAGCCCTTCCTGATCTTCCATCAAGATAGTGTCCATGAGAACAAATCCTACTTTTATGCCTAAGGTGGTCTCCAGAGTATCTTTAAATCAGGCTATCCACCTACCTACATTCTTCCCCAACCCACAGAACAGGGGAGAAAGACTGTTGCATACCTTGGATGTACATAGACAATTACGCTACCTGGACAGGACCAAGGACAATAGAAAAACTGACCAGCTACTGGTAGCATATGCAACAGGAAAGGAAGGAAAAGCAATTTCAAAACAGACAATCTCTAAGTGGATAGGAAATTGCATTAGATTTTGTTACTCCTACCATGGGAAGAAAATTCCAGGAAACATCAGGCATCACTCTAAAAGGGCTACAGCCACTAACGCAGCTTTTCTACGAGGAGTGGCTACCAAAGACATTTTAGAGGCTGCTACTTGGAGCTCCGTGCATACATTTGCCAAGCATTATAACTTACCCTTATACTCTAGATCCCGAGCAGGTTTTGCCACTGCCGTTTTGCAAGGGATCTTAACTACAACATAATTTTATTTCTCCTCCTCCCCCAGTTTGGCTATGGTATTCTACCCATTTGTAAGGACTGCAGATGCATCCTTGAAGGACATAGTACAGTTTTGTACCTACCATAAATGTAGATGTCCGATAGGAATGCATCTGCAGTCAGGATTACCCACCCTCCTTCCCCTCTGTGGTACTCCTAGGGTATTTGCCCATCTTGTAGCTAGCTGGGGGAATCTCTTATGGTGTATTTGTTTGTATATATGCACATACATGCTTATTTTTTGTTTGCTCTCTACTATTTGGAATCATTTGCATTTATCCAAATTTAGCCTTCCTAGAGGGCACCTGGCATCTGGGGCAAGAAACACTGAGGAAAATGGCGTCGGCTGAGGCCTTTATACCCGAATAACTGCAGCTATGACGTCTGGTGAAGAGCGACACCAGGAGAGGCCAGACCCAGACTTTGGAATCCGGCCGACCGAAGGGCTGCCTGACAACAGGACAACCCATTTGTAAGGACTGCAGATGCATTCCTATCGGACATCTACATTTATGGTAGGTACAAAACTGTACTTTCTGGGAAGTCTCCAGCTGGGTTCCATAGAGGAATTTCTCCCCTTTTCTTATACTTCTCCCAAGCATCCCACAGAAGAGGTCCCTCTTTAAAGGACGTTTAAAGAGGAGACGCACAGACTCTCCCATGGAGTCTGTCACAGAATACACTGATTTTGATGAGGGAAAAGGATACCCTAGATCACCACCCAATGACATCTCCTTTGGCGACCACCTTGAAGTCCTTAAATAGGATGGCTGGTCTTCCCAACCTCCTCCTCCTGAAAAATCAGCTTTTCCTGGAGGCTTTCTGTGCTGGACCATCTGCGTCTTGGGTGACCCCCCGGTGGATGAACTTGACAGTCTCTTGCCAGCCTTGGAGCAGACCCGGGCAAATTTTTAGTTACTCCTGCTGTTAGAACTCACTGGAGTAAGGGGGTCCTAGTAGCTATAATGGTGGCTGCAGCCACTAAGAAGGAGCTAGCGAAGCAAAGCTCCTATTGTCTATCCACCGAACAGGGAGTCAAGAGTGATGGGCAGATTTGGAAAGAGATTATACACCTCAGCTACTTTCGCACTGAGGTTGTTAAACTATCAGGCACACCACTATGCTACAGAGAGATTGGACGAAGGAACTGTCAAATACTGTCTTGGGAGTCTGTGGAGCATCTGAAAGATTTCATCTGATGTCTGTCTTCATTCATGAATGATGGATATTTGTTCTGCCCTGAACATCGGGCTGTTATAAGCTTGCACCAGCCAAAACAACTCTTAAGCTAAGCTTGTCCATAGTGCCCCTCTATCACCTCAGATCTTGTTTTTCCACACGACTATCAAGACACGTCAGGCCAGCTCTCAAGCTGTGGTTTAGATTTTCTAATCCAACTTTAATAATTTTTCTACCTTTTGAAACTTTCCCTTTTTATATTGGTAGTAATCATTGATAGTTTCCTTACCCTTTTTATCTGTTTGAAATTTTGGTACTTTGTTCCATTGGTGGTGCAGCCCCCCCTCTCATCTCTGTGGTAACTTTTAATACCATCGCTGATATTTCCCCCTTCCTTCCTTTTACCCATTGCTTCCTTTTACCCATTGGGTGTTCATTACCATTGTTGGTAATCAGTCTTTTTCTTGACTGTGTGTGTGTCTGTTTCGTCTACTGCTGTTATGACAGGGCCCTTCCCTGCTCTTGTGATGTGCTACTTGAATTGTAGGTCATTCGTGATTATGACTGATAAAGGGGGACAATAGGTTTTAAACAATGCGATAAGTGTGGCAGGACAATGCAGAATTGACATTTATCCTGAGTTTATTTTCTTGGTGTTCCGCAGTTGAAAGTTCAACCCCATGTATACAAGGGCTTTAGTGCCCACACATTGACTGAGAGAATATTAAAAGGTTTAAGTCCCCCACGGAACCAAAACATCTGAAACTGACTTCTTCTGCACCTATCTCTGCATCAGAGCCACAAATTCCATCTACAGTGCTGTCCTCTATGACTTCAACACCTATGGTAGCAATGCTTCTCTCTGCATCAAAAATGCTCTCCAATTCAGGTCAGTACCCCCCTCCAGTGCAACCTCCTGGTCCTTTGACCACAGTGCTGAAGGGTGAAACTTTACCTCGGACCCGATTATTCCCAGTCTGTAGCTCCCTTTTTTGGACAATAGTGGAGTCCATTTCTTGAATGGCCTGATTCTCTATCTGGGACGTCAACCCCGCTCCACCAGGAGCCTTTCGGAGCTTTGCGTAGAGACTCGTGGATCAGCTCCTGGCAGCCAGTGGAATTCCAACTCCTAAATTCTCCCTCCCACTTGAAGCAGAGGAATTTTTTCAGACTCTGACATGTATTCCTCCTTGCAGGTTTTGGAGCCCTCTATGCCGACACCTATCTCGGTTCTAACTTCGGTTCCATTGGTAGATCTTACCGTGGCTCCAGAAACTACCCTATGGTCCCAGACTCAGTTGGAGCCAACCCATCCTTGGAATCGTGACTGGTCTGTCAGCACCATGACCCCTAGTATGGTGCCTCTTTTTTTTTTTTTTTTTTTCCTACGGCAGTCAACTACAGTAATGGTTGTTTTGACAGAGTCCCCTCTCTGCTCCCTCGGGCTGGGCTTGTCTGCGCAGGGTGTGACCCCTGTCCCGAGGTTTTTTCTGTTCTGGGCTCCCATTCCTCTTTGGGCAGGCCTGCTTTCCAGGTGACTGAGAAGGCACTCGTCTTGGCAGGCTCACAGCTGGTTCCTTCAGTGCCAGTATGTCCTCTGGACATCAGCTGACAGTCCACTACCCTGGGACATTGAGCATGGGAACCTCAAGGTACCCTACCACAGGGCACCCTCTCTTGGGAGTTCATTCAGATGTCCCTGCTGAGGACGCACCCCACAAGAGATTGTGCAAGAGGAAGCACGTGGATTCCCCTGCATTCCTTAACCGAAGATGTAGACTATGATGAGGGGGAGAGGTCCTCATGATCACCCCTGAGGATGTCTCCTTTGGGACATTAGAAATCTTAAAGCAGTAGGGAGACTGGAAGCACTTCAACCCTTCCTCTGAGGAGTCTTAGTGTTTCACTGTTGCAGTCATGACATTTGGGTAATCTGCTAGCAGGTTGCAGTCGGCCTGAATATCAAAGTCTTGGGTTCTGCGTCGGTTGCTGTCTCCTCTTCCATGACGTCAGGTCATCAGGGGTATAAAACAGGCAGCAGACGCCGATGTTCTTCATCTCACATTGCTGCAGTCATAACCTGTGGGGTAGTCCGCTGTCCTCGGTCGGCCCGAATACCAAAGAGTTAGGCTGGCGTCTGTCATGGGCGCCTGGAGCTGACGTCCGTACGTAGTAGTACTTAAGCGCATGACCGACGCCATATCCTCAGTCTGTCTTTCTTGCCGCGTGGTCCGAAGCAGAAGCAGCGTTTGCAAGTGCCGTTCGGCGTTCTGAAATTTTCAGTTTTAGAGTTTCAGACCGAAGACCAAGTTGGGCTAAGTACCCCGTTGGGGAAAATTTTTGTCTTTTCTTGCCTCAGTTAATCCGGATGTCAGAAAAAGTTAATTGTATTTCTTGGGGGAAACAGATACCTCATAGGGACTATCATTCTCTGTATTCCTTGCTTAGGGCCTGAACACGATGTAGTCGGGTGTCGCTTTTGCGCTAGATTTAATAAGCGCACCATTAAACGCAGATTAGACTGTGCTAGGCTTGTTTTCGGTAAGCGGTGTAACTACAACATGCAGTCGGATCCTCCGACTCCCGCTACCGCAAAAAAGCGAAAAGATAAATCCTTAAGGTCTAAACCGGATGAGTCGTCCGTTGCGGACGCCGGTTCTATGGAATCTACGGTTGAATCTGTGGATCTAGCCGAGGTCTCGACTGAATCCCAGGGGGAACCTTTAATTTTGCAGGAGTTAGGTCGGAGTTAGGTCAGGCCGAGGGTGCTTCTCAAGTTTCTGTGGTTCCATCCTTACAAAAGGTTATTAGGCTTTCTACTTCAAGTCACTAAAGGCCCTGCTAAGGCTAGACCTGGTATTTCTGGTACGGGCCACAGCCCTGGTTCTTCGGGCTCTGTTCCTAAAAAGCATATGTTGAAAATGGCAGAGGATTTGATTACTTTGATAAGGGGTTCTATGCCCCCTCAAGAGAAGAGGCCTAGGGTGGAGACAGATTTAGAGGGAATGGAACATTCCTCAGATTACTCTGAGTCCTCAGCTGAGGATATTCAGGATTTTCCTCCCTATTCTGGTTCGGATGCAGAGGATTCCTGTCATTCTGCTTCTCCTCCAGAGGATTTTTCCTTTTCTGAAACCTTGCATTCCATGAGGGAGCATTTCAAGTGGGAGGGTCAGGATTTTTCAGATTCTCGTAAGAGGCTTAGGGAATTTTTGATCTTCATCTCACATTGCTGCAGTCCTTACATATGGGTAGTCTGCTGTCCTCGGTCGGCCCGAATACCAAAGTATTAGGCTGACGTCGGTGAAGGCGCTTTAAACTGACATCAGGACGTCAGGGTACAAAAGCGCATGACCGACGTCATATCCTCAGTCTTTTTTGCCGCATGGTCCGATGCAGAAGCAGCGTTGCAAGTGCCGTTCGGCGTTCTGAAATTTTTCGAGTTCGGAGTTTCAGACCGAATCCAAGTTGGCCAAGTACCCCGTTGGGGAATATTTTGTTTTTTTTCTTGCCTCAGTGTATTACCGGATGTCAGAAAGTGAATAACTGTATTTCTTGTGGGAAACTGATACCGCATAGGGATTATCATTCTTTGTGCATTCCTTGTTTGGGGCCTGAGCACGACGTTGTTGGGTGTCGCTTTTGTGCTAGGTTCAATAAGCGCACTATTAAGCGAAGGTTAGATTGTGCTAGGCTGGTCTTCGGTAAGCGGTGCAATTATAATATGCTGTCGGACTCTCCGGCGCCCGCTTCGAAGAAGCGCAAAGACAAAACAGTTAAACCCAGGCAAGATGAGTCGTCCGTTCCGGACGCCGGTTCTTTAGAGGCTTCAGTGGAACCGGTGGTTCCGACGGAGACTTCTCTGGAGTCTCAGGGGGAGACTTTGATTTTGCAAGATGTGGCCTCTCAAGAGGCAGGTCAGGCTGAAGGGGCTTCTCAGGTCACTGTACTCCCCTCCCTTCCTAGGGTGGTTAGGCCCTCTCCTTCTGCTTCCAAGGCATCTCCCAGAGGCAGGCCAGGTTTAGCTTCTGTTGGTGTCACTCCTAGTTCAGCAGGGTCTGTGCCTAAGAAGCACATGCTTAAAATGGCAGAAGATTTGATTACTCTGATTAGAGGTTCTTTGCCCCCTCCTGATAAGAGGCCTAGGGTGGAGCCAGAGTTGGGAAGTTTTGAGCAGGCTTCGGATGTTTCAGAGTCTTCGGCTGAAGACTTGCAGGAGTACTCTCCTTATTCTGATTCTAATGCAGATGATTCCACTCCTGCTTCTCCTCCAGAGGATTTTTCTTTTTCAGAGACTCTTCATTCTATGAGGGAACATTTTAAGTGGGAAGGTCAGGACTTCTCTGATTCTCGGAAAAGGCTTAGGGAATTTTGCTTTTACCCCAACATAGGCCCTTGGCTATACCCCCTGTTCTGGATGTTGTGGAAGATGTGTTTTCAGAGGCTTCACTTAATCCTGATTCTCTGCCTCCTGCGCCTGTTAAACCGGATAGGTATTACAGGGTGCCTGAGGCTCATAAATATCTTTATAAGAGTCCTAGGGCGGACCCAGAAACTATTAGTCAGGGACCTAAGGGTGTCAAGGCCTCTGTTGTAAAAAATCCGGTTCCTCTAGATAGAGGCCAGAGCTTTGGATAGATGGGGAAAGAAGGTCTATACATCTTCTACCTTAGCTATGAGGGCTTTGAATTGCCAGTTTCATATGTTGAAATATCAAAACTTTCTTCTTTCTCAATTGAAGTCTAAGGTGGATGCTCTGGCGGAAGGCATTGTGTAAAGAATTACAAGATTTGGTGCATGTCTCTGAACAGGTGGGTAAGCGTTCATTACAATGTGGTTTTGATGCTGTGCAGGCCTCGTCTAGGGTGGCTGCCACTGGTTCAGTTCTTCGCAGGCACGCCTGGCTGAAGGATCAGAATTTATCTGACCATGTTAAGACAAGGATTTTGGATGCTCCTTTGCAGTCTGTGTTTGGTTCACCTGTGGAGTCAAGTCTTGAAGAAAATGGAAGACAAGGCTAAGTCTATGCAGGCGATTAAAGATTTTTTGCAAGTTCAGCCTCCGAAGTTTAGTAGGAATTGGCCTGCTAAGGGGTGGACGTATCCTTATGATTCTCAGTCTAGGGGTAGATCTAGACGTGGTAGGGGCAGAGCTCAGAGTTCTTTCAGACCTAGAACAGGGAGTTCACCTGCACAATCTTCGGGTGAGGGCAGGGGCCAGTCCTTTCGTAAACAGGCCCAATGACCTACTTTATCAGCTGCCAGATCCTTCTTGCCTGGCAGCACCTTTGGGAGGAAGGTTGGCACTCTTCAAGGAAAATTGGATTTTGATTACCCAAGACAAATGGGTATTGGATATCATACACCAAGGTTACAAGTTTTATTTCCATACCTTGCCTCCTTTCAAAGGCATGCCAGACGTTCCTCCTCAGCAAAGACTAGAGGCTCACAAACAAATTTCTCTACTACTTCAATTAGGGGCCATACAACCGGTCCCTCTGCCAGAAGTGGGCCTAGGATTTTATTCTCGCCTGTTTCTAGTACCAAAGAAAGGGAACACGTGGAGACCAATTTTGGATTTATCTATCCTCAACACATATCTGGACATTCCCAAGTTCAAAATGTTGACGTTACATCAGCTTTTACCTCTGCTGGGCAAAGATCACTGGATGGTGACTCTGGATCTCAAGGAGGCTTACCTTCATGTCCCTATCAGGCTCAGTTGCAGGAAGTATCTGCGTTTTCGGGCTGGGACTTTTCATTATCAGTTCTCTGCATTGCCCTTTGGCTTATCTACTGCGCCCAGAGTGTTCACGAAGGTTCTGGCTCCAGTGGTAGCTTTCTTCAGGCTAAGAGGAATACAAATCTATCCTTATTTGGACGATTGCCTGATTCTGGCCCAAGGAAAGGACGAACTTCTTCATCATTTACAGTATGTGATGGAAGTGTTAAGATGCCTGTGGTATTCTGTGAATGAAATAAAGTCCAGTGTAGTACCCTCTCAGGACATGTGCTTTCTGGGTGTGAGACTGAATACAGCATCCCAGATGGCCTTTTTGACCCCGGACAAACAAAAGAATCTTTCTCTATTTCCACCAATTGTCTAGTCAGTCCAGGCTGACTGCAAGGACAGTCCTTCAAGCCTTGGGGTTCATGGCATCTTGTATTCTGGTACTTCCCAATGCCAAACTGCATATGAGGAAGCTACAATGGTATCTCAAAAATGTATGGACGCAGCACTGCCAAGATATGGACACTGTCATTCAGATAATACCTTGCATTCAAAAGGAATTTTTGTGATGGGCTCAGGAATGTCACCTAAACAAGGGACTCTCTGTGACCCGACCAGAGGCGAGTCAGATTCTAACGACAGATGCCTCAGACAAAGCTTGGGGAGCTCATCTAAATGGAAAATGGGTACAAGACACGTGGCCTGCCAGACTTCAACATTTACATATCAACTTGAAGGAGATGTTAGCAGTCCAATTTGCATTGATAGCTTTCAAGGATTTACTTCTTCCAGGGCAGGTGTTGATTCAAACAGACAACACAACTGTCATGTGGTACATCAACAAGCAAGGGGGGACGGGACGCATTCATATCCTCTATGCAGACAAGCAATGATTTTGTGGGAGACTGCTCTGTTTACAGCTAAATCTTCAGGCAAGGTTTCTGCCAGGAGCACAAAACTCCTTAGCAGATGTGTTGAGCAGACAAATTATGGATCCCCACGAGTGGAAATTGGATCCTCATGCATTTCAGAAATTGACAGTGTTATGGGGAACTACAGACATAGATCTGTTCGCTTCTCCACTAAATTACCAGCTGCCAAAGTTTTGCACAAAAAGGTTTCATCCCATAGCTTGGAAAGTGGATGCTCTCTCATTCAATTGGAGCAATCTTCACGTGTATGCCTTTCCACCTCTGCCTCTCCTCCCAAAGGTACTCCTGAAGGTCAGACAGGAGAAGCCAAACATTTTTTATTTATTTTTATTTTATTTTACATTTGTTAACCGGGCTAGTCTAGCTGGATATATGTCCATTTTCAGTAGAGGCCCGGGGAGAAAAGCTCCACAGATACTAAATTACAAGGAGACAAATAATAAAACAAATTCAGTACAAAAAGAATATATGTTTAGTAAAACAAAAAAAAAATAAAATTTGTAGGGAACATAGTCAAAAAATTATTATTTAGTAAAACATTACAAAATATCAAGATTAACAACATATATATGAAATCTGTTGGAGAGAAAAAAAGTAGAATGGGAGACTCAGAAAGGAATACATAGGCAGAAGACCGAAAGAGGCAATAATGTAGAGTGGAAAGGAGTATTTTAATGGAAGAGAGGAGGGGGGAGAGAGAAAGGAGGAGAGGGTAGGAGCATAGGAGGAGGGTAGCAGGGATTTTAATCAACATGATTTTAATAGCTCCGGATTGGCCTCGACAGCACTGGTACCCATTACTGAAGTCTGGTAGGGAAGCCTCCATGGCCGTTGCCTTCGATTCCTCACCTGCTGTCTCAGGAGAACAGTCATTTACTCAATGTCAAACTTCACTCTCTACATCTAACAGCCTGGCATATTCTGTTTTAAACCCTGAAGGGTCTCCGCTTCCACAACAAGTTTTGAATGTTATTTTGGAGGCCAGAAGGCCTAGTACAAGAAAAGTTTACGCAGATAAATGGAGGAGATTTTTATTTTGGAGTACAGCAAAGGACTTTGATGTTTCTAAACCTAATTTAAGTGTTGCTCTTCAATACCTTACTGAGTTATTGGACAAAGGTTTGTCCTTCTCTATAAAGGTTCATGCTGCAGCAATTTCTGCTCACTATGACTGTGACCCACCATTTTCTCATCCTTTGTTTAAGGAATTCCTTAGAGGGGCAAAGAATATAAGACCCCCACGTAGAGCTCCTACTCCTGCTTGGGATCTCAATTTTGTGTTGGAGAAACTCACTCTACAACCTTTTGAGCCTGCAGCAACTGCATAGTTGAAATATTTATCATGGAAGACTGCTTTTTTGTTGGCCATTACCTCTGCGAGAAGGGTTTCTGAATTACAGGCCCTTATGGCGGTTGAGCCTTTCTTAATTTTCCACAAGGATAGGGTGTCTTTGCGTACTAACCCTTCTTTTATGCCTAAAGTGGTTTCTAGTGTGGCTTTAAACCAAACTATTCATTTGCCTACTTTTTATGCAAACCCCAAAATAAAGGGAGAGGATTTTGCACACTTTGGATATACACAGACAGTTGTGATATTATTTGAGCAGAACTAAAGGGTTCAGGCAGTCTCAGCAGTTGTTTCTTTTGCTTTGGGTTCTCAGGGCAAACCTGTTTCAAAACAAACTATTTCTAAGTGGATTGGTTTTTGTATTGCTTTCTGTTATTTCCATCATGGTAAGGAGATTCCAGCTGGGATTAGGCCTCATTCCACTAGGGCTACTGCCACTTCTACAGCTTTTTTAAGGGGGGTGGCTACTAAAGATATTTTGGAAGCAGCTACTTGGAGTTCAGTGCATACTTTCTTTAAGCATTACCACCTTCCACTTTACTCTAAATCTAGGGCTGGATTTGCCACTGCAATTTTACAGGGCATTTTGGCAGCCCCTAATGCCTTTTAGTTTTGCCATCCTCCCTTACCTCTGCTTTGGGATTCTACCCATATGTAAGGACTGCAGCAATGTGAGATGAAGAACATAGTACAGTTTTGTACCTACCATAAATGTAGATGTTCGAAGATCCACATTGCTGCAGTCAATTACCTCCCTCCTTCCTCTCTGTAGTTAGAGGTGGTGGTGTGGTTTGGGTTGTACATATTGTAAATATGGTTAGTGCAGGGGTGGTTGGTTATTTTTTGCTGTTTTTTGGCTTTGGCCTTTCTTGTTAGGGCCTTCTGACATCTGGGGCAAGAAAAGACTGAGGATATGACGTCGGTCATGCGCTTTTGTACCCTGACGTCCTGATGTCAGTTTAAAGCGCCTTGACCGACGTCAGCCTAATACTTTGGTATTCGGGCCGACCGAGGACAGCGGACTACCCATATGTAAGGACTGCAGCAATGTGGATCTTCGAACATCTACATTTATGGTAGGTACAAAACTGTACTTTTTTGCCACAACATAGACCTTTGGCAATTCCCTGTTTTAGATGTTGTTCAGGATGTCTTTTCTGAAGCTTCCCTTAATCCTGATTCTTTACCCCCTGCCCCTGTCAAGCCAGACAGGTAGAGTTCCAGAGGCACATAAATATTTGTACAAGAGCCCTAGAGCTGACCCGGAAACTATTATCCAAGGGCCTAAGGGTGTCAGGGCTTCTGTGGTTAAGAATCCAGTTCCTTTGGATAAAGATTCTAGAGCGTTGGATAGGTGGGGTAAAAAAGTGTACACCTCTTCTACGTTAGCTATGAGGGCTTTAAATTGCCAATTCCATATGCTGAAGTATCAGAACTTTCTGTTAGGTCAATTGAAATCTAAGGTAGATGCTTTCTGAGGGTATAGAGTGTAAGGAATTGCAGGACTTGGTTCATGCTTCAGATCAGGTTGGTAAACATTCCCTGCAGTGTGGCTTCGATGCCCTTCAGGCTTCTTCCAGGGTAGCTGCTACTGGTTCAGTTATTCGTAGACATGCCTGGCTTAAAGATCAAAATTTGTCAGAGCATGTTAAAGCTCTGATTTTGGATGCTCCCCTTCAATCTGAAGTTCTTTTTGGTTCCCCTGTGGAGTCAGTTTTGAAAAAGAAGACAAAGCTAAGTCTATGCAGACAGTTAAGGAATTTTTGCAAGTGCAGCCCCCTAAGTTTAGCAGGAATTGGCCTGCAAGAGGATGGTCTTACCCTTCTTCAGATTTTCAGTCTAAGGGCAGGTCTAGACGTGGTAGGGGCAGGGCTCACGCTCAGGGTTCTTTCAGACCTAGGACTTGGAGTTCTCCTGCACAATCTTCTGGTGAGGGTAGGGGTCCGCCTTTTCGTAAACAGACCCAATGACCTGTATCTCCAGCTGCCAGATCCTTCCTTTCTGGCAGCTCCTCTAGGAGGAAAGTTGGTACTTTTCAAGCAAAATTGGCATTTGGTCACCCAGGACAAATGGGTGTTTGACATAATAAATCAAGGCTACAAGTTTTATTTTCACACTTTTCCCCCTTTCAAAGGCATACCAGATGTACCTCCTCGGCAAAGGCCGGAGGCTCAGGAACAAATTTCTTTGCTTTTACAGATGGGGGCAATCCAGGTGGTACCTCCGTCAGAAGAAGGCCTAGGGTTTTATTCTCGTCTATTCCTAGTGCCAAAGAAAGGAAACACTTGGAGGCCAATTCTGGATTTGTCCATTCTCAATACGTACCTAGACATTCCAAAGTTCAAGATGTTAACATTACAGCAACTTCTGCCTCTGCTAGGCAAAGATCACTGGATGGTAACTCTGGATCTCAGAGGCCTATCTTCACATTCCTATCAGGCCCAGCTGCAGGAGATTCCTGCGTTTTCGGGCTGGCACTTCTCATTATTAGTTCTCTGCATTGCCCTTTGGTTTATCTACTGCGCCCAGGGTGTTCACAAAGGTTCTGGCTCCTGTAATAGCTTTCTTAAGACTGAGGGGAATTCAAATTTATCCTTATCTGGACGATTGCCTGATTCTTGCTCAGGACAAAGAAGTTACTTCAACAGCTACAGTATGTAATGGCAGTTTTAAGGTGCCTAGGGTATTCTGTGAACGAAACAAAGTCCAGTCTAGTACCCTCTCAGGACATGTGCTTTCTGGGTGTGAGACTGAATACAGCCTCTCAGATGGCTTTTCTGACCCCGGACAAACAAAGAACTCCATCTATTCTTCCAGCAATTATCAGTACTGTCCAGGCTGACTGCAAGGACAGTCCTTCAAGCCTTGGGGTTCATGGCATCTTGCATTCTGGTACTTCCCAATGCCAAACTGCATATGCGGAAGCTACAATGGTATCTCAAAAGTGTATGGACTCAACACTGCCACGATTTGGACACTGTCCTTCCAATAATACCTTGCATCCAGAAGGAATTCTTGTGGTGGGCACAGGAATGTCACCTAAACAAGGGACTCTGTGACCCGACCAGAGGCGAGTCAGATCTTAATGACGGATGCCTCAGACCTGGCTTGGGGAGCACACTTCAATGGGAAATGGATTCAAGACATGTGGCCTCCCAAACTACAGCATTTGCATATCAACATGAAGGAGATGTTAGCAGTCCAGTTTGCCCTGATGGCTTTCAAGGGCCTACTTCAACCAGGACAGGTGTTGATACAAACAGACAACACTACAGTCATGTGGTACATCAACAAGCAGGGGGGGGACCCATTCGTACCCTCTTTGCAGACAAGCTATGATATTGTGGGAGACTGCTCTGGGTTTGCACATCACTCTTCAAGCACGGTTTCTGCCAGGAGCACAGAACTCCCTAGCAGATGTATTGAGCAGACAAATTGTGGATCCCCACGAGTGGAAATTGGATCCTCAGGTATTTCAACAGTTGACAGTGGCTTGGGGAACTCCAGACATAGATCTGTTCGCTTCTCCTCTAAATTTCCAACTACCAAAATTTTGCACAAAGATGTTTCACCCAAAAGCTTGGAAAGTGGATGCTCTATCTTTCAGTTGGAACAACCTTCACGTCTATGCTTTTCCTCCTCTGCCTCTCCTTCCCAAGGTTCTCTTGAAGGTCAGGCGGGACGAGCCTTGCATGATTTTAATAGCACCAGATTGGCCACGACAGCACTGGTATCCTCTGCTGAGGAGTTTAATTCAGGAGCCTCCTTGGCCTTTGCCACAGCTTCCTCACTTGTTGTCCCAGTCAAGCAGTCATTTGCTCAATGTCAAGGTGCAGTCCCTGCATCTAACGGCCTGGCGTATTCTGTTTTAGAGCCTGTGGGTTCTCAGCTTCCTCAACAGGTTTTAGATGTCATTTTGGAAGCTAGGTGGCCCAGCACTAGAAAAGTTTATGCTGATAAATGGAAGATTTGGAGCACGACAAAGGACTTTGATGTGTCTGTACCTAATTTGAGTTTTACACTGCAGTACCTTACTGAGTTACTAGACAAGGGTTTGTCATTTTCCTCTGAAGGTTCATGCTGCAGCTATTTCTGCTCACTATGATTGTGACCCTCCTTTATTTTCTCACCCTTTGTTTAAGCAATTTCTTAGAGGGGCAAAAAATATAAGACCCCCACGTAGAGCTCCTACTCCTTCCTGGGATCTCAATTTTGTGTTGGAGAAGCTTACTTTGCCTCCTTTTGAACCTGCAGCTACGTCTGAATTTAAGTTTTTGTCTTGGAAGACTGCCTTTTTGTTGGCCATTACTTCTGCTAGAAGGGTATCTGAATTGCAGGCTCTCATGGCAGTTGAACCCTTTCTAATATTCCGTAAGGATAGAGTTTCTTTGCGTACTAACCCTACTTTCATGCCAAAAGTGATTTCTAATGTGGCCCTGAATCAGTCTATCCATTTGCCTACCTTTTATGCTGATCCCCAAAATAAGGGGGAAAAAATCTTGCATTCTTTGGATATACACAGGCAGTTACGTTATTATTTGAGCAGAACTAAGGAGTTCAGACACTCAACAGTTATTGGTTTCTTTTGCTTTGGGTTCACAAGGGAAAGCTGTTTCTAAGCAGACTATTTCAAAGTGGATTGGTAATTGTATTGCTTTTTGTTATCATGGGAAGGATGTTCCTGCTGGGATTAGACCTCATTCCACTAGGGGTACTGCCACTTCTGCTTTTTTGAGGGGTGTAGCTAAGGATATTTTGGAAGCAGCTACTTTGAGTTCAGTTCATACTTTTACTAAACATACTTTTACTAAACATTACCATCTCCCTCTTTTTTCTCCGTCCAGGGCTGGGTTTGCCATTGCAGTCTTACAGGGCATGTTAGCAGCCCCTAATGCTTTTTAGTTTGCCAGCCTCCCTTTTCCTTTGCTTTGGGATTCTACCCACATGTTATGACTGCAGCAATGTGAGACTAAGAACATAGTACAGTTTTGTACTTACCATAAATGTAGATGTTAGAGGATCCACATTGCTGCAGTCCTATTTTCCCTCCCTCCTTCCCCTTTTTGGTTTGGGGGTGTTGTTGTTGTTTGTTATTGTTCCTTGGGGATTATTATTTTTCTCCTTTTGTGGCTCTGGCCTTTTCTTTTTAAGGCCTTCTGACATCTGGGGCAAGAAAGACTGAGGATATGGTGTCGGTCATGCGCTTAAGTACTACTACGTACTGACGTCAGCTCCGGGCGCCCATGACCGACGCCAGCCTAACTCTTTGGTATTCGGGCCGACCGAGGACAGCGGACTACCCCACAGGTTATGACTGCAGCAATGTGGATCCTCTAACATCTACATTTATGGTAGGTACAAAACTGTACTTTTTCTTTAGTTTTTCTTGCTGCTGTGTGCCCAAAGCTGAAGCAGTTTGCAAGTGCCGGTTGGCAGCCTCCCGAAATTTTCAAATTAGAGTTTCAGAACCAAAGTCTTCAATTAAAGCGAAGTACCCAGTTGGGGAATTTTTTTTTTTTCTTTGCTCCATAAGTTAATTGCATTACTTCTGGGAAGCAGATATAAGGATTTTCATTTGTCCTGTATTTCTTGCCTAGGCCCATATCACAACGTGCCTTGCTGTCTGTTTTGTGCTAGATTTAACCAACGCACTATATTAAGCTTTGGTATATCTTTGCTTCAAAATATTTTGTAAACAGATTTAACTACCCTGAAATGCAAGTAATATATAATATATATTATATATTTGCTCCCCATTAGGGGGGCACCTGACATCTGGGGCAAGAAAAACTAAAGAAAATGGCGTCTGCTTCCTGTTTTATACCCCTGACGTCATGGAAGAGGAGTCTGCAACCGACGCAGGACCCAGGACTTTGATTTTCAGGCCGACTGAGGGCAACCTGCTAGCAGATTACTCAAATGTAATGACTGCAACAGTGAATACACTCAAACATCTACATTTATGGTAAGTGTACACAACTTTCTTGCAGGCTTTCTGTGCTCGACCCTGTACTTTCTGGGTGACCCCGCCTGCAGATGTAGTCCAGTTCATTGTGCAGTGTGCCTGGAAGAGTCCTGACACCGTTAAGCCTGTCCCCCATAGACCAGATAAGACCCCCCCCCCGACTATCACCCTCATTGGTCCCACAGTCTTGTTAGTAGATGCTATGGTGGTGGCGGCTACCACTAGGAAAACTTGGCGTGGAGGCCTACTGTCTATCCAAACTGAGTCCCTGAAGATGGATGGACTCGTCAAGCAGGTGCATGCTTCATCAACCTTTGCCATTGGATTACCTGTCTCCAGAGGGACCTGGTTACAGAACTCTCAGAAACCCTAACAGGAGCAGTATCTGATGAGGTACGTGACAAAGTTGTCTCACAGCTTGCCATCCTGGAATCAATATCTAATTCGTTCATGCAGGTGATTTCTCGTACTACCGAAGGGGCAGCTAGCGCAGCGGGTGTTGTCATGAGATGTCACTCCTGGATGCGCATGTTGCTTTGCAGACCCTTTCAAGTCTTTGTCAACACTCCTATTGACACTTCATTTTTGGCACAAAGGTAAGACACAGCCAGGTGGGAAAAGAAAGTAAAGACCTTGTCTGCCATGGGCGTGTTTTTTCCACTCCCCAACAATCGTCTTCTAGGAATCAGATAAGGAAAGATGTGGTACAAAAAAATCTGCAACACGTGGTGAATTTTCCCCCTTGGGCAGAGTGGGAATATTCCTCAAGACGCCCCTCCTGAGGTAGGGGGTCCACGTAATCAGGGATCCAGAGTCTTTCTCTTGACGGTCCTCAGTGCTCCTGAAGAGCGGCCCGTTTGCTTACCTCTGGAAGCATTCTGGTGACTATATTTTCTCTGCACCACATTGCCTGGCAATCCATAGACATTCTTGAGTGCAGACAATTGCCAGAGGCTATCGCATACCTTTCTACCTTTTCCCCAAGGCCGCAAAGGCAAATTCCTGAAGTTCCACCCAGTCAGGAAATTCAAAAGCTGCTTCTAAAAAAAAAAAGTCATCCAAACAGTCTCAAGACCAGATAGAATCTGGATTTTACTCTGATCATGTTTCACTGTTGCAGTCATCTGCTGTGGTAGCCCTGTGCCAGTCCGAATACCAGAGTCAGTTTTTCTGTATCTGCTGCAGTCAACTATAGTCTGACGTCAAGGCAGCCAATGTCATTACACCAATCCTCCTTGCCGTGGAGGCCGTAGCAGAAGCATTTTGCACAAGTGCCGGTCAGTCGCTACCAGAGTTTGAATTTCAGCTGAAAATGACTTAAGCCAAGTACCCCATTGGCACCCTTTTTCTTGGCACGAACTGATATACGAAAAAGTTAATTCTCTCCTATGGAAAGCAAATCCCACACAGTGACTGCCATTCTTACTGTTACTTGTTTAGACCCAGAACACGACATCCTCCATTTGCAGTTCTGCACCCTCTTTAACGAGGGAACCATTTGCTGTAGAGCTTTTGTAGACTGTGTTCCATCTTAGCATTCCGAAAGGGCGTCTGTCAGCCAACAATCCATAGACATTCTGAAATAAAGCTGAAGATGACGGACCACACAAGGCTAAGCCTTCCGACGATTCTACTGCTAAACAGGTTGTCAGTTCTCTGGATTACAGTGAGGTTCTTTCGCAGCCCCTGATGCCCAATTCAGTGTCTACGCAGCCCTGTACCAAGACCCTTTCGGAGTCCAGTATGCCGTAGGAATCTTCATCTTCCGAGCCTTTGGCTATCTGACTCTGGGTCCGGAGCCGTGCTGCAGGCACTGGCTTCCAAGGAGGCATGTTGCACTACCATATCTAGACAAAAAATGAAGTCTTCTCATCTGACTACAGTTTCTCTCAGACCGATGGATACGGTCAGGACTAGAAGCCAGGCCATGCCTAGAAAATCTGCTTCCAGCCACCATCTT
The DNA here is from genome assembly GCF_019279795.1 of Protopterus annectens. Taxonomy (NCBI): domain Eukaryota; kingdom Metazoa; phylum Chordata; order Ceratodontiformes; family Protopteridae; genus Protopterus; species Protopterus annectens. The sequence goes on from NC_056751.1 coordinate 151,047,920, forward strand.
GCTCCACCCCTGCTTAAAATGGTGGAGGATCTCCTCTCCCTTATCCGGGGTAGTCGCGCCGCAACTTCTAAAAGGAAAAGCACCCTTCTCCAGAAATTGACAGAACAGGATTTGAGGAATCTTGACTGTTCAGATTTTGAAGAGGAACAACTTCTGCTTATGAAGATTCAAATGCAGAGGAATCCATCCCTTCTGCCTCCCTTCCAGAAGGCCGTTCCTTTGGGGAAACCCTTCACACTCTCCCATTCCCAATGGGAATCTCAGGATTTCCCCAAGTTTAAGAAGACTTGAGTTTGTAGACCTGCCCCAGCATAGACTCCTGAAAGCCGCCACCCCCATTTTAGAAGTGGTGGATGATTACCATGAATCCAGCCTAGCCCTTGACACCCTCCCAGTAAACCTGACCGGTATTGGAGAGTACTGGATTCTCACAGATATATCTGTACAGAAATCCTGCTGCAGACCCAGAGGTCATTACACAGGGACCTGAAGGAGTTGAGACTAGATGTCCTTCGTGTTTCACTGTTGCAGTCATTACATTTGGGTAATCTGCTGGCAGGTTGCCCTCAGTCAGCCTGAATTCCAAAGTCTTGGGTCCTGCGTCGGTTGCTGTCTCCTCTTCCATGATGTCAAGTCGTCAGGGGTATAAAACAAGCAGCCATTTACTTCAGTCTTTTTGCCGCGCAGTGCCTGAAGCAGAAGCGGTTTGCAAGTGCTGGTCGGCAGACTCCTGAAATATTCGAGTTAAAGTTTCAGAACTGAAATCTTCACTAAAGCTAAGTACCCCATTGGGCAAACTTTTTCATGCTCCATACAGATGTCAGGAAAAGTTAATTGTATTACTTGTGGAAAGCAAATACCTCAAGGATGTTCATTTATACTGTATTTTTTGCCTAGGCCCTGATCACAATGTGCCTGGCTGTCGGTTTTGTGCTAGATTTAACCAACGCACTAAGCGTCTATATATTTTTGCCCCAAAGTATTTACCCTGTCTTCTTTGTGTATCCTCCACTTCCGCTTATGACAATTTCTGCAGAAAGCTCGCCAGTTGGGGAGCAAGATTATCCTCATAGCCCCATTCTGGCCTCAAGTCTGGTTACCCTGCTTGCAGTCTCATCTCATAGCTCCACTCTGGATCTTGGGTCCCGTTCTGGATCTGATTTCTCATCCCTCAGGAATGGCTCCTCCGAACCTGAATGGTCTCAAGCTCTCAGCTTGGCTGATCCAGGTCCCCTAGTTGCCAGGACTCCTGGTATCTCTTCCCGAGTAGTCTATCCTGATGGCGGCACATAAACCCTTTACCAGGAAGATTTACAGTAGCAAATGGAAATGTTTTTCAATTTGGGCTTCACAAAAGAACTTGGATCCTTTCACCACTCCTGTTTCAGTGGTACTGGAATTATCTCAATTCAGCAAGGGGCCAGCTCATCTACTGTGAAGGTTCAGTTGGCTGCCATTTCCCATTTTCATATTGGGGGCAACTTTGGTTCCCTCACTGCTGCCAGAGTTTGTAAGACCTTTCTAAAAGGCACACTTCTTTTGAGACCCCCTGTTAGAAATTCATCTCTGCTGTGAGATCTGACCTTGGTTCTTCAGGTGTTAGTTGTTCCTCCATTTGAACCTGCAGCTTCTGTTGATCTGAAGTTCTTTTTGGTAGCAATTACTTACGCCAGGAGTGTCGGTGCTTCAGGCTCTCTGCATCAAACCTCCATACCTTGTGTTTCATAAGGATAGGGTATTTCTCAGGACTAATACCTCCTTTCTCCTGAAAGTTGCTTCAGAGACTAACATTAATCATTCCATTAATTTGCCTGTTTTTCCACCCTAATTTCCAGAATAAAGGAATATAAACTTCATTTGCTGGATGTTCTGTTACGTTTTTATTTGCACAGGACGGCTGTTTTTTGTAAATCTGATCAGCTTTTTGTCTCCTTTGCGAAGCCTTTTCTAGGGAAACAAGTTTCAAAGATGACTCTCGCCAGGTGGATTTCGAGTTGTATCGTACAAGCATACAGAGAATCTGGCTTACCAGAACCAGTGGGAGTTCATGCTCTTTCTACACGTTCTATGGCAACGTCTGCTGCATTCTGGTCTAGAGTTTCCCTGGATGACATTTGTTCGGCGGCTACCTGGGCGCCCTCTCACACCTTTATCTCATTGTATAAAACACGATAAAACAAAACCGGAAAGTTAGCGGTCGAGTGTCACCAGGAAGTCACCAAAAGGAATCAAGAACGCTTCCAAAAACTGTATGAACGCAACTTTCCTTCCATCTGTAAAGATTCCTGGACCTTTCTCAGTGGCTTTAATGACATTTCATTCAACACAGATCACAATTTTCTAACAATTGATGTGGTTGATTTATACACATCTATCCCCCATCAAGAAGCCACTGAGTGGGTCGGGATGAAATTAAAAGACTTGGGAGCCACTAAGAATGAAATCAGCATTGTAACAGAACTGCTTGGTATAGTCCTTGACTCTAACTTTTTCATTTTTAACGAAAAAATCTTCCTGCAAAAACAAGGTATAGCCATGGGCTCCCCATGTGGAGCCAGTGTTGCTAACATCATGTTTTTTTGGGAAACTAAGTACATTTTATCTAATCCCAGATTCAATGACCAGATCCGCCTCTACACGCGTTACCTGGATGACATCTTTATATTGTTCAAAGGTAACGAAATTGAGGCAGAGTCTTTAGTGGAATTCATGAACCACACGACCACCTTCCTGAGGTTCACATCTACTTTCTCAGTTAGGGAAATAGATTATTTAGATGTTAACCTTAGCAAGGATGATTCTGGTATGACCTATTTGTCTAAAGTGTTCAGGAAAACCACATACTGTAACTCTTTATTACATTTTTCGAGTCAGCATCCCTTTAGACAAAAGAGGGCCATTGTAAAGGGTCAATTAGTCAGGGCGGTCCGTATGTGTAACTCATCATCAGCTTTCAGCGAAGAATGCCAGTTTCTTAAGAACCAATTTGTGAACAGAGGCTACCCGACTTCATTAATAGATGAGATTATCATCGAAATTGAAGTCAAAAAAGCAGGGGGCTTCTATAAACCTCTTCTCAAATGCAGTGTTGAACACATAACTGATATAGTGGTATCGGAATATACTCCTTTCGCTGAGGATCACACTCAACCAATAGTTAGTGCTAGGACTGATATCCTGACGAAATTTAACCATGTCACTAGTTTCACGACGGCATTTAGTAACGATGCCGGGAAAATTTGCAACATTTTAAATAAAAACTGGTATTTCATCAGGAATGACATTTTCCTATTTGAAAAGTTAGGACCTTTTCCTAGGGTAGTGTTTAGGAAAGGAAGGAATCTAAAAGAGCTCCTACAATCTAGACAAGAGCAAAATTTCATTAAATGCAAAGGCTCTGATTTGTGGCTCATGTAATTGGTGCCAATTAATTAAAGTAGGACTTTCTTTCCTTGTTAATGACATCAAATACAACATTCAACACACTATCAACTGCAATTCAAAATCAGTCATTTATGGAGCGTTTTGCAATACATGTCCTGCATTTTACATAGGCAAGACAGATCGTAAATTACGGCAGCGTATTTACGAGCATGTCTATGCCATTAGGACTAATAAACAGGAAAATGCCCTAGCTAGACATGTAACAAACTTTCCAGAACACAAATTCACTTTTATGGGGATTGATCATATCCCAATGAGTATTAGAGGGGGTCCTCTGTCTTTATTACTCGAACTCCGTGAACTGGAATGGCAGATTAAATTAAATGCATTCCATAGCCCTGGTCTTAACGATAATTGTAACATCTCAGTGGTGCTGAAAATGAGAAGTTACATCAAGTAAGGTAATTGTCATTCACTAAATAGTGTATTAATAACAATATACAGTTGGTATATACTTATATTCATGTATTGGACTCAGTTTGTTTGGGCTGTTTTTCCCCCTTTTTTGAGCCGGCTTATTTATTGGCCAAATCTATGGCCGCATTTGTTATCCATTCTTTAATACATATATTTTTAATAGATCCTACATTACATATATTTTTTACTATTTGATGGTGCTTATAGCATTTTAATTTATGTTTAAAATGTTTTTATTTAATTGTAATACATTTTTTGTTTGGTTTCAAAGCGTTTTATGATGAGAACTATATACGAGGTAGTGATGTCATTTGAACACACCCCTTTTCAGTTTGTATTTATTGTTTGGCGCCAAATGCTCCATTGACATAATTCTTTCTGAGGAAGCTGCTTGTTTGGAATAGCAGCGAAAACGCTTTTATTTTCACTAATAAAGTTGCGTTCATACAGTTTTTGGAAGCGTTCTTGATTCCTTTTGGTGACTTCCTGGTGACACTCTCGACCGCTAACTTTCCGGTTTTGTTTTATCCAGTTTGTCTTGCCGGATTTCGTATAGTCGTTTATCTCATTGTAAACTGGATTTGGTGTCTAGGGGAAGGGCTGGCTTTGGCTCTGCAGTGCTCCGGAATATCCTTCCTTAAGGGCCTCTCAAGATTCAGGTAGCTGGGGACTCTGTCCTACAGGTTGCTGATCAAATGAAGTTAACTACTTCAGATGAAGTTATGTACTCACCATAACGTTCCATTTGCAGCCGTCCCTCCCTCCTTTCCCCGACCTTGGTAGTTATTTAGCTGAGCTTGAGGTTCGGACCTATGAGCTTTACTTTGTCATTGAGTCAGGTGTCTCAGGTTGTTGGTTTCTGTTATGTGCAGGTGGCAAACGTGATCTGAGGATTGGAAGGAGGTTGCAGTGTAGTATGGGTAAGGGGGAGGAGCTTGGATCTTTTTGCTCGGTATGCTGCCGTGTCGGATCCGTAACCCACAGGTTGCTGGCAAATGAAGTTTATCTACTCAGATGGAACGTTATGGTGAGTACATAACTTTTTCGTGGTACAGCTCTTAACCAATTTGGGGATTACAATCAGATTTTAAAAATCCTCACTTCCATTTAGGATCTATTCTTCCTGGGTTGCATGCTAAAAGCAAGCATAATGCAGCTTTTTCAGAAAGGTGCAAAGCCTAGTAAGTTTTTTTTCCTATCCTTCTCATTGACTCACTGCAGGGGAAGGGAGAGCCCCAGGGTGTCCTTTGTGTTTCACTGTTGCAATGAACACATTTGGGTTATCTGCCTGCAGGTAGCCCTCAGCCGGCCTGAATACCAGAGTCTTCGGATTTGTCAGATGCTGTTGCTCCTTCCATGACGTCAAGTCTTCAGGGGTATAAAACATGCAGGCGACTCTATTACATCAGTCTTTCTTGCAGTGTGGTGCCCAAAGCAGTTTGAAGTGCCAGTTGGCAGACTCCTGAAATTTTCTTTTGAGTTTCAGACCCAAAGTCTTCAAAAAAGAAGTACCCCGTTGGGGGGTCCTTTTTTCTTGCTCTAACCGATATCAGAAAAAATTAACCATGGTCTTAACTGTGGAAAGCAAAAGCCTCAGATTTTCTTTCTTAACTGCGACACTTGTTTAGGCCAAGACCACGACGTCCCTCGTTCCTTGTTCCTCGTGCCTTGTTCAACGACCAAACTATTCATCGGGTAGGTATTTTTGTAGCTAAATTCTTTTGTTCTCTATCTCCGAACTCTGAAATGGCTTAGTTAAGCCATCCGACTACCGATCTTCCGCAAAACCGTAAGGATAAAGACCGCACAAGTCCAAAACAAACTGCAGACGTTTACATTAAGCTAGTCACCTGTCCACCAGTACTTAGTGAGGCGCTTTCACAGCCCCTGATACCTGCTACTACTAATTCACAGGCCCTCTGAGACCCATTCGGAGTCCAGTATGCCACGAGCTGCTTCGACTATGGAACCTGTACATGTCTCTACCTTATAGATGCTTAGATTAGTACTAAGCTAACTGCTCTTGAGCCTTTTTAAGCCTAGCCAAATTATCCCTTGAGACTCAAACCCTGCACCTTGTGTTTGTAAGGCAAACACCTTAACCATTAGGCCACCCTCTCGACCCTTGGATGGGTCCGGAGCCTCTGTGCAGGCACTGGCTTTTGAGGGTGTATTCTGGCCTACAGACTTTCATATTAAATTGGCATAGTTTCCAGCTAGAAGTACTGAATTCCTCCAGGCTTAAAACTCGCACTACGCCTAGAAAACTGACAACCAAACTGCTGACTCAGGGCCATATGCCTCAAAAACAAATGCTCAGAATGGCTGAAGACCTTATTACCTTAATGGGAAGCCAGCCTTCCCTCTGAGACCTAGAACAGACTCTTCTGATCAGGAATCTGATGTCTGCTCCTTTTGATTACCAGGATTTGCCCTTATCTACTTATGAGGATTCTGATGAGGAATCCATTCCCTCTGCTTCCCCTCCAGAAGATTTTTTTTCGGTGAAACCTTACATACCCTTTGAATAGTCCTGGCTTTACCAAGGGAAATGCTCCTGAGTCCAAAGAGACTTGGTGAATTCTTACTCCTGCCTCAACACAGGCCTCTAGCTGTCCCTCCTGTTCTGGCTATTGTAGATGTTTTCTTGGAATCTAGCCTTACCCCAGACACTACCTCCACCTCCCATAAAACCTGACTGGTACTACAGAGTAGTTTCTCCAAGAATCCTACTGCGAATCTAGAGATCATTTCCCAAGGACCAAAAGGCATTAAGGCTACAGCTGCCAAAAATCCTACCCCTTCTGATACAGATTCTAGAGCCTTAGACAGATGGCATAAGAAGGTATACACCTCTGCTACTTTGGCCATTAGGGCTTTAAATTGCCAGTTTCATACAGCATATTATGGGACTAAAAGTGATGATTCCTGACTCTGCTGAACACAAGGACTTGCAAGATTTAATGCATTCTGCAGAACAAGTTGGTAAACCTACTTTGCAGTGTGGTTTTGATGCTTTAGAAGCATCTTGCAGGGCTGCGGTTACTGGGTCTGTACTTAGAAGACATGCTTGGCTTAAGGAACAAAACTTGCCAGATCATGTTAAAGCTAAATTACTGAATGCACCCTTAAACCAAGACCCCCTTTTTGGCAGCAAAGCAGAGGAAGTTCTCAAAAGAATGGATGAAAAAGCTCAATCTATGCAAGCTGTTAAAGATTTTCTACAAGTACAGCCGCCCAGTTTCAGTAGGTATTGGCCTTCAAAGAACTGGTCCTTTCCAATCCCTTTCCAGGCCTTCAGTCCAAACCCAGGAACAGCAGACCACCAAGACTTGCGTCTCAGGCTACGCACAGATCTAAGCAGTGAGGGACTTCCACTTCCAAAGCAGAGAGAGTAGTAAGCCACCCCTACAGAAAAATGGCACCATGACTTGGATGTCAACCCTTCCAAGCCCTGCTCAACTACTTGCATGCACAAAACTGGGAACTCGTTACTCAGGACAAATGGGTTTTGAACAGTTTCCCCGAGGATACAAATTCCACTTCCACACTCACCAACCCCAAATGGTTGGCCAGACCCCCCCCCCCTTCAAATCCGTGGGCGGAGGCCCAACAGCACGTGTTCTCTTTTTTTTCTCAGTATCGGGGCTATTCAACCTGTCCTAGCAGAATTAAGGGAACAAGGTTTTTTATTAAAGACTTTCTGGTACCCCGAAAAAAAAACTCCTGCTGTCCTATCCCTGGACCTCTCTATTCTCAACACCTTTCTGGTGGTTCCAAAATGCAGAATGCTAACTCTTCAGCTTCTTCCTATGCTAGCCAAGGATGCTTGGCTGGCAACCCTAAACTTAAAGGAAGCTTAGCTGCACATCCCAATAAGAGAATCCTGCAGACACTGCCTATGTTTCAGTGCAGGCTCCATGCATTTTCAGTTCTCTGCACTTCCCTTTGTCTCATCTACTGTGCCGAGGGTGTTCATTGTCTAGCTCCAGCCATTGCATTCTGCAGGCAGAGAAGTATTCAGATTTACCTATACCAGGACGATTATCTGATTCAGGCAGAAAGCCAGGACTTGCTATTACAACACTTGGCATTTGTAAAGAAACAAACCTCACTGGGGTACACCATCAACGAAAAGAAGTCTCACCTAGTACCTTTCCAACAGATTGTGTTCCTGGGAGCAAGCTTGAACACAACTTCCCAGATGGCATTCCTCACTCCAGAGAAACAAGTTTATTTGTCAGAATACTTCAAACTAATGGCCACAAAAACCCAGCTATCTACAAGGAAAATACTGCAAACTCTGTGGCTCATTGCCTCTTGCATTCTGCTAATTCCATATGCAAGACTGCATATGAGGAAACTCCAATGGTATCTAAAAAGTATATGGTGTCAACATTCTCAGGACATGGACCCAATGACTTATTACTTGTCTAAGGACAGAGTTCCTTTGGTGGCAGAGGTCTGCTACCACAACAAGGGACTCCCTTTCACTCTACCCCCTCTACCCCCTGCCGTCCAAACCCTAACAGATGCATCAGACTATGCATGGGGGGTTCACATTGCAGAGCAATGCATTCAGGGCAAATGGAACCAGAGACGGATGCACCAGCATGTCAATCAAAAAGAAATGTTAGCTGTACAGAATGCTCTGACAGCCTTTAAAGACCTTATTCTTCCAGGACAACTATTGGTAAAGACAGAGAACACCACAGTTATGTGGTACATAAACAAGCAGGGGGAACCCATTCCTACCCTCTCTGCAGACTAGCTATGGCTCTGTGGAGCACAGACTTGAGCTACCAAGTGCACCTACAAGCTCAATTCCTACCTGGCAAACTAAAGTCACTGGCAGACGACTTGAGCCAAAATCTCATGGACACACACAAATGGAAACTAGAACCCAAAATATTCAACCTCTTGAACGAATGGACCCCAGAGGTAGACCTGTTTGCCTCCCCTCAGAACTACCAGTTGAACAAATTCTGCACCAGAACTCCCTACAGTCAAGCATAGAAAGTGGGTGCTCTGTCCTTTACCTGCGAAAGCCTCGATGTTTATGCTTTCCCCCTCTGCCTCTCCTCTCGAAGGTTCTACTAAAGGGCAAACAGGACAAGCCAAGAACAATACTGATTGCATCAGACTGGCCATGCCAGCACTGGTACCCCCTCATGTGCAGTCCGACACTGCTTTACCCATGGCACCTGCCTCAGACCCCTTCCCTGCTGTCCCAGCAGTTGTGCCAGATTCTCTGCACCCTCACCTCCAAGCCCTGAACCTTGCAGCCTGCCTAATTCCATTAGCTCTCCTCTAACATCCCTCAGTAAGCATGTGCGTCATTCTGGAGGCAAGGAGGCCTAGTACCAGAAAATCCTATGCTGAAAAGTGGAAAGGATGCTGTTCTTAGAGCTAGGCTCAGGGGATGGGCACGAGTGCCCAGCTTACCTCATATTCTGGAATACTTAACATTAATGCTCCAAAAGGGCTTATCTTTCTTGTCAATTAAGATTCATGCCTCTGCCATTTCAGCACAATACTGAGCCACCCTTCTCTCACCCCTTGCTAAAACAATTCCTTAAAGGGGCCAACAATTTAAGACCCCCCCCCCCCCCAGCAGAGCTCCCACTCAAGCCTGGGACCTTTTCTTTGTAGTAGAAAAGCTCACCCCCCCCCCCCCCCCTTTGAACCAGCTGCAACAGCAGAGTTGAAATTCCTTTCTTGGAAAACGGCCTTACTTCTAGCCATCACTTCAGCAGGAAGTGTCTGAATTACAGGCCCTCATGGCAGTGGAACACTTCATTGTCTTCTATGCAGACAGGGTTTCCCTCAGGACTAATTCTTCCTTTAATAAAGGTGTCTAGTGTGGCCCTAAATCAGTCCATTCATTTGCCTACATTTTTTCCCTAATCCAGAAAACAAAGGGGAATGGATACTGCACTCTCTGGACGTGCACAGACATCTTGGATTCTATTTGGACAGGACTAAGACTCCCAGTATCTGACCAGATGCTAGTTGGCTTTGCTGCAGGGGCAGAAGGGAAGGCCATTTCAAAGCAAGCCATTTCCAAATGGATAGCCCATTGCATTAATATCTGATCTGAAGTAGGAACTTCATTTGTCAGCAACCTTTGGGGTACGGATCCGTTCTCTGATCCGAGCCGGCAACTTCTATCACAGCATAGATCTGAGCTCCTAGCTCCTCTCTTTACCCATAATCCCCTACCAACCCTGACTGACCTCAGATCTAGTTTGCCACTCTTCAAGCAACAGCTAGATTCCAGAGCTCTTGGTCTAATTTTGTGAGAAAAAGTTTTCATTTTTTTCTTGTACTCTTTTTGAGCAAGTGTTTGTGTGTGTGTTTAGGTGTTCCTTAGCCCTAATTTCACTCTCTAGCTTGAATTAGCTTAATTTTTTATCTTTTATTTCTCCTCCCTGCCATCACTGGTCGCAGTGTGTGTAGGGGCCTAGCGGGTGTGTTTTCTTTTAGTGATGTCTGAGGCCCCTAAAGCCATTTTTCGAAATGCACAGTGTGGTCACAAGCTTTCACCGGCTGATGGCCGCACTCGGTGCGTTAGGTGCCTTGAGGTTGAACACCTCTTCGGGTTGCGCTGCGTTCAAACCCAAAGCACTTGAGGATCGGAGGTCGAAGCTGGTTCTGGTGGGCCTTTTGCCCCCAGACCCGACTCCGGCCTCCGGTACTTCTGTGACTACCCAGTCCTCGGTAGTGGCCACTCCTGCCCCCTCCCGACCAGGACTCGACCTCCCACTGTGGCTTAAGAGGTGAGGGAGGCCAGGAACGAGAAGCGGAGTGAGAAGCACCTTAAGCGGCGGGCTGAAGACTACTCTGTCCCGCCTGCCAAACGGGCTTCTCCCTCCAGTGTTTCTGGTTCGCCGCCTCTGATCTGATCCCCTTGCTTCTCACCGGGACCCAAGGAGGAGGTGACCCGGTCCTCATCGGTCATCAAGGCGGCACTCCAGGCCTGCCTTGGAGGCCTCTAGGTCCACCTTCAGTATGTCTAATGCGGACATGGACCGGATGATGAGGAGGTTCATCCAGGCCCAGATGCAGATGAGTGCTCTTGCCGGGGGGGGGGGGGGGGCTCGACCCCTTTTTTTGCTCCTATCGCTCCTTCTCTGACCTGCTTTCCGGGTTCGGAGCTGTCTGAGCCGAGCCACGTTGGATCCGGGGGTGGGTCGGAGCCGACAGTGCTAGGCACTTCGGCTCAGATTCCCTCAAGTTTGTCGGATCCGACCTCTCGGAGCAGTGGCCCGAGCTTCGGATCAGAGGGACTCTGTGCTTTCGGCCCCGTCCCGGTCAGAGCACGCGGGTCCTTCGGATCAGATAGTCTCGGCTCCGGGTCCAATCCCCGCCTTGGATCAGAGTGAGTCTGATCTCTGATCCGTCAGAGCGGCTCCCCCTCGGCTTTCACGGTGGAGAGGATAATGCATCCAGGCCTCTGGTCCTGGCTCCCCTCACCCGGTCTTCGGGGCAGCCTGCTTTAGCGCGTCTAGGTGTTCCATTGGAACAGGATATTGCTGGTGAGGACTCCTCTGTCAGCCCCCCCCCCCCCCCCCCGAGGAGGTTCCTCGCAAGTCGAAGTGCAAAAGGAGGCATGTAGACTCCCCTGAGTCCCTCACTGAAGATACGGACTTGGATGAAGGGGAAGGCTCCCAAAGGTCACCCCCCTGAGGATCTCCCCTTTGGAGACATCATGGAAATGCTCAATCGGGGGGGGGGGGGGGTCTGCCCCCAAGGCTTCCTCAGAGTCCGTATTCCTAGAGGCGTTCGAGGCAGGGCCATCTACCTCTTGGGTGTCCCCTCCCCCTGACCCTTTGGATCTTATAGCCACTAGGGCTTGGAGGGAGCCGGACACTGTAGAGCCTGTTCCCAAGCACCCGGACAAAATCTTGAGCCCCCCTGTCAGAACCCATTGGAGCAGAGGTCCCCCTGTGGATGCCATGTTGGTGGCAGCAGCTACCAAGAGAGTTGGCTCAGGAGAGCCCCATGGTTCATCCGCTGTGCAAGGAGTCTCGTGCAATGGACCGCCTTGGGAAGCAGGCCTTCAGTTCAGCGACCTTCTCCATGAGGGCCCTGAACTATATGGCACACGTCATTCGGATGCAGCGGGATCTAATTGAAGAATACGCTGCTCTCCCCCGGGTTCCATGTCAGAAGGGGACAAGCAACTGTACTCCTCCCGAATGTGCACCCTACGTTCTATTTCCAACACCTCTATGCGGCTTTTGTCTCACGCCACTGAGGGAGCCGCTAGAGCAGGCGGAGTCGGGCTGGTCATGAGGCAAGCCTGGCTCCGACATTGTGACTTCTCGGAACCCTTTGAGTCATTTGCGAATGCCCCTTTTCATGGTTCTGCATTGTTTGGCAAAACCGTTCGTGACATCCTTGTCCAGAGCGAGCGAGACGGGAAGAAGTCTGCCGTCTGAGTCCACTTCTCTGCTCCCCAGAGGTACTTTGCCAAGAACCAAAAGGGTCAGAAGATGTGGTTCCGGAAATCGCATCAATCCCAGTCTGCTCCGGACAACCAGTCCTCTTGTGGCAGAGGAGGACAGGGAGGACGCCGCCCTAGAGGCAGAGGGGGTCCCAGGAATTTTGGGTCCAGAGAACCCTTCTCAGAGGCCCATGCAGAACCCCTGAGGGGTTACCCGGCTGCTCCACTCTGGAGGCAGTCGGGGGATGTTTTTCGAGGTACCTAGCTATGTGGGAGTCCATAACAATGGATCGCTGGGTGCTTCGTGTTATGTCCGGAGGCTACCAAATTCCCTTTCTTGTAACCCCCAGAATCAGAAGCCTCCCCGATGTACCACCCAATCAGAGGGAGGCGGCGGCTGCAGAAATTCAGCAGCTCTTACAAAAAAGAGCCATCCAGCCCGTCCCCCCAGATCAGCTCGGGTCAGGGTTTTACTCCAGGTTCTTTCTGGTGCCAAAAAAGACGGGGGACGCAAGGCCCATCCTGGACCTCTCTTGAACCTGGCAGTACCAAAAGTAAAGTTCCGGATGGTCACACTGCAATCTATTCTCCCACTACTGCAGGAGAACGACTGGATGTGCTCAATAGACCTCAAGGATGCGTACTATCATATTCTCGTAGACAGACGCTCCAGGAGGTTTCTTTGCTTCCAGCTGGGAGCCAGCCATTTCCAGTTCAGGGGCCCTTCCCTTGAGTCTCACCTCAGCCCCCAGGGTGTTCACCAAGGTCTTGGCAGCGATAGTGGCCCACCTAAGACTCCAGGGAATTCAGGTCTTTCCGTACCTGGACGACTGGCTCCTTGCCTCAACAAGGCATCTTCTTTGCTCATGCAGGGATTATTTCCTCAATCTGGCTCAACTCTTAAGGTTTACCATCAACATGGCCAAATCCTCCTCCCTGGCTCCTACACAAGTATTGGATTTCATAGGGGCGAGGTTGGACTCCAGACTGATGCTTGCTTTCGTGACTCCAGATCGGCTTCAGAACCTGAGGTTGCACATGCAGGCCATCCTTCAGCTTCAAGCTCCTTTGGTGGAATTGGTCCTGAGGGCTCTAGGGTCCATGGCGGCAGCAATTCCACTGCTGCCATTGGCCCGGCTGAATGAGGGTCATACAGTGGACCCTCCAGGTACAATGGTCCCTATCTCGCAATCCCCTGTCTCATCCCATTCCCCTAAGCAGGGTTTACAAAAGGTCGCTCGTGTGGTGGCTCCAGTCCTCCAATCTCCACACGGGACGCCCCTTCTCGCTCACTCTGCCAGTCGCCACAGTGACCACGGACACTTCTCACCTGGGGTGGGGGGGGGGCACTATTCGGGCAGAACAGTCCATGGCACGTGGAATGACAGACCTCATTGCATATCAACGTCCTGGAGATGGCAGTGCTTTTGACGTTGCAAGCACTTCACAACCCTCTTCCGGTGGGGACGATTGCGGTACAGACTGACAACATGTCAGTCGTCTGGTACATCAAAAAACAGGGGGGAACCAGGTCTTACCCTCTCTGCCACGAGGCCATGAGTGTGTGGGGAATGGGCGATATCCACCAACCGCTTTCTCATCGCAACGCACATTCCGGGACGGTGCCACATTTTAGCGGACAGGCTCAAGTCATACTATCCTGACTCCTTACTCCTTAGAGTGGTCTCTCAATCCTCTAGTGGCAGAGGAAGTATTTGCCCGATGGGGGCGACCTTGTTGCGATCTTTTTGCCTCTCCCTCAAATACCAAATGCAACGATTACTTCGCTCTGACCCCCCCCCGTGGGAGTCCCCGAGAGAGACTCTAGTTCATGCTTGGCCTCCTGGTCTGCTTTATGCTTACCCGCCTCTGCCCCTGATGTTGAAACTATTGCAGAAAGCCAGTCAGTTGGGGAGCAAGATGATCCTCATTGCCCCATTCTGGCCTCGTCAGACGTGGTTTCCTTACCTATGGTCTCACCTGATTTTTATCCGCCCTGGATTCTGGATCCCCTCCCGGATCTCATTTCACACCCCCTAGGTCTCCCGACTCCGAACCTGGCCAACCTAAAGCTGACTGGTTGCTCCATTTCCACTCCTGATAAGGGCTTCCGGAATCTCATCACCAGTCAAAGCCATTCTAGTAGCAGCTCACAAGCCTTCCACCAGAAGGGTCTATCGGAGTAAATGGAAACGTTTTTCCATTTGGGCAGAGCACCGTCATTTAAATCCCTGTACGGCACCGGTTGCGTCTGTTCTAGATTTTCTAACTTCTCTCTTTCACCAGGGGGCTAGTTCTTCCACGATCAAGGTGCAACTTGCAGCAATTTCACACTATCATGTAGGGCAGGAGTCGGGCCCGCTTATTACTTCCAAACTGTAAGACCTTCCTTAAGGGTACCTTCCTCCTCAGGCCCCCGGTCAGAGGTGGTACCTCCATGGGATTTATCCCCAGTTTTACAGGTCTTGACTAGCCCCCCCTTTCGAGCCGGCGGCCACTGTTGATCTTACTGCCTTTTTGGTGGCCATAACTTCAGCCAAGAGGGTCTCGGAACTCCAGGCTCTGTCAAATCACCGCATTTGGTCTTCCACCCAGACAGAGTTCACCTCCGGATCAATCCGTCTTTTCTACCCAAGGTATCTTCGGAAGCTAACATTAATCAATCTATTAATCTTCCAGTATTCTTCCCCAACTATCAAAACAAAGGAGTATAAGCTGCACTATTTAGACGTGCACAGACAACTACGTTTTTATATTCATCGAACTACTGGTCATAGGCAATCCGATCAGTTTGTCTCCTTTGCCAAAAACAACTTCGGCAAGTCTTTCTAAAGTTACCCTCTCCCGATGGATTTCTAGTTGTATTCTCTTAGCATATCAGAGCTCTGGAAGGCCTGCACCTCAGGGAGTCCGTGCTCATTCTGCTAGGGCCGTTGCTACATCGGCTGTTTAAGGCTAGGGTTTCTCTGGATGACATTTGTTCCGCAGCCATTTGGGCTTCCATCAGCTGCTACAAAGTAGATATTGTCTCCCAAGGTAGGGTGTCTTTTTGGCTCTGCAGTACTCCGGAATATTCTTCCATGAAGGCCACCCAAGATTTAGGTAGCTGGGGACTCTGTCCCAAAGGTTGCTGTCAAATGAAGATGTCCTTCAAGAATGGAACTGCAGTCCTGACATATGGGTTGTCCTGCCTCAGGCAGCTCTTCGGTCGGCCTGATTCCAAAGTCTGGGTCCGGCGTCGGCTGATGTCGCCTCCTCCCCGACGTCAGAGCGGCTGGGGTATAAAGGCATCAGCCGACGCCATCTTCAGTCTTTCTTGCTGCGCGGTGCCCGAAGCAGAAGCAGTTGGCAAGTGCCGGTCGGTCAGCTCCTGTGTTTTCAGTTACCAAAGTCATCTAAAAAGCTAAGTACCCTGTTGGGGAACATTTTTTCTTGCCTCAGCCGATGTCAGAACAAATTGAGAAAGTTAATTGTCTTGTGGTAAACAAATACCTCATAAGGACTTCTATTCCTACTGCCTCCCTTGCCTAGGCCCAGACCACGACTTCTCGGCCTGTGCTTACTTTAATAAGCGCACTCTCAGGCGCCGGGCAGAATTTGCCGGAAACTTTTTTGGCGAAGCTTTGGCTTACAACATGCCGTCGGAACAACCGACAGCACAAACTACCAAGAAACTTAAGGACCGGGACCGACATCCTTGGCCCACGTCTTCCACCGATTCTACACCTAAGCCCTCAGAGTGCTTCGGTCCCTTCGGAAGCGATTATTCAACCGCTCCAGGCAGACGACACCGCATTAACACTCTCCTCTGTCTCAGACTACACTGGTGCCGGTTGTTGATTTTCCTCCGGAAACCGAAGTTCTTGATCTACCAGACACCATTCCTGTGGACAAGGTTACCCCTGCACGTGGGGCAGCTAGGCCTCCTGTATCCATGTCCATCAAGGCCTTTGCAAGTGCTAAGGCCGCCAGCCAGGCCAAGGCCCATCCTAAGCCTACCTCTCAGGCTCCTTCTGATAGACAGATCATGTCTTTTGCTGCAGACCTAATCTCTCTTATCAGGGGGTCTCAGTTCCATCCAGACAGAGGTTCTCAGCCACCTGCAGAAAAAAGGCCTAGAACTGAGCAGGCAGACAACCTCTCTTCAGATGAAGCCTCTGGGGATTCGGAGCATTCAGATACCCAAGAAGAATCCTTCCAAGCCTATGAGGACTCTGATGCTGAGGAATTTATTCCCTCTACCTCTCCTCCTGAGGATTTTTCTTACGGTGAAGTTCTCCACTCCATGAGGGAACATTTTAAGTGGCAGGGTCAGGAATTCTCTGACTCTAGGAAAAGGCTCCGTACCTTCCTCAAGTTACCCCAACACAGACCTTTGGCTATCCCTCCAGTTTTGGATGTCCTGGATGATTTATTTTCAGTCTCCAGTGCTTCCCCTGATTCTCTCCCTCCTGCTCCTGTCAAGCCAGACAGATATTACAGGGTCCCTGACACTCGCAAGCATTTCTTTAAGGCCCAATCTGTGGATCTAGGAACTATTTCACAGGGCCCCAAAGGAGTGGCTTCTTCCTCTGCCAAAAATCCACTACCAGCTGACAGGGAAGCAAGGTCCCTGGAGAGATGGGGTAAAAAAGTTTATACCTCTACCACCCTTGCCATGAGGTCACTTAACTGCCTTTTTCATATGTTTAAGTACCAGGATTTTTTACTGGATTTGCACAAAAAGCTAGCCTCTCCTGAGCCTATAGATAGAAAGGCATTGCAGGATTTGGTTCATAACTCTCAGCAGGTTAGTAACCATTTTCTTCAGTGTGGTTATGATGCATTGGAGGCTTCATGTTAGGGCAGCTATGACAGGGGCTGTTATCCGTAGACATGCTTGGTTGAAAGAGCAGCCTCTGCCGGATCATGTTAAAGTAAAGCTCCTGGACCCACCTCTGGATAAACAAGCTTTTTGGTGCTAATGCTCAGGATGTGTTGAAGTCTATTGAGGAGAAGGCAAAATCAGTACAGACAGTAAAAGATTTCCTCCGGGTTCAGTCACCCAGATTCAGCAGAAATAGGCCTTCCAAGAATTGGTCCTTTCCAGA
Organism: Protopterus annectens; assembly: GCF_019279795.1. Lineage (NCBI taxonomy): Eukaryota > Metazoa > Chordata > Ceratodontiformes > Protopteridae > Protopterus > Protopterus annectens. Next base: position 151,065,320 of record NC_056751.1, read on the forward strand.
CTCTGACAAGTTTCAAAGGGGAAAGAACAGGCGTGCACGAGGTAGAGGGCAATACCGAGGCTCCTACAGGGGACGCCAGTGGCAACCTCAAAATCAAAGAAGTGGCGCAGGTACTTCACCTGCACCGCAGGGACCATCACAATGACTTGCCTATCACTCCGCCTACCAAGGCTCAGAGAAGCACCTTTAGGTGGAAAATTATCTCTATTCTCAACAAACTGGCACATTATAACAAAGGACAAATGGATTCTGGACATAATATACAGAAGTTACAGATTCCACTTCCAACAGGACAAGGCATGCCAAACCTGCCACAAAATCAAAGGGCAGAGGCACTCAGAGAAGTCTCAAAGCTGTTAAAAATAAAAGCAATAGAGAAGGTTCCTCAGGAACAAGGCCAGGGATTTTATTCAAGACTGTTCCTTGTTCCAAGAAAAGCAATGGAGGCCTATTTTGGACTTGTCCGTTCTAAATATTTTTCTCATGGTGCCAAAATTCAAGATGCTGACGTTACAGCAACTTCTTCCCATGCTGGGCAAGGGGTCTTGGCTGGTTACTCTGGACCTCAAGGAGGCATACCTGCATGTCCCTATCAGACACCATTGCAGAAGATACCTCAGATTTCTTGCAGGAACAGAGCACTATCAATTCTCAGCATTGCCGTTTGGCTTATCTACTGCGCCCAGAGTATTCACGAAATGCCTGGCATCAGTAGTGGCACGTTGCAGACTCCAGGGGATTCAAATATACCCTTACCTGGATGACTGCCTCATACAAGCAGACAGCAAACAAACCTTGATAAAACACTTGGATTATGTCATTCAATTGCTGCAGGCTTTGGGATACACAGTCAACATTCAAAAATCAAGAGTACTGCCATCCCAAGAGATTTTTTCTAGGAGCAAAGCTGAACACACAGCTACAAATGGCCTTCCTCACAGAGGAGAAACAAGAGCATTTAACAGATTACTTCAAAAGCCTAGCAAAACTAACCCACCTGACCGCAAGGAAAACCTTGCAGGCCCTGGGATTCATGGCATCTTGCATTCTTCTAATCCCTCTAGCAAGACTTCACATGAGAAAACTACAATGGTACCTAAAAAGCTTGTGGTCTCAACACAGCCACAACCTGGAAGACCTAATACCACTCATACCATGCCTGCAAAGGGAATTTTTGTGGTGGGCTCAAGCAAGCCACTTAAACGAAGGCATGCCTTTCAACAAACCTCCAACAAGTCAAACTATTACAACAGACGCCTCAGACCATGGATGGGGGGGGGGGGCGCACATGGACGGCATATGCATTCAAGGGCAATGGACTCCCATGGAAATGCATCAGCACATAAATCAAATGTTGGCAGTGATGCATGCAGTAGAAGCCTTTGAAAAATCTCTTCAAGGTCATCTGCTAATAGTGACAGACAACATCACTGTCATGTGGTACATAAACAAGGGGGCACTCATTCCTATCCCCTCTGCAGACTAACAATGACTCTTTGGGAAAAGTCCCTGAATCTGAACATCTACTTGCAATCCCAGTTTGGTCCGGGCAAGGACAATGTTCTGGCAGACAGGTTGAGCAGAAATTTCTTGGATCCACACGAATGGATGCTACACCCACGCATATTCTCACAAATAACTGCATGGGGAAGACCAGACTTAGACCTCTTTGCATCTCATCGCAATCATCATCTGGAAAGGTTTTGCACAAGGATACACCATCCTCTAGCCTGGAGAACGGATGCTCTTTCCTTCAGCTGGAATGCCTAACAATTTATGCATTCCCTCCTCTACCTTTATCTTCAGTAACACCTTTGTGAGTAAAGGCAGAACAACCGAGAGGAATCTTGATAGCTCCAGACTGGCCAAGGCAACAGTGGTACCCACTGCTACTGAGCATAACCCACTCCAAACCGTGGCTCTTGCCAATGGTCTCAGCTCCTGACTCAACACAATTACAAGACAGTTCATCAGAACCTACAAACTTTAAAACTGGCAGCTTGGAGAATTCCATGACTGGAACCCATGACTCCCTCTCCAAAACAGTTCAGGACATTTTGCTGGAGGCACGCAGACCTTCCACCAGAAAAACCTATTCGGCCAAATGGAAGAGATTCATCATCTGGAATGTCAACTAGGGCAAGGATGCATCACTGATGAACATACCTCAGATATTAGAATACTTGGCAGAAATGTTTCACAGTGGCCTCTCATACTCTTCCATCAAAATCCACGCGTCTGCTATCTCAGCACATTACAACTGTGATCCACCTGTGTTTTCGCATCCCTTGCTAAGACCGTTTCTAAGGGGTATAAAGAATATCAAACCTCCAATGAAACAACCAATTCCTGTATGGGACCTCAATTACGTCTTGGAAAAATTAACTCTTCCTCCTTTTGAACCAGCAGCGTCTTCAGAAATGCAAGTTCTCTCTTGGAAAACTGTTTTCCTGTTGGCAGTCACCTCAGCAAGAAGAGTCTCTGAGATGCAGGCCCTCATGGCAGTTCCTCCTTTTCTCATCTTTTATCAGGACAGAGTTTCCCTTAGGACCAATCCTTCCTTCATGCCTAAGGTGATATCCAGAGTGTCATTAAACCAAGCAATTCACGTGCCTACTTTCTTTCCTAACCCTCAAAACAAAGGGCAAAAGCTGTTGCATACTTCAGACATTCACAGACAACTGCGCTACTACTTGGACAGAACGAAGTCTACCAGGAAGTCTGACCAACTGTTTGTAGCCTATGCTGCTGGGACACAAGGAAAGGCGGTCACCAAACAAACTATCTCAAAATGGATTGGACACTATCAGATTCTGTTACTCCTTCCATGAAAAGAGTGTGCCAGCTAATATTAGACCACACTCCACCAGAGCTATGGCCACATCCACAGCCTTTCTAAGAGGAGTGGCTACAAAAGATATTCTAGAGGCTGCTACATGGAGCTCCGTGCATACATTTACCAAACACTACAACCTGCCATTATACTCCAGATCCCGAGCAGGCTTTGCTTCGGCAGTCCTGCAGGGCCTTCTAGCTACACCATCCCTTGCTTAGTCCTACCACCCCCAGCTTGGCTATAGTATTCAACCCATATGTCAGGACTGCAGTTGCATTCTTGAAGGACATAGTACAGTTTTGTATGTCCGATACATATGCAACTGCAGTCAGATTTTCCCTCCCTCCTACCCCTGATGTCCTTCAAGGATGCATCTGCAGTCATAACATATGGGTTGTCCTGCCTCAGGCAGCCCTCGGTCGGCCGGATTCCAAAGTCTGGGTCTGGCCTCGGCTGATGTCGCACTTCACCCGACGTCATAGCTCCTGGGGGTATAAAGGCATCAGCCGACACCATTTTCCTCTGTCTTTCTTGCCGCGCGGTGCCCAAAGCAGAAGCTGTTCGCAAGTGCCGGTCGGTCAGATCCAGAGATTTCAGCTACCTAAGACTTCTAAAAAAGCTAAGTACCCCGTTGGACTCTTTCTTGCCTCAGCCGATGTCAGACTAAGTAATTGTTTAACTTGTGGGAAACAAATACCTCATAAGGATTTCCACTCTTAATGCCTCCCTTGCTTCGGCCCAGACCACGACGTATCAGCTTGTTTAGCCTGTGCTTCCTTCAACCGACCGACACTTAGACGTCGGTCGGAGTTTGCAGAAGAGTTTTTTGGTCCCACCTTTGCATATAAAATGCCGTCTGAGACTCCGACTACACATTTAGCTAAAAAACGCAAGGAAAAGGACAGACACTCGCGGCCCGTGATTTCGGCTGAAACCACGGTTAAGCCTACCGCGAGTGTTTCGGCTGAAACAGTCCTTGGTTCTTCCTTTGGCCGCTATCATGCCTCCGACAACAGAGGCCACAGAGGCCCCGGCTGAGTCGGCTACAGAAATTCCTACCGAAGACGCAGGCACACAAGGAATTGTCCGACACCATTCCGTTGGACATTTCTACTCCTGCACGTGGGGCAGCTATGCTTCTATGCCTATTAAGGCCTTCTCCAGGGCTAAAGCAGCTAAACTTTCCAAGGCCTTACCTACAAAAGCTCCCCCTCACAGACCTTCCTCCAGTTCTCAGATTCTCAGCCTTGCTGAGGACCTTATTTCTTTGATCAGGGGATCCCAACCTCACCCAGACAGGGCCTCACAACCCCCTCCTGAAAAAAGGCCTAGGACTGAACCCCCTGAACCTCTCTCCTCTGACTACTCCTCGGATGGATCTGATTTATCAGACCATCAGGAAGGGCCATACTCACCTTATGAGGATTCGGATGCAGAAGACTCCATTCCTTCTGCCTCCCCCCCCCCCCCCCCCCCCAAAGAAGAATTTTCATTTGGGGAAACTCTACATTCAATGAGGGAACATTTCCAGTGGCAGGGTCAGGATTTTTCTGATTCTAGGAAAAGGCTAAGGACTTTTTTACACTTACCACAGCATAGGCCTTTAGCCATACCACCTGTACTATCAGTTGTTGATGATGCATACAATGATGCCAGTTCAGCCCCTGATTCTCTTCCCCCGGCCCCTGCCAAACCTGACTGATATTACAGGGTCCCGGATTCTCACTTCCACTTGTACAAGGCCCACGCTGCAGACCCAGAAACCATTTCTCAGGGCCCTAAAGGTGTTGCAGCTGCCTCTGCCAAAAACCCCCTATCCTCAAAGAGAATCAAGAGCATTAGAGAGATGGGGTAAAAAAGTTTATACATCTGCTACTCTTTCTGCCAGGGCTTTAAACTGTCAATTTCACATGATACAGTACCAGGAATTTTTGTTAGATCAGCTGAATAAAAAGCTTTCCTCTCCTGAACCTTTAGACCGTAAGTCCCTTCAGGAGTTGGTACACAATTCTCAGCAGGACAGTAATCATTTTTTAAAATGTGGCTATGATGCACTGGAGGCTTCATTTAGATCAGCTATGACTGGAGCAGTGATTCAAAGGCATGCCTGGCTAAAAGAGCAATCCTTGCCAGACCTTGTTAAGTCTAAACTCCTAGATGCCCCTATGGAGAAACAAAGTTTATTTGGCTCCCCTGCACAGGAGGTTCTAAAAGTGGAAGAAAAAGCAAAATCCGTGCAAACAGTCAAGGATTTTCTGCAGGTCCAACCTCCGAGGTTCAGCACAAATTGGCCTTCAAAGAATTGGTCCTTTCCAGACGCCTCCAGAGCACAGAGAGGCAGAAATAGACGCCCAAGAGGCAGAGGACAATCAAGGGGTGCCTACAGGGGCCGTCAGTGGCAACCTGACAACCAGTGGAGTGCCTCTACAGCTGCGACTGCAACCACTTCCACTGGACAGACACAATGACTTGGCTCTGATTCCGCCTACCAGGGAACAATTGGAAGCACCCTTGGGCGGAAAGTTAGCTTTATTTTCAAACAACTGGCATTGCATTACAGGAGACAAATGGACTTTGCAAACAATAGACAAAGGCTACAGGTTTCACTTCCACACTTACCAAAAAAGAGAGGAATGCCAAACCTTCCGCCAAGCCAGAAGTCAGAGGCTCTAAAACAAATCATCAACTTACGACGGATGAGAGCAATAGAAAAGGTACCATCTATGGAACAAGGCCAAGGATTTTACTCCAGACTATTCCTTGTACCAATAAAAGAAACTCAATGGAGGCCTATTCTCGACTTGTCCGCACTGAACACTTATCTCATTGTACCAAAATTCAAGATGCTGACCCTACAGCATCTTCTTCCCATGTTGGGCAAGGAGTCTTGGCTGGTGACTCTAGATCTCAAGGAGGCATACCTGCACGTCCCTATACGACCAGATTGCAGAAGACACCTCAGATTTCTTGCAGGATCAGAGCATTATCAATTCTCAGCATTGCCCTTTGGCTTATCTACTGCGCCCAGAGTATTCACGAAATGCCTGGCATCAGTAATTGCACATTGCAGGCTTCAGGGAATTCAAATCTACCCATACCTGGACGACTGCCTAATACAAGCGGACAACAAGACAAAAATAATAAAGGATTTGGCCTATGTCATACAACTGCTGCAAGCCTTGGGGGTACACAGTCAACATACAGAAGTCAAGACTAGCGCCATCCCAAAGGATAACGTGTTTGGGTGCAGATCTGGACACCAACTCAGATGGCTTTTTTCAAAGAAGAAAAACAAAAACAACTTCCAGTCTACTTCACGGCATTGACAAGACAAACTCAGCTTACTGCAAGGAGAGCCCTGCAGGCCCTGGGTTACATGGCATCTTGCATAATCTTGATCCCACATGCCAGACTGCATATGAGAATTCCAATGGTACCTAAGAAATGTATGGTCTCAACACAGACACAGTCTAGAAACCATGATACCAATCATTCCATGCCTGAAAAAAGAATTCTTGTGGTGGGCTCAGGCCTGCCAGACCAACAGAGGGTTGCCTTTCCACAAACCACAACCAAGGCAGACCATCACCACGGACTCCTCAGACCTAGGCTGGGGCGCACACATGGAAGACAAGTGTATCCAAGGCCTATGGTCCCAAGACCAGCTGAAACTACACATAAATCTAAAGGAGATGCTGGCAGTGAAACATGCAATAGAGGCATTCAGATCATTCCTCCAGCAAGGACACCTGCTGATAAGGACGGACAATACCACAGTCATGTGGTACATCAACAAACAGGGAGGCACGCATTCCTACCCTCTATGCCGGATGGCAATGGAACTGTGGAACCTAGGCCTGAATCTCAACATTCAACTGCAGGCCAGATTCGTACCAGGAAAAGAGAATTCATTAGCAGACAAATTAAGCAGAACTACCACGGATGCTCACGAATGGATGCTGCATCCAGATATCTTCAAAACCATAACAAAGAAATGGGGAATGCCAGAGAAGGACCTGTTCGCCTCCCCACTCAACCACCAACTGAAGAAATTCTGCTCAAGAGAATACCACCCACAAGCCTGGAGGGTGGACTCCCTTTCTTTCAGCTGGAAGGCCCTGACAGTTTATGCCTTTCCACCTCTCCCATTGATGTACAAAGTTCTACTGAAGATCAGGGAGGAAAAGCCAAAGGTAATTCTGATAGCTCCAGACTGGCCAAGGCAGCATTGGTACCCGCTACTGAGAAGCATGTCTCGGACGAACCCATGGCCTCTACCTCTATGGCCTTTACTTCTAACAGATCAACTACAAGACCCTGCATCCAAACTTTAAAACCCTGCAACTAACTGCCTGGAAAATTGCATAAAACAAAACCAACCTGTTTTATCTGAGGGTCAAGGACATTATCCTGGAGGCTCGCAGACCCTCCACAAGGAAAACATACTCAGCCAAATGGAAGAGATTCCTCATTTGGAGTGCATCAAAGGGAACAGATGTCACGCTTGCAAACCTAGCACACATCCTAGAATACTTAGCAGAACTGTTCCACAATGGCCTGTCCTATTCGTCCATTAAGATTCATGCTTCAGCAATTTCAGCAGAGTACAACATGGATCCTCCTATCTTCTCTCAACCTCTTCTCAGGCAATTTCTAAGAGGGATCAAGAATGTAAAACCTCCAAGGAAACCACCTCTGCCTGCATGGGATCTCAATTTTGTACTGGAAAAATTAACACTTCCCCGTTTTGATCCAGCAGCATCAGCAGACTTACAGTTCTTATCTTGGAAAACTGCCTTCCTTCTAGCAATCACTTCAGCAAGAAGGGTATCTGAGTTACAGGCATTAATGGCAGTACAGCCTTTCCTTATCTTTCACCAAGATAGTGTCTCTGAGAACCAATCCTACTTTCATGCCAAAGGTGGTATCCAGGGTATCCTTGAACCAAGCTATTCATTTACCTACGTTCTTCCCTAACCCACAGAATAGGGGGGAAAAGCTACTACATACCTTGGATGTACATAGACAACTGCGCTACTACCTGGACAGAACTAAGACCAGCAGAAAAACCGACCAGCTTCTGGTAGCATATGTAACAGGAGTGCAAGGAAAAGCAATTTCCAAACAGACAATTTCAAAATGGATAGGAAATTGCATTCGATTCTGTTACTCTTTTCATGGAAAGACAACTCCTGAAAATATCAGGCCTCACTCCACAAGGGCTACAGCCACCACTACAGCTTTCCTACGAGGAGTGGCTACCAAAGACATTTTAGAAGCTGCTACTTGGAACTCTGTGCATACATTTGCCAAGCATTACAATCTTCCTTTATACTCCAGATCCCGAGCAGGCTTTGCAACTGCAGTTTTACAAGGGATCTTAACTACACCATCTTTATCTTAGTGCCTCCTCCCCCAGTTTGGCTATGGTATTCTACCCATATGTTATGACTGCAGATGCATCCTTGAAGGACATAGTACAGTTTTGTACCTACCATAAATGTAGATGTCCGATAGGTATGCATCTGCAGTCAGGATTACCCACCCTCCTTCCCCTCTGTGGTATTCCTAGGGTGCTTACCCCTCTTTCAGCTAGCTGGGGGAATCTATTATGGTGTATTTGTTTGTATGTATATATATATATATTTTGTTTGCTACTGTTTGGAATTTACAACTTTTATCCAAATTTAGCCTTCTAGAGGGCACCTGGCATCTGGGGCAAGAAACACTGAGGAAAATGGCGTCTGCTGATGCCTTTATACCCCAGGAGCTATGACGTCAGGTGAAGTGCGACATCAGCAGAGGCCAGACCCAGACTTAGGAATCCGGCTGACCGAGGGCTGCCTGAGGCAGGACAACCCATATGTTATGACTGCAGATGCATACCTATCGGACATCTACATTTATGGTAGGTACAAAACTGTACTTTTTTTCCCTTGGGTCCATTCCCCCCCTTTCCTATAAGCTGGGGTTATCTGTTATGGTGTATCTGTTCATTACTGTTGTGCATGTCTGGATTTTTTGTTTATCCATTCACAAAATTTAGCCTTCCTTGGAGGGCACCTGGCATCTGGGGCAAGAAACACTGAAGAAGATGGCATCTGCTGATGCCTTTATACCCCCAGCCGCTCTGACTTCGGGGAGGAGGCGACATCAGCCGACGCCAGACCCAGACTTTGGAATCCGGCCGACCGAAGGGCTGCCTGAGCCAGGACAACCCATATGTTAGGGCTGCAGTTGCATATCTATCAGACATCTACATTTATGGTGGGTACAAAACTGTACTTTCCTACTTCAGATTAAGTTATGTACTCACCATGACGTTCCATCTGAGTAGTTATCTTCATTTGTCTGCAACCATCTCCCCCTCCTTCCCCCTGACCAAAATGGTCCTACTTGGGGTTCTTTAGATTAGTTCTTTAGATTATTTCGTTATGGGGCAAACTTGATCTGAGGTCAGTCAGGGGTGGTAGGGGATTATGGGTAAAGGGAGGAGCTCAGATCTATGCTGTGATAGAAGTTGCCGGCTCTGATCCGATCCGTATCCCAAAGGTTGCAGACAAATGAAGATACCTACTCAGATGGAACATTATGGTGAGTACATAACTTGTTATTACAAGTACCATGGAAAACCTACCCCACAGGGGATAAGATCACATTCCACCAGGGCTGCATCTACCTCTACAGCATTTCTCTGAGGAGTCTCTACCAGGGACATCCTGGAAGCTGCTTCCTGGAGCTCTGTACACCCTTACCACTTGCCTATATTTTCTAAACCCAGAGCTGGATTTGCCACAGCAGTCTTGCAGGGCTTAATAGCTGGCCCTAATGCTCTTTAACTACCTCCTCCCTTCCTTAGCTTTGGGAATCAACTCAAATGTAATGACTGCAACAGTGAAACACTAAACCTAGTACAGTTGTGTACACTTACCCTAAATGTAGATGTTGCGTGTATTCACTGTTGCAGTCCTGGTTACCCTCCCACCAGCCCCCTGATTTCTCTTAGCTCTACCTTTCCTTCTTGTTTGGTATCTCTACATTTTTTTCAGGTGTATTTGCTTTTTGATGGGGGTGTACCATACCATATAATTGCTTTCTATTGTTGGGGCACCTGACATATGGGGCAAGAAACACTGATGTAATGGCGTTGGCTGCATGTTTTATACCCCTGATTTGACTTCATGGAAGAAGCAACGGCATCCAACACAGAAATCCGAAGACTCTGGTATTCAGGCCAGCTGAGGGCTACATGCAGGCAGATAACCCAAATGTGGTGACTGCAACTGTGAATACACTCAATCTATATTTATGGTAAGTGTACACAACTGTACTTTTTGAGGTTCATGGCTGCATCCATCCCAGTGATCCCATTGGCCAGACTGCATGTGAAGAAAATTCAGTGCTACCCGAAATCAGTGTTGCCTCAACACTCACCCTTGGATACTTAATTCTTCTGCCCTGGATTAGGATAGTTTCTCTGGTGGGAGAAGCTGGCTTCTCACAACCCAGCTTTTCCCTTTACCTCAGCTTCTCAAAACCAAATTCTCCAAATCGATGTTTCAGTAGGGCTAGGGTGGAGTCTGGACAGGATCCCACAAAGTACAGTGGCAAGTGGCTCTGTTTGCTCCTGAAGGAGCATATAAATCTGAAAGAAATGAGTGCCCTTCTGCAAGCTTTGCAGACCTTGCACCTTTGGAAACAAGGCACCCTCCTGGTTTACAACGGACCACACCAGAGTAATATGGTAACTAAACCATCAAGGAGGCACAGGGTCTTAACCCTGTGGAGGTTGGCACAGGAGGTTTTGCAAATGGCCACTCAGTTGAACATGACCCTCACAGCTTCTTGCGCTCCCTCTAAAGAATGTGCAGGTGGACTCTAAGCAGGGACCTTGTGAACCCCCATGAATGGACCATGAACAAACTGCTCTTCAGCAGTCATACTTCATTGGGGCATTCGGTAGATAAACCTCTCTGACGGAGCGCAAACAGCTTCCTCTGTTCTACACCAGGACTCTTATCTCCTCTGGCGTGAAAGACTGATTCCTTCTAGTGGACAGGGAAGTTCGTATATGCCTACCCTCCATTACCACTTATTCCAAGGTTCCTGCTAGAAATCCAAAAGGACAGTCCAAAGCCACTGCTCCTGATCCCTTTCTGGCCAAGACCTCATTGGTTTCCCATTGTTTTAATCTATTAAAGGAAACCACTAATATTCCAGGGCAACTATACTTTTTCACCCAACAGAAAAGTTGGCTTCTACATCCCAACTTAACCTTTCTTGGTCTGTCTGTGGATGATTGGATTCTGATGCCTAAAGGGTGCTAATTTTCAGAGGATGTGCAGGTTTTACAGGAGGCCAGGAAGCCTAATACCCGGAAATACCTGGCCAGTTATAAAAGATTCTGCTGGCAAAAGCACAAACGAACCACTCTTGTCTGAGGGTTCCATTGTACTTTATCTCTGAGCTTCTGCAATCTGGGTTTGCCTACTCATCCAGTAAATCCCTTTTGTCAGCAGTTATTGCCCATTTCCTCTGGATCCTCAGTCGGGGCAGAGGTCAAGATTTTTCTGAATGGAATCCTGCACTTTAAGCCTCCAAGGAAACTAATTACTCCACCATGAGATTTTAATTTTTTTTGGAAAAAACTCACTCTATCCCCTTTTGAGACAGCTGTCTGCCATTTTAAAATTCTACACACACAATACCATCCTTCTATTGGCCCTAACCTTGACATGCGTGGTGACTGCACTTCAGGCACTCTGCTACTCTTCCACAAGGGCAGGGTAATGCTTAGAACCAGTCTTTGTAATACCTAAGGTAGTGAATGAATTATCCCTCAATCAAGCCATTCATTTATACTCCGTGACAGGCAGCTGAAGTTCTATTTGAACAAAACACTGTCAGGAAAAACTAACCAAATATTTGTTTCATGGATGCCAAGCTGGGTCAACTATTCTCCAAGCAAACCATTGTATCCTGGGCATTGAAGGCTATCTAGTTCTGTTACTTGCACCATAATTGTCTTCCTGCCATAACGTTCCACTCTGGTGGTTGCTTCTGATGCTTTCCACAAGACTGATGCTTGCTCCATCTTTGGAGCAGCCAATTGGTTCTCTGTGCATACCTTCAAGCACTAGTGCATTTTCCTGATGTCCTTCAAGGATGCATCTGCAGTCCTTACAAATGGGTTGTCCTGTCGTCAGGCAGCCCTTCGGTCGGCCGGATTCCAAAGTCTGGGTCTGGCCTCGGCTGGTGTCGCACTTCACCCGACGTCATCTCTGCTGGTCTTCGGGTATGAAGGCATCAGCTGACGCCATTTTCCTCAGTCTTTCTTGCCGCGTGGCGCCCGAAGCAGAAGCTGTTCGCAAGTGCCGGTCGGTCAGATCCAGAGATTACTACTACCGAATACTACTTCGAAGACTTCTAAAAGCTAAGTACCCGTTGGGGACTCTTTCTTGCCTCAGCCGATGTCAGAAAAAGTGAATAACTGTTTAACTTGTGGGAAACAAATACCTCATAAAGATTTCCACTCTTACTGCTTACCTTGTTTAGGCCCAGACCACGACGTAGCAGCTTGTTTAGCCTGTGCTTCCTTCAACCGACGAACGCTTATGCGTCGGTCGGAGTTTGCTGAACAGTTTTTCGGCTCAGATTTTGCGTACATTATGCCGTCGGATCCTCAGACTACTCAAATTGTTAAACGCAAAGAAAAGGACCGACACTCGCGGTCCGCGGTTTCGGCTGAAACCACGGTTAAGCAAACCGCGAGTGTCTCTGTTTCGGCCAAAACCGAGAAAACGGTTCAATCTTCAGCCGAATCCATGACTACTACCGAGGCCCCTTCTACCCTAGTTGATTCGGCCTCTGAAGTTTTGCCTACTAATGTGGTTTCTCTAGAATTATCGGACACCATCCCTTTGGATGTCTCTACTCCAGCACGTGGTGCTGCTAGGCCTCCTGCAGCCATGTCTATAAAGGCCTATGCCAGGGCTAACGCAGCCAAAACTGCTAAGTCTGTGCCTGTTAAGCCCCCCTCTCACAGGCCCAGTTCCAGTTCCCAAATGCTTACTCTGGCAGAGGATCTCATCTCTTTAATAAGGGGATCCCAATCTCACCCAGACAGGGCCTCTCAACCTCCAGAAAAGAGACCTAGAGCAGACCCCCCTGAGCCAGTGTCCTCAGATGACTCTTCTGATACAGACCATCCAGAGGCTCCTTTTTCTACTTATGAAGATTCCGATGCTGAAGAATCTATTCCTTCTGCCTCTCCACCAGAGGAATTTTCCTTTGGGGAAACCTTACATGCCATGAGAGAGCAATTCCAATGGCAGGGACAAGATTTCTCAGATTCAAGAAAAAGGCTTAGGACCTTTTTACACTTACCGCAACATAGGCCCTTAGCTATACCTCCAGTTCTTCCTGTTGTGGATGATTCATTTAATGATGCTTGCACTGCTCCAGATACTTTACCTCCAGCCCCTGCTAAGCCCGATAGGTTTTACAGGGTACCGGACACTCATCACCACTTATACAAGGCTCCTCTTGCATTTCCTGAGACTATCTCCCAGGGGCCTAAGGCAGTAGCTTTGACCTCAGCGAAAAACCCTCCCTTCTGAAAGGGAATCCAGGTCCTTGGAGAGATGGGGTAAAAAAGTATACACCTATGCTACTCTCTCAGCTAGAGCTTTGAACTGTCAGTTTCATATGATCCAATACCAAGAGTTTATGCTTGATCAGTTAACTAAGAAACTGTCCTCTGATTCCTTAGATAAGAAATATGTTCTAGAAATGGTGAATAACATTCAGCAGGTTAGTAACCATTCTTTAAAATGTGGCTATGATGCACTGGAGGCTTCATTTAGATCAGCCTTGACTGGCACAGTTATAAGAAGGCATGCATGGTTGAAAGAACAGGTCTTGCCGGATCATGTTAAAGCAAAGCTATTAGATGCTCCTATGGATAAGGTCAGTCTATTTGGTTCACCTGCCCAACAAGTAATGAAGAAAATGGAAGAGAAGGCAAAATCTGTACAAACAGTTAAAGATTTCTTACAGGTTCAGCCCCCAAGGTTTAGCAGGAACTGGCCTTCCAAAAATTGGTACTTTCCAGACTCCTCTAAATCTCAGAGAGGCAGGAATAGGCGTTCCAGAGGCAGAAATCAATCCAGAGGAGGTGCCTACGGGGGACGCCAGTGGCAAGGCAATAATCGAGGCACAGATACAACCACTGCCACAGCTACAGGACAATCGCAGTGACTTGGCTCTGACACCGCCTACCAGGGAACAAATAGCAGCACCCTTAGGCGGAAAGTTAGCCTTATTTTCAAAAAACTGGCACTATATCACAAGAGACAAGTGGATTTTGCAAACTATAGACCAAGGCTACAGGTTTCATTTCCACACCTTACCAGTAAAAAGAGGAATGCCAAACCTACCACCAAATCAGAAGACAGAAGCTCTAAAACAAATAACTCAATTAACAAAGATGAGAGCTGTGGAAAGGGTACCACCTACAGAACAGGGCAAGGGATTTTACTCCAGACTCTTCCTAGTACCAAGAAAAGAGAAGAGTTGGAGACCTATTCTCGACCTGTCCGCTTTAAACACATTCATCATTGTTCCAAAATTCAAAATGCTGACCCTACAGCAACTTCTTCCCATGCTGGGCAAGGAGTGTTGGCTGGTAACTCTAGATCTCAAGGAGGCATACCTGCACGTCCCCATACGACCAAATTGCAGAAGATACCTCAGATTTCTTGCAGGATCAGAGCATTATCAATTCTCAGCATTGCCCTTTGGCTTATCTACTGTGCCCAGAGTGTTCACGAAATGCCTGGCATCAGTAATCGCTCATTGCAGGCTTCAGGGAATCCAAATTTATCCATACTTGGACGACTGCATGATACAAGCGGACAACAAAAGCAAGCTGACACAAGACTTAGAGTCATTTGCTTACTACAAGCCCTGGGATACACAGTCAATATAAAAAAGTCAAGACTGATACCATCCCAAACAAGAACATTCTTGGGTGCAGAGTTGGACACAGTAAAACAGATGGCATTCCTAACAGCAGAAAAACAAGAACAACTTCCTCTTTACTTCTTGGCATTAACAAAGCAGAACAAACTAACAGCAAGGAAAGTACTGCAGGCCTTGGGCTTCATGGCATCCTGCATAATCCTGGTCCCCCATGCCAGACTGCATATGAGAAAGCTACAGTGGTACCTAAAGAATGTATGGTCTCAACACAGGCACAGCTTAGAAACCGAAATACCACTAATCCCATGCCTGAAACAAGAGTTCCTATGGTGGGCTCAGGCATGCCAGTCAAACCCAGGTTTATCCTTCCACAAAATTCAAACAAGCCAAACCATTACAACGGACTCCTCAGACCTCGGTTGGGGGGCCCACATGCTGGACAAGTGCATTCAAGGCTTATGGACTCCAGATCAGCTGCACCTGCACATAAATCAAAAAGAAATGCTGGCAGTAAAACTAGCAATCCAGAATTTCAGACCATTCCTGAGAAGGCCAATTGATAAGGACAGAACACCACAGTCATGTGGTACATAAACAAACAGGGAGGCACTCATCCATACCCCCTATGCCGAATGGCTCTGGACCTATGGAATATGGCTCTGAGCTACAACATTCAGTTACAGGCAATATTTGTACCGGGAAACGAAAACATCCTAGCAGACATGTTAAGCAGAACTACCTCGGATGCTCACGAATGGATGCTACACCCGGACATCTTCAAGGCCATCACAAAGAAATGGGGAATGCCACAAATAGACCTATTCGCATCCCCACTCAATCACCAGCTCAAGAAATTCTGCACAAGGACATACCACCCACTTGCTTGGAAGGTGGACTCTCTATCCTTCAGTTGGAAAGGCCTGACAGCATATCATTTCCACCTCTTCCTTTGATGCACAAGGTACTACTGAAAATCAGAGGAACGTCCAAGGATAATTCTGATAGCTCCAAATTGGCCAAGACAACATTGGTATCCATTGCTGAGGAGCATGTCTCGGGGGGGGGGGGAAGGAACGTGGACACTACCCCTGATTCCTTTGATGTTAACTCAGAGCGACTACAACATCCTGCATCCAAACCTGAAAACTCTGCAACTGACTGCCTGGAACATTACATAACAGCAACTAACCCAGATTTATCCCAAAGGGTTAAAGACATTATCCTTGAGGCCCGCAGACCTTCAACAAGAAGGAACTATGCAGGAAAATGGATAAGGTTTGTCATGTGGAGTACTGAAAGAAGGAAAGATGTGTCAAAGGTAGATATTGCCAACATCCTGGAGTATTTGGCAGAGCTTCTCCATACAGGCCTGTCCTATTCCTCCATCAAGATACATGCATCAGCTATTTCTGCAGAATACAGCTTCGATCCCCCTGTCTTCTCACATCCTCTACTCAGGCAGTTCCTGAGAGGAATTAAGAATGTCAAACCTCCTAGGAAACCACCATTACCAGCATGGGACTTGAACTTTGTGCTAGAAAAATTGACACTCCCTCCATTCGAACCAGCAGCAACAGCAGATCTTCAACACCTATCCTGGAAAACTGCTTTCCTACTGGCAATTACTTCAGCAAGAAGGGTTTCAGAACTACAGGCTTTAATGGCAGTACAACCCTTCCTAATCTTCTATCAAGATTAGAGTATCCATGAGAACTAATCCTACATTTATGCCTAAGGTGGTATCCAGAGTGTCTCTAAACCAGGCAATCCACCTACCTACCTTCTTTCCCAATCCACAGAACAGGGGGGAAAGACTGCTGCATACCTTGGATGTACATAGACAGTTGCGCTACTACCTGGACAGAACCAAGAGCAATAGAAAAACTGACCAGCTTCTAGTAGCTTATGCAACAGGAAGGGAAGGAAAAGCAATTTCCAAACAATCTCCAAGTGGATAGGAAATTGCATAAGATTCTGTTACTCCTACCATGGAAAGCAAATTCCACAGAACATAAGGCCTCATTCTACAAGGGCTACAGCCACTACCACAGCTTTCTTTCGAGGAGTGGCTACCCCCACTACCACAGCTTTCTTACGAGGAGTGGCTACCAAGGACATTGAGGCTGCTACTTGGACCTCCGTGCATACATTTGCCAAGCATTATAACTTGCCTCTATACTCTAGATCCCGAGCAGGGTTTGCCACTGCTGTTTTGCAAGGGATCCTAACTACACCATAATTCTTCTTCCTCCTCCCCTAGTTTGGCTATGGTATTCTACCCATTTGTAAGGACTGCAGATGCATCCTTGAAGGACATAGTACAGTTTTGTACCTACCATAAATGTAGATGTCCGAACAGGATAGCATCTGCAGTCAGGATTACCCACCCTCCTTCCCCTCTGTGGTACTCCTAGGGTATTTGCCCTCTTAATAGATAGCTAGGGGGGGATCTCTTATGGTGTATTTGTTTATATATATATGTACATACATGCTTATTTTTTGTTTGCCTTCTACATTTTTGGAAACATTGGCATTTACCCAAAAATTTTAGCTATCCAAGAGGGCAACTGGCATCTGGGGCAAGAAACTGAGGAAAATGGCGTCGGCTGATGCCTTTATACCCGAAGACCAGCAGAGATTACGTCGGGTGAAGTGCGACACCAGCCGAGGCCAGACCTAGACTTTGGAATCTGGCCGACCGAAGGGCTGCCTGACGACAGGACAACCCATTTGTAAGGACTGCAGATGCTATCCTGTTCGGACATCTACATTTATGGGAGGTACAAAACTGTACTGTCTAGAGCTGCCTTTGCCAGAACAGTCCTCTATGGTCTCTTGGACAGTTCCTCTTCAGTGTAGTCGTCCACCCTATTAGATTTCTCCAAGCTGAAAAGAGAACTCAATCTGTTATGAGTACTGTGACAGTGGTCTCATTTAGGACAAAGTTGAGGAAGAACTTGCCCCAAGTCTGTCCTATTGATCACTGTAGCAGTATTCCCTCCGTCCTTATACCATCTCACATTGAATCACATGCATGGATCTTGGGGGAGTTTCCTAATTGAACTGCACAACTCCTAGCTGACCAGTTTCCTGTCATCTTCAGGCAGCTGGCTTGGAGGTATTCTGAGGCTCTTGTGTTGCATCCGTCCTTGTGCATTGATGCGCAAGTCACACCTCAGATATACTCCCTTGGGAAGGCAAAGCTTTGGTACCCTGGCCAGACTGCTACAAAACATCTGTTAATACTGCAGCAGTCCTCAGTAGGATTTCAGCTGTTAGTTCCTTACACAACTGTACTTTCTCCTGATTTGAATGACTAGTACATGCTTACAGAATTTGTGTTGGTCTCCTTTGATGCTTTTTTCTGTCTGGGTAGCAGCTCCATTCAGTGACTGCTGTTGAGAGTCCCTGTATGTTGAGATGTTTTCTTTTACAGATTGTGCTCATCTAATGGATGTGGACAAAATGTCAGTTGAAGTTAGTTGTGGCATCCTTGTCCATATCAGTGCGCGTCTTTAAGAGGTACATGCACTTAATGTGCTAGAGCTGGAGAAAAAAGCCAAGATGGGTATCGTAATTGAGGAAGTAGTCTTCCCATTGGGTACACTTTTTTGTCTGTATTAAACAAAATCATCTTAGATGTCTGCAAATCTTGAGTTTGTAGGACTGGCATTGGGTGTGCCATATGCCGAGTTCAGGGCCTCCGAAATTGATTTGAGAAAGAGGGTAGAGGGAATTACAGTGCTGTACCATAGAGGGGGGACACTGAGCAGGTGGTGAATGAGTTATTGCATACATTTTTTGGAAGTTTTAAGTTTAATCTGAAATAAAAGTGGGAGTTTTAAATGTGAATGATAGAGTAGGTTAAAAGCAACAATTTCTTGAAGTTGATGCAGTTTACTTCTACAAGCAAGCATTGATACCAGTCTGAAAAGATCATTCTGATACCAAATGTAGATTAATTCAAGCTCCGAAAGGGAAATTGGCTAGGCTTAAAACAGCCCACAAGGGCAGCTAGCCTAGTACTTGCCTACGATCCTGCAATTATGAACAACCAAGTATATAAAATCAGTTGCAAAGGTGAACTGAAAATGGAGTTTCAGGCAAGTTTACTTTTTCTTTTGCATGCTAGTGTTTGAAAGATTTAATGTGTACCCCAGTTAGTATTTGAAGGGAGGACCATTTTTTCCTTTGCCACAGGTGACTTCATGGTGGAAGGTTTTGTGAAAACAGGCTTATTAATGAGGCTTGACACTGATGTACAGTAAACAGATTCATGATGACTGAAATCTAGACTTTGCAAAACATTTATTGAATTCAGAGATATAGTTCACATTTTAGGTGAGGGATGTTTTTGATTGGTTTACAGTTTGAAGTCTAGTTAGTTGCATGCCTGTTTAGGAATTTGTGTAGTTGTAAGTGCTGTATAAAAGAATGCATAGCTGAGGCTTTGAAGTTTTGTTTTTTTTCTTTAGGGGAATCAGACCAGAGGACAAGAGGGGTGGAAGTGGAGCTCACAACTGGGGAACAATTAAAGATGATCTGAGGTATATTTTGCTACATTACATTTGAAATTTGCCTGTGCCACAAACCAAAATGCTAATATTGGGAATTAGTATCAGTTCATTTAATAAACTGTAATGTGTGTTTCCCGAGAACAGTGTGGCCAGTATAATCCACTTAGTTTGTCTCCTAATATTGTAGTGGTATGTTTTATATAGTCTTGGGATTTCTTTTTTTTCTGCAGCTTTCTTGGTAATGCTGCGTCCATATCTATCCATCCATCCACAACCATTTTTCCTAATTTTGCCCATGGGGTCGGGGTGTCACTTCAACAGTGGCAGTCCTCTAGAGCCAGGGTTTACACTGTAGGGTGGTTAGCCCTGCCGTTGTAGTTCATTCACATTGCACACTTGCATGCACACCCTTTCCTCTGGTCAATTTATGGTGTCCAATCACCTACTGTGTCTTTAGAATGCAGGAGGAAATGAGCACTTGGAGGAAAAGTAAATGAAACCAGGGAGGACAAGCAGACTCCAAACAGAAGGCACCCCAGCTGAGAGATGAACATGAGAGCCTCTTGCTGTGAGGTGTGTGTTTAGTTGGGATACTTTGCTTATTTTCTAAGAGATACTAACTTTATTTCTTTAGAGCTACTTCAGAGTTTCTCTATTGTTTCATGTAAAGCCTTTTCCATTGTTGCCCTCTTTCTAGTGTGGAAACTTGAATGTTCTTCGTGTTTCACTGTTGCAGTCATCACACTTGTGTTATCTGCTTGCAGGTAGCCCTCAATCGGCCCGTATATCAGAGACTTAGTATTTCTGCGTTGGTTGCTGTCGCTTCAGAACTGACATCAGGTAGTCGGGTATAAAAACTGACAGCCGACGCCATTACACCAGTCTTTCTTGCTAAGGAGCCTGAAGCAGATGCAGTTTGCACGAGTTCACGTCGGCCGCTACGTGAGTTTGTTTCCGAATTGAATTATCCTGAAGTCTTCTAAAGCCAAGTACCCCGTTGGGGACTTTTTTTTTTTTCTTGCTCTAACCAATGTCAGAAAAAGTTAAATGTATTGCCTGTGGAAATCTTACTGCATCACCTGTTTAGGCCCAGACCATGATGTACCTCCCTGTCAGGTTTTGTGCCTTGTTCAGCGCCCGAACTATTCGTTGTTGGTCCATTTTTGTCGCCAAATACTTTCGTTCTGTATTCCAAAATTGCTTTGGTAAGCCATCCAACTACCGAACTTCCAAAAAAAGTAAGGATAAAGATACAGACCGCAGAGGTACAAAGCTGCCGATGCCAGTTCGCTGGTACTCCGGCGCTTTTGCAGACCCTGATGCCTGCTTCATTGGATACGCAGGCCTCTACTGAGACCCGTTCGGAGTCCGGTATGCCACAGGACTCTTCGACTATGGTACTTGCGGATGTCTCTACCTTGGATGGGTCAGGAGCCACTGAGCAAGCACCAGTTTGAGGAAGATGTCCTTCATGGATGCATCTGCAGTCATAACAACTGGGTTGTCCTGTAGTCAGGCAGCCCTTCAGTCGGCCGGATTCCAAAGTCCGGGTCCGGCTTCGGCTGATGTCTCACTTCACCCGACGTCATCTCTGTTGGTCTTCGGGTATAAAAGCATCAGCCGACGCCATTTTCTTCAGTCTTTCTTGCCGCGTGGCCAAGCAGAAGCTGTTCGCAGTGCCGGTCGGTCGGATCCAGAGATTACTTCTACCGAATACTACTTCAAGACTTCTAAAGCTAAGTACCCGTTGGGGACTCTTTCTTGCCTCAGCCGATGTCAGAAAAAGTTAATAATTGTTTAACCTGTGGGAAACAAATACCTCATAAAGATTTCCACTCTTACTGCCTGCCTTGTTTAGGCCCAGCCCACGACGTAGCAGCCTGTTCGGCCTGTGCTTCTTTCAACCGACTGACGCTTACGCGTCGGTCGGAGTTCGCAGAACAGTTTTTCGGTTCTGATTTTGCGTACATTATGCCGTCGGATCCTCCGACTTCGCATTCTGCTAAAAAACGCAAAGAAAAAGACCGACACTCGCTGTCCGCGGTTTCGGCCGAAACCATGGTTAAGCAAACCGCGAGTGTCTCGGTTTCCGCCGAAACCGAGAAACCTGATCAAAATACAGCTGAATCTATTTCTACAGCTGAGGCCCCTGCTACCACTCTTGAATCGGCCTCAGAAAATTTACCCACTACGGTGCTTACCACTGACTTATCAGACACCATTCCCTTGGATGTCTCTACCCCAGCACGTGGTGCTGCTAGGCCTCCAGCAGCCATGTCCATTAAGGCCTTCGCCAGGGCTAAAGCAGCCAAGACTACTAAAGCAGTGCCTGTTAAACCCCCTTCAACCAGGCCCTCTTCTAGTTCTCAAATGCTTGCTTTGGCAGAAGATTTAATTTCATTAATTAGAGGATCTCAATCTCACCCAGACAGGGCCTCTCAGCCCCCAGAGAAGAGACCTAGGGCAGAGCCCCCTGAGCCAGTGTCCTCTGATGATTCTGCTGATGAATCAGACATAACTGACCAGCCAGAGGCTCCTTTCTCCAATTTTGAAGATTCTGATGCTGAAGAATCCATTCCAGCTGCTTCCCCACCAGAAGAATTCTCCTTTGGGGAAACCTTGCATGCCATGCGAGAACAGTTCCAATGGCAGCAACAGGATTTTTCAGACTCCAGAAAAAGACTTGGGACCTTTTTGCACCTTCCACAGCACAGGCCCTTAGCTATACCTCCTGTTCTCTCTGTGGTGGATGATGCTTTCAATGATGTCTGCTCCGCTCCAGATTCTTTACCCCAGCCCCTGCCAAACCAGACAGATTTTACAGGGTGCCAGATACTCATCACCACCTTTACAAGGCCCTCTTGCAGACCCGAAACTATATCCCAGGGTCCCAAGGCAGTAGCCGCGACCATAGCTAAAAACCCTATTCCTTCTGAAAGGGAAGCAAGGTCATTAGACAGATGGGGTATAATGGTTTACACTTCAGCCACTCTCTCAGCTAGAGCTTTAAATTGTCAGTTTCACATGATACAATAGCAAGAGTTTATGCTTGATCAGTTAACTAAAAAGCTAACCACTGATGAATCTCTTGATAAGAAATATGTATTAGAAATGGTAAATAACATACAGCAGGTTAGTAACCATTCTTTAAAATGTGGCTATGATGCACTGGAGGCTTCATTTAGATCAGCCATGACTGGCACAGTAATTAGAAGGCATGCATGGCTAAAGGAGCAAGCTCTACCGGATCATGTTAAATCTAAGTTGCTAGATGCTCCTATGGATAAGACAAGTTTGTTTGGTACACCTGCCCAGCAGGTTATGAAGAAAATGGAAGAAAAGGCAAAATCAGTCCAAACAGTTAAAGATTTCCTGCAGGTTCAACCCCCAAGGTTTAGCAGGAACTGGCCTGCCAAAAATTGGTCCTTTCCTGACTCCACAAGACCCCAAAGGGGCAGGAATAGACGTTCCAGAGGCAGAAACCAATCCAGAGGAAGTACCTACAGAGGACGACACTGGCAAGGTAACAACAGAGGCAGACTCAACCTCTGCCACTACATCAACACAGCCACAGTGACTTAATCCTAAATCCGCCTACCAGGGAACAAATAGCAGCTCCTCTAGGCGGAAAGCTAACCTTATTTTCAAAAAACTGGCACCACATAACAAAGGACAAGTGGATTTTACAAACCATAGATCAAGGTTACCGTTTCCACTTCCACACTTTACCAGTCAAAAGAGGAATGCCAAATCTACCTCCAAATCAAAAAACAGAGGCTCTACAACAGATAATGGAGTTAGCAAACATGAGAGCTGTGGAAAAGTGCCATCAGCAGAGCAAGGAAAGGGTTCTACTCCAGACTATTCCTTGTTCCAAGAAAGGAAAAAGTTGGAGACCAATTCTCGACCTGTCCACCTTAAATACATACATCATTGTCCCAAAATTCAAAATGCTGACCCTACAGCAACTTCTTCCCATGCTGGGCAAGGAGTGTTGGCTGGTAACTCTAGATCTCAAGGAGGCATACCTGCACGTCCCCATTCGACCAATCTGCAGAAGATACCTCAGATTTCTTGCAGGATCAGAGCACTATCAATTCTCAGCATTGCCCTTTGGCTTATCTACTGCCCAGAGTATTCACAAAATGCCTGGCATCAGTAATCGCCCATTGCAGACTACAGGGAATTCAAATTTATCCATACCTGGACGACTGCCTGCTACAAGGAGACAACAAAAGCAAGCTGACAACAGATTTACAAAGGGTCATTTACTTGCTACAAGCACTGGGATACACAGTCAATCTTCAAAAGTCAAGACTGATACCATCCCAGACAAGGACTTTCCTGGGAGCGGAATTGGACACAGTAAGACAAATGGCATTCCTAACTACAGAAACAAAAAGAACTCCCTCTTTACTTCTTGGCACTAACAAAACTGAACAAGTTAACAGCAAGAAAGGTACTGCAGGCCTTGGGTTTCATGGCATCATGCATAATCCTGGTTCCATTTGCCAGACTACATATGAGAAAACTACAGTGGTACCTAAAGAATTTATGGTCCCAACACAGACACAGCCTAGAAACGGAAATCCCACTAATACCATGCTTAAAACAGGAGTTCCTATGGTGGGCTCAGGCATGCCAGTCAAACCCAGGCCTGCCTTTCCGCAAAGGTCAAGCAAGCCAGACCATCACAACAGACGCTTCAGACCTAGGATGGGGAGCCCACATGCTGGACAAATGCGTACAAGGATTGTGGACACAGGATCAATTTCACCTACACATCAACCTAAAAGAAATGCTGGCAGTAAAGCTGGCAATCCAAAAGTTCTGACCTTTTCTCAAGGAAGGCCAGTTGATAAGGACAGACAACACCACAGTCATGTGGTACATCAACAAACAGGGAGGCACTCATTCTTACCCCCTATGCAGAATGACTTTGGAGCTGTGGAGCCTGGCACTCAGCTACAACATCCAGTTACAGGCAATATTTGTACCAGGAAAAGAAAACTCTCTGGCGGATATGTTAAGCAGGACCACATCGGATGCCCACGAATGGCAGCTGCACCCGGACATCTTCAAGACCATCTCGAAGAAATGGGGAATGCCTCAGATAGATCTATTCGCATCCCCTCTCAATCACCAGCTCAAAAAATTCTGCACAAGGACATTCCACCCACTAGCATGGAAAGTGGACTCACTCTCCTTCAGCTGGGAAGGCCTAACAGCATATGCATTCCCACCTCTTCCCTTGATACACAAAGTACTACTAAAAATCAAGGAAGAACGTCCAAGGATAATCCTGATAGCTCCAAACTGGCCAAGACAACACTGGTACCCACTGCTGAGGAGCATGTCTCGGAACAATATGTGGCCAATACCCCTGATGCCTTTGATGCTAACTCAGAACAACTACAGCACCATGCATCCAAACCTAAAAACGTTGCAACTGACTGCATGGAACATCACATAGCAGCTGCTAATCCAGAACTTTCACAAAGAGGTAGACATTATTCTTGAAGCACGCAGGCCTTCAACAAGAAGGAACTATGCTGGGAAATGGAAAAGGTTTGTCATTTGGAGTTCTGAAAGAGGAAAATATGCATCAAACATAGATATGCCTAACATTCTGGAGTATCTGGCCGAACTACTTCATTCAGGCCTCTCCTACTCCTCCATCAAGATTCATGCATCAGCTATTTCAGCAGAATACAGCTTTGATCCACCTGTTCATTCACACCCTTTGCTCAGGCAGTTCCTCAGAGGAATCAAGAATGTAAAACCTCCAAGGAAACCACCATTGCCAGCTTGAGACTTAAACTTTGTGCTAGAAAAATTGACTCTATCACCCTTTGAACCAGCAGCAACAGCAGACCTACAACACCTGTCATGGAAAACTGCTTTCCTACTGGCAATTACTTCAGCGAGGAGGGTTTCAGAACTACAGGCCTTAATGGCAGTGCAACCCTTCCTAATCTTCCACCAAGATAGTGTCCATGAGGACTAATCCTACATTTATGCCTAAGGTGGTATCCAGACTGTCTTTAAACCAGGCAATCCACCTACCTACCTTCTTTCCCAACCCACAAAACAGAGGGGAAAGAATTCTGCATACCTTGGATATACATAGACAGCTACGCTACTACTTGGACAGAACAAAAAATAGCAGAAAGACTGACCAACTTTTCGTAGCTTATGCAACAGGAAGGGAAGGAAAAGCTATCTCCAAACAGACAATCTCCAAATGGATAGGAAATTGCATACGATTCTGTTACTCCTTCCATGGAAAGCCAATTCCACAGAACATAAGACCTCATTCTACAAGGGCAACAGCCACTACCACAGCTTTCTTACGAGGAGTGGCTACCAAAGACATTATTGAGGCGGCTACTTGGACCTCCGTGCATACATTTGCCAAGCATTATAATTTACCTCTATATTCCAGATCCCAAGCAGGGTTTGCCACTGCTGTACTGCAAGGGATCCTAAACACACCATAATCTACTTTTATCCTCCTCCCCTAGTTGGCTATGGTATTCTACCCAGTTGTTATGACTGCAGATGCATCCATGAAGGACATAGTACAGTTTTGTACCTACCATAAATGTAGATGTCCGAACTGGATAGCATCTGCAGTCAGGATTACCCTCCCTCCTTCCCCTCTGTGGTACTCCTAGGGTGTTTACCCTCCTAATAGCTAGCTAGTGGGGGGGAGTCTTTCATGGTGTATTTGTTTGTATTTATGTACATACATGCTTATTTTTGTGTTTACCTCTATCTTTTGGAAACATTGGCATCTATCCAAAATTTTTAGCCTTCTAGAGGGCTTCTGGCATCTGGGGCAAGAAACACTGAAGAAAATGGCGTCGGCTGATGCTTTTATACCCGAAGACCAACAGAGATGACGGGTGAAGTGCGACATCAGCCGAAGCCGGACCCGGACTTTGGAATCCGGCCGACTGAAGGGCTGCCTGACGACAGGACAACCCAGTTGTTATGACTGCAGATGCTATCCAGTTCGGACATCTACATTTATGGTAGGTACAAAACTGTACTTTCTTCCCAATACTGATCGACACAAACCAAAGACTATTTTCGCGTCTTCAGTTCTGTCTAAAATTAGAGTTTCTAAGGCAGAGTATGCGCTATGCTTAAACTGGCCAAAGCGCATGCACCTGCTCCCTTGCCACAATGTCAAATACTTAAAATGGCAGAAGACCTTATGCTGATTAGGGGAAGTCAGCCTTCCCTTGGTAAGAGAGACCTGTCCTTAGCAGCGTCAACAGACTGAGTCCGACTGAGGTATCCAATTATGAAGACATACCCTTATCTGCTTATGAGGATTCAGATGCAGAGGAATCCATTCCCTCTGCTTTTCCTCCAGAGGATTTTTCTTTTGGTGAAACCTTGCATAGAGAGCATTTCCACTGGGAATGCCGAGACCATCCTCAATTCAACAAGACTCCTGAGAATTTCTAGATTTGCCACAACATAGGTTTTTAGCAGTACCCCCAGTCCTGGATGTTGTGGATGATATCTTTATGAAATCCAGTTTAACTCCTGATACTTTACCCCTCTTCCTAGGAAACCAGACTGGTACTGTACCCCCTGCTCCTAGGAAACCAGACTGGTACTAGAGTACCTGAATCTCACAAATTCCTTTTCAGAATTCCTACTGCTGACCCAGAGGTAATCTCCCAGGGCCCTAAAGGTATCAAAGCAACCAGAGCTAAGAATCCCACCCCTTTGGACAGGGATTCCAGAGCTTTGGACAGATGGGGTAAGAAAGTATATGCCTCTGCAGCTCTCGCCATTAGGGCTTTCAGTTGTCAGTTTCACATGCTGAAGTACCAACAACATATGGAACTTCTTAAGCAAAAAATAGCTACCTTTACAGACTGTGCAGAAAATAAAGAATTGCATAAGCTTTTGCGTTCTGCAAGCCAAGTCAGCAAGCATGCATTGCAGTGTGAATTTGACGCCCTAGAAGCATCTTGTAGGGCAGCAATCACTGGTTGAGTACTGAGAAGGCATGCTTGGCTTAAGGAGCAGACCTTGCCAGACCATGTCAAATCAAAGTTGTTAGACACTCCTTTGAACAAGGACAAGCTATTTGGCATCAAAGCAGAAGAGGTTCTTAAGATGGAAGAAAATGCTAAATTTAAAACTATTTCCTGCAAGTACAGCCTCCTAGATTCAGTAGGCATTGCCCTTCGAAACATTGGTCCTTTCCAGCCCCCTCAAGGCAATCTCAAACTAGACCCAGGGGAACCCCCCCCCCCAGATTAGTCTGTGGGTATGCAGAGATCTAAACAATGGCGTGCCTCCATCTCTAAAGCAGGAAGTACTAAACCAACCCCTTACAGAAAGAATTCCCAATGACTTCTCAACTCCACTGTCCACCACTACTTGTGTCCCTAGGAAGATAACTTGCCCTTCATGCAAAAAACTGGATGTGAGTGTTCAATCTCGCCGTTTGTTCTTACAAATGGGTGTCTGAGCCGATCCTCTGCTCAGAGCCGGCCGATTAGCAAAGCTCTGCATCTAGGAGAAGCTCGACCAACCTACCTCCCACAATTCCCTCTGCCTCTACCTCAGATCTAGTTTGCCGCTGCAACTGATCGCATCGATTTTGAGAGCTCTGACCAGCTTTGGGAAGATGAGCTAATTTCTTCATATTTTCTTGTGAGATCTTCAGTTTTTTGTTGGGAACTTAACCTTAGTGTGTGTGTGTCTAGGGTCATCCTTGTTGGCTACACCAATATATATAATTTATATATATATATATATATATATACAGTTTAGTTTCCTTGGGGCCTACCCTCCTAGTTACTAAGTTTAGATACTTGCAATTTTTATTGCTGTGTTGGTGGACGTGTATCTAACTTTTTCAAAGTGTTATTTGCTACTTGTACAGTTTTTTTCTTTTCTCTACAGGATGTCTGAAAAAGCCAAATCTGGATTCAAGAGGTGTCAGTGTGGGCAAAAGATGTCTGCACTGACAACCATAGCTCCTGTGTCTACTGTCTTGGCCCTCTCCATCTACAAGAAGACTGTTCTATCTGTCATTCTTTTAGTGGAAGGGTCATGACAGATAGACGCAGGAAGCTCATGGATAGGGGTCTTTTGAAGCCTGCCTTCCAAGAGGCGCTTGACAAGTCGGACCAGGCTTCTAAGTCCTCGAAAGGGTCGTAGACATCGGAGCCCACGTCATCTGCTCAGAGTTCTTCGCTTAAAGTTCGTTCACCGGTTCCACAGGCTTCGGGGCAGAGTGTCGAGCTTCTTACTGTGACCGAGCCTCGAGTCTTGGAACCGGTGTCGGAGCTTCCACCTCCTGCTATATTGAGGTCAGTACCGTCCTCTGTTCCTTCGACCCGATGTTTTTCAAGGATGCATCTACAGTCATAACATATGGGTTGTCCTGCCTTCGGTCGGCCGGATTCCAAA
This sequence comes from Protopterus annectens, assembly GCF_019279795.1. Taxonomy (NCBI): domain Eukaryota; kingdom Metazoa; phylum Chordata; order Ceratodontiformes; family Protopteridae; genus Protopterus; species Protopterus annectens. The sequence goes on from NC_056751.1 coordinate 151,094,102, forward strand.
GTCTGGGTCTGGCCTCTGCTGATGTCGCACTTTCCCCGACGTCAGAGCTTCTGGGGTATAAAGGCATCAGCAGACGCCATTTTCCTCAGTCTTTCTTGCCGCGCGGTGCCCGAAGCAGAAGCTGTTCGCAAGTGTCGGTCGGTCAGATCCAGAGATTTCAGCTACCGAAGACTTCGAAAAAAGCTAAGTACCCCGTTGGGGACTCTATCTTGCCTCAGCCGATGTCAGACAAAGTAAATAATTGTTTAACTTGTGGGAAACAAATACCTCATAAGGATTTCCATTCTTACTGTCTTCCTTGTTTAGGCCCAGACCACGACGTATCAGCTTGTTTAGCCTGTGCCTCCTTCAACCGACGGACTCTCAGACGTCGGTCGGAGTTTGCAGAAGATTTTTTTGGAACTGCTTTTGCATATAAAATGCCGTCGGAGACTCCGACTACGCATATGGCCGAAAAACGCAAGGAAAAGGACAGACACTTGCGGCCTGCGGTTTCGGCTGAAACCACGGCTAGGCCTACCGAGAGTGTCTTGGTTTTGGCTGAAACAGAGTCCTCTGTTCTTTCTACGACCGAAACCATACTTCCGACAACAGAGGCCAGAGAGGCCCCGGCTGAGTCTGCTACAGATATCCCTACCGAAGCTAGTTCTCAAGAATTGTCTGACACCATTCCTTTGGACATTTCTACTCCTGCACGTGGGGCAGCTAGGCCCCCAGCTTCTATGTCTATTAAGGCCTTCTCCAGGGCTAAAGCTGCCAAACTTTCAAAAGCTTTGCCTCCCAAATCTACTTCTCAAAGGCCTTCTTCAAGTTCTCAGATCCTCAGTCTTGATGAGGACCTTATATCCTTAATTAGGGGTTCCCAACCTCACCCAGACAGGGCCTCCCAACCTCCTCCAGACAAAAGGCCCAGGACTGATCCCTCTGAACCTCTGTCCTCTGATTACTCCTCCGATGGATCTGAGCATTCAGACCAACAGGAAGGGGCCTACTCGCCTTGTGAGGATTCAGATGCAGAAGATTCTATTCCTTCCGCCTCCCCTCCTGAAGAATTTTCCTTTGGGGAAACTTTGCATTATATGAGGGAGCACTTTCAATGGCAAGGTCAGGATTTTTCTGATTCTAGAAAAAGATTAAGGACTTTACTGCATTTGCCCCAGCATAGGCCCTTAGCCATACCACCTGTTCTATAAAGCCCATGCTGCAGACCCAGAAACTATTTCTCAGGGCCCAAAAGGAGTTGCAGCTGCTACTGCCAAAAATCCCCTACCCTCTGAAAGGGAGTCTAGAGCATTAGAGAGATGGGGTAAAAAGGTTTATACATCTGCTACTCTTTCTGCCAGGGCATTAAACTGTCAATTTCATATGATACAGTACCAAGAATTTTTGTTAGATCAGCTGAATAAGAAGCTTTCTTCTCCTGAACCTTTAGACCGTAAATCCCTTCAGGATTTGGTACACAACTCTCAGCAGGTCAGTAATCATTTCTTAAAATGTAGCTATGATGCACTGGAGGCTTCATTTAGATCAGCTATGACTGGAGCAGTAATTCGTAGGCATGCCTGGCTAAAAGAGCAATCCTTGCCAGACCATGTCAAGGCAAAACTCCTTGATGCTCCTATGGAGAAACAAAATTTATTTGGCTCCCCTGCACAGGAGATTCTAAAGAAAGTGGAAGAAAAAGCAAAATCTGTACAAACAGTAAAGGAATTTCTGCAGGTCCAACCTCCGAGGTTCAGCAGAAACTGGCCTACAAAGAATTGGTCCCTTCCAGACACCTCCAGAGCACAGAGGGGCAGAAATTGACGTCCTAGAGGCAGAGGTCAATCCAAGGGTGCCTACAGAGGCCGTCAGTGGCAGCCTGCCAACCAGAGGAGTAGTGCCACAGCTGCAACTACAACCACTACCACAGGACTGACACAATGACTTGACTGATTCTGCCTACCAGGGATCAACTGGAAGCTCCCTTGGGCGGAAAGCTGGCTTTATTCTCGAAAAACTGGCATTGCATTACAAAGGACACATGGACATTGCAGACAATAGACAAAGGATACAGGTTTCACTTCCACACTTTACCAAAAAGAAGCGGAATGCCAAACCTTCCACCAAACCAGAAGGCAGAGGCTTTAAGACAAATCAACAATTTACTTCAGATAAAAGCGATAGAAAGGGTACCATCTATGGAACAAGGCCAAGGATTTTACTCCAGACTATTCCTTGTACCAAGAAAAGAAAACCAATGGAGGCCTATTCTCGACTTGTCTGCTCTGAACACATATCTCATTGTGCCAAAATTCAAAATGCTGACCCTACAGCAGCTTCTTCCCATGTTGGGCAAGGAGTCTTGGCTGGTGACTCTAGATCTCAAGGAGGCATACCTGCACGTCCCTATCCGACCAGATTGCAGAAGACACCTCAGATTTCTTGCAGGATTAGAGCATTATCAATTCTCAGCATTGCCTTTTGGCTTATCTACTGCGCCCAGAGTATTCACGAAATGCCTGGCATCAGTAATTGCACACTGCAGACTTCAGGGAATTCAAATTTACCCATACCTGGACGACTGCCTAATACAAGCAGACAACAAGACAAAATTGTTAAAGGACTTGGCTTATGTCATACACCTGCTACAGGCCTTGGGATACACAGTCAACATCCAAAAGTCAAGACTAGTGCCATCCCAAAGGATAACCTTTTTGGGTGCGGATCTGGACACAATCACTCAGATGGCTTTTCTCACAGAAGAAAAACAAAAAACAACTTCCAGATTATTTCATGGCTTTGACAAGACAAACTCAGTTTACTGCAAGGAAAGTCCTGCAGGCCCTGGGTTACATGGCATCCTGCATAATCTTAATCCCACATGCCAGGCTGCATATGAGGAAATTACAATGGTACCTAAGGAATGCATGGTCTCAACACAGGCACAGTCTAGAAACCATGATACCAATCATTCCATGCCTTCAAAAGGAATTCCTGTGGTGGGCTCAGGCCTGCCAGTCCAACAGAGGGTTGCCTTTCAACAAACCAAAACCAAGGCAGACCACCACGGACGCCTCAGACCTAGGATGGGGAGCACACATGGAGGACAAATTTATCCAAGGCCTATGGCCTCAAGGACAGCTAAGCATGCACATAAACCAAAAGGAGATGCTGGCAGTGAAGCATGCAATTGAGGCATTCAAACCATTCCTCCAGCAAGGACATCTGTTAAGGACAGACAACACCACGGTCATGTGGTACATAAACAGGGAGGCACACATTCCTACCCTCTATGCCGGATGGCAATGAATCTGTGGAACCTATGCCTGAATCTCAATATCCAGCTGCAGGCCAAATTCGTACCAGGAAAAGAGAATTCACTAGCAGACAGCTTTAGCAGAACTACCACGGATGCTCACGAATGGAGGTTGCATCCAGACATCTTCAAACTCATAACAAAGAAATGGGGAATGCCAGAGATCTGTTCGCCTCCCCACTCAACCACCAAATGAAGAAATTCTGCTCAAGGACATACCACCCACAAGCCTGGAGGGTGGACTCTCATTCAGCTGGAATGCCCTAACAGTATATGCCTTTCCACCTCTCCCATTGATGTTCAAGGTTCTACTGAAGATCAGGGAGGAACAGCCAAAGGTGATACTAATATCTCTGGACTGGCCAAGACAACACTGGTATCCGCTACTGAGAAGCATGTCTCAGGCAAACTCATGGCCTCTACCCCTATGGCCTCTTCTTCTAACGCAGAACAATTTCAAGACACTGCATCCAAACCTGAAAACATTGCAACTAACTGCCTGGAAAATTCCTTAAAACCAAACCAAACTGTTTTATCTCAGAGAGTCAAGGACATTATCCTGGAGGCTCGCAGACCTTCCACAAGGAAAACATACTCAGCTAAATGGAAGAGATTCCTCATTTGGAGCACATCAAAGGGCACAGATGTCGCAGTGGCAAACCTAGCACACATCCTAGAATACTTAGCAGAACTGTTCCACAATGGACTGTCTTATTCTTCCATTAAGATTCATGCTTCAGCAATTTCAGCAGAATACAATATGGACCCCCCTATCTTCTCTCACCCTCTTCTCAGACAACTTTTTAGAGGGATCAAAAATGTTAAACCTCCAAGGAGACCCCCTCTACCTGCATGGGATCTCAATTTTCTGCTGGAAAAATTGACACTACCTCCTTTTGAACCAGCAGCATCAGCAGACCTACAGTTTTTATCTTGGAAAACTGCTTTCCTTCTGGCAGTCACTTGAGCAAGAAGAGTATCCGAGTTACAGGCATTAATGGCAGTGCAGCCTTTTCTTATTTTCCACCAGGATAGTGTCACTGAGAACCAATCCTACTTTCATGCTAAAGGTGGTATTCAGGGTATCCTTGAACCAAGCTATTCATTTGCCTACGTTCTTCCCAAACCCACAGAACAAAGGAGAAAAACTTTTGCACACCTTGGATATACACAGACAATTACGCTACTATTTGGACAGAACTAAAACCAACAGAAAACCTGACCAACTTTTTGTAGCATATGCAACGGGGGTGCAAGGAAGAGCAATTTCCAAACAGACAATTTCAAAATGGATAGGAAATTGCATTCGCTTTTGCTACTCCTTTCATGGAAAGACAGCTCCTGAAAATATCAGGCCTCATTCCACAAGGGCCACAGCCACCACTACAGCTTTCCCTCGAGGGGTGGCTACCAAGGACATTTTAGAAGCTGCTACTTGGAGCTCCGTGCATACATTTGCCAAGCATTATAATCTACCTTTATACTCCAGATCCCGAGCAGGGTTTGCAACTGCAGTTCTGCAAGGGATCCTAACTACACCATCCTTCTCTTAGTACCTCCTCCCCCAGTTCGGCTATGGTATTCTACCCATATGTTATGACTGCAGATGCATCCTTGAAGGACATAGTACAGTTTTGTACCTACCATAAATGTAGATGTCAGATAGGTATGCATCTGCAGTCAGGATTACCCTCCCTCCTTCCCCTCTGTGGTATTCCTAGGGTGCTTACCCCTCTTTCAGCTAGCTGGGGGAATCTATTATGGTGTATTTGTTTGTTTGTATATATGTATATATATTTTGCTACTGTTTGGAACTTATCAGCATTTATCCAAATTTAGCCTTCCTAGAGGGCACCTGGCATCTGGGGCAAGAAACAGAGGAAAATGGCGTCGGCTGATGCCTTTATACCCCAGAAGCTCTGACGTCGGGGAAAGTGCGACATCAGCCGAGGCCAGACCCAGACTTTGGAATCCGGCCGACCGAAGGGCTGCCTGAGGCAGGACAACCCACTGCAGATGCATACCTATCGGACATCTACATTTATGGTAGTTACAAAACTGTACTTTCTTCCAGGCCCCTCTCCGACACCGACGTAGATCGTGTGGTGCAGAAGTTAATGGAGAACACAGCCCTGTCCACGCTCCTTTCAGTCTCCTCCCAATTGGTGTCGAGACTCTAAGGCCTTCCCTTATCTCCATCTGGTCCTCCTCCGAGGCCTACACTGCTTTCGGAGCCGGGAGAAGTTGATCTGATGATAATGGAGCCCTTGGTGCCAGAACCGTCCATTCCTCGGTCGGCACCGTTTACCTCTACTCCGTCGGAACCGTTAGCAGACTCGCAGAACCGACTATCCCTCCTTGGCTCCGGGACTGAGTCGAACTGATCTTTCAGTGCCAACTCCCCCCTCAGTGCCTCGGCACGGATCACTTCAGCTCTGTCCTCTGGGTCGATGTCCTTGGCCTCCACATCGGAGACACTTCCACATTCTTCAGAACCGGAGGACTCCTCTGGGTCCGGGGGCCTTTGACCTCATGAGGAAGGTATTGTCTTCTCAGACAACCACGTCAACGGAAGCAACTTCTCTCTCCCATAAAGGTCCGTTGTCTACTTCTGCTCCCACGACTACCCATAAGCGTAGAGCACCAGTGTCTCAGCCACTCCCAGAGGGAGCCCCTTCCTCGGAGGCCTCACCGGAAACCCCTCCCGATGATGTTCCGAGGAAAAAGTTGTGCAAGAGGAGGCACTTAGATTCTCCAAGTATCTTTAACATCTGATACGAGTCAGAAGGGTCCCCAAAATCACCCTCAGAGGATGTCTCCTTTGCTGACATCCTGGAGATCCTGAAGCAGATAGGTGATTGGCAGGCCCTACCCCCTTCTGAGGATGAGTCTGTTCTGCTGAAGGCATTTGGTGCTCGCCCTTCCTTCCTTCCTGGGTCACTCTGCCCTTCGTGTTAATGGAGTTAATTGCTTGAAGGGCGTGGGAGGCACCTGACACTGGAGCCAGTTCCCAGGAAACCTAACAAATACATAACTGCCCCTCAGGACAAGTCATACCTTACTAAGGGAGTTCCAGTGGACGCTGTGGTGGTGGCTGCAGCCACTAAAAAGGAGATGTCCGACTCTTCCTAGTCTGTCCATCCCCCTAACGGAGACTCTAGGACCATGGACAGATATGGGAAACGCATTTTCAGTTCAACGACTTTTTCCATGCGATCGCTGAACTACTTGACACTTCACACGATTACAGAGGGATCTAGTCAGAGTTGGGAGATACCCTCCAGGGTAATACAGATGCTGCTGTCTCGGACAAAGTTACAGCACAGCTCAACACCCTTACATCCATAGTGAATTAGTCTATGAGGCTCATCTCATATGCGGCCGAAGGGTCGAGTAGGGCTGCAGCTTCCAGGATTTGTCTTCGTAGACAATCCTGGATGTGGCTGTGCTCCTTTGCGGAAGCCTTCAAGTCTTCCTTTACTAATGCCCCCTTTGGTGCCGCTCTTTTTGGCCCCAAAGTAAAGGAGACCCTAACCCGGTGTGAGCAGGAAGGAAAGACTGTCTGCTGTCTGAGTCCGTTTTTCCACCCCATCCAGACCGTACCCCAAAGGGCAACGAGGTGGAAAGATGTGGTTTCGTAAACCCCCGGGTTCTTTCCCAGGCACACAGGGTGATGCCCACCCCCCCAGAGGCAGAGGAGGGGGCAGAAATGGAAGACTCCGCCCTGGCGGCAGAGGGGGTCCGCAGAACCAAGGTGACAGGGATACCATCCCTGGTAAGCCTTTCCAGCACTCCTGAGAGGAGGCCCGACTGTCCTGCTCTGGAGGCAGTTGGGGGTCGCTTAGCTTTATACCCTCAGGCCTGGCAAAGTATTCAAACAATTGGGTAAAAAGCATTATTACCAGAGGTTACAAAATTCCCTTTATTTCCCCCATTACCACAAAAGATTCCCAGATGTACCACCCCATCTGCGAAAACCTGCTGCCAGAAAAGTCATCCAACCAGTCCCGGCGGACCAGAGAGGATCCGGAACTTACTCAAGATTCTTTTTAGTTCCAAAAAAGACAGGGGACTGGAGGCCAATTCTGGACCTAAGCACTCTCAGTACATTTGTGAAGAAAGAAAAGTTCCGGATGGTCATGCTTCAATCTATCCTTCCGTTTTTACAGAAGGATGACTGGATGTGCTCAGTAGATCTCAGGGACACCTACTACCACATCAAAATGGCCAGTGTGTCCAGAGATCACCTGCGCTTCCGACTGGGAGCCAGCCACTTTCAGTTTCGAGCCCTACCCTTTGGTCTAACCTCAGCCCCCAGGGTTTTCACCAAATGCATGGCAGTGGTAGCGTCTCACTTGAGACGCCTAGGATTCCGGGTGTTTGCATATCTGGACGACTGGCTCCTTACTGCCACCACCGAGTGTCCACTGATACAGGCCAGGGACTACACAATCAGCCTTTGTGCTCAGCTAGGGATTTCGATAAATTTCGAAAAATCTGCGTTACAGCCCTCTCAGCATATTTCATTTATAGGCGCGGATCTAGATACCCGTTCTTTGCTACTAAAACTACCCTCCACAAGAATAGCTTCCCTGCAAGAACATGCATCTCTCCTGCTATTGTCCAAAAAGTCCCCAGCCAATCTAGTCCTGAAAGTCTTAGGGCTCATGTCAGCTTCCCTCATTGCAGTTCCCATGGGGAGGCTACACGAGAGTTCTCCAATGGCTGCTGTTCGCACAGTGGTCGTTCCAGCAGTTACCGCTGACACACGAGATTCACATAACGAATACCTGCAAAGCACACCTGTCTTGTTGGTTACAGAATCACAACTTCATCAGCGGCCGACTGTGTTTGTTACCCAAACCAACAGCCACGGTGACCACTGACTGACCACGGACGCTTCCCTGATGGGGTGGGGGGGCATCTTTCAGGGACACAGTCCAAGGTGAATGGTCCAGCTTAGAGCACAACCTGCACATAAACGTTCTAGAGATGGCAGTGTTTCTAGCGTTGCAACACTTCTCCCCCGTTCTACCTCTAGGGACTATTGCAGTACAGACAGACAACATGTCTGTAGTCTGGTACATAAAGAGGGAGGAATCAGGTCTTACCAGTTGTGCAGGGAGGCCATGAGAATTTGGCAATGGGCAGAGTCCACAGGTCGCTTTCTAATAGCAAGGCACATCCCGGGGTTATCCAACGTCATAGCGGACATGTTGAGCATAGCCATCCTGTTACCTCACGAGTGGTCCCTCAATCAGAAAGTGGCGGAAAGGATTTTCCGCAAATGGTGTCAGCCTTGCTGCGATCTGTTTGCGTCTCCAGTGAACACCAAATGCAGAAGCTACTTTGCCCTTTTACCCCCTCCAGGGGATGTCCCCAGGGACACCCCCCGGGTCTCCTGTATGCTTTTCCTCTTTATACCACTGATCCCGAAATTTCTTCAGAAAGCCAAGGACCAGGAGAGGACTAAAATTCTCATTGCCCCGATGTTCTTCGTGTTTCACTGTCGCAGTCATAACTGTAGGGTGTTCCTGCCGGCAGGCAGCCCGAGGTCGGCCAGAATTCCAAAGTCTGGGTCCGGTGTCGGCTGTACCAGCAAGTACCCTGACGTTAGAACAGAGAGGTATAAAGCAGTCAGCTGACTCCATCATCTCCAGTCTTTCTTGCCGTGCGGTGGAAAGCCGCTCGCAAGTCGTTGGTTGGCGCATTCAAGACAACGTGCTTTGATTGTCGTCGGTCCGAAGTTTTTACTTTTCTCAAGCTAAGTACCCCGTTGGGGAATCCTTTTCTTGCTCCTCCGATGTCAGAAAAAGTTAATTGTATATAGTGTGGAAAACAAATACCTCAAAGATTTCCAGTCTTGCAGTCTACCTTGCTTAGGCCCTGGCCACAACGTTTCTTGCTGTCGGTTCTGTGCCAGGTTTAGTTCTTGCACTATCAAGCGTAGGTACGATTGGGCCTTGAATTATTTCGGTAGACGATTCAATTACAGGATGTCGTCAGATACTTTACAGACAACCGGAATTCAAAAGAAACGCAAGGACAAGGATAGGCCTCCGAGGTCCAAACAGGATACTTTGCAGATGGAGCCAGCTTCGGGTTCAGTGGTCGTCAGTGAGGCGCTTTTGCAGCCCCTGTCTGCCACTTTGGAACCGATGGCCGACATGGACTCCCATGGGGAGCCATCTAGGCCTAGTATTTTATCTGCTGCAGGACCTTCGGACGTCGCTTCTTCAGATGGGTCCGGAACCGCTGTGCAGGTACCGGCTTCTGAGGGGGTTTTCAGGCCTTCTAATATCACTATTTCTACAAAAGCAAAGGCAAAGTGAAAGACTCCTGTTAAATCGAGGGTTTCTTCTCAAGCTGCTTCAGATACAGCTCCTAAGTCCCAGAAGCAATTACTACGGATGGCTGAGGATTTGCTTACAATGATTAGGGGTTCTCACCCTCCTCCTGAAAAAAGGCCTAGACAGGATTTACCTTATTCCTCTGATCAGGCTTCTATGTCTTCGGTCTCTTCCTCTGAACAGGATTACTCTCTTCCTCCTTATGAGGATTCTGATGCAGAGGACTCTATTCCCTCTGCTTCTCCCCCTGAAGATTTCTCTTTTGGGGAAGCCTTACATGAGATGAGAGAGCATTTTCATTGGGAAGGTCAGGATTACTCTGCTTCCAAGAAGAGACTTGGGGAATTTCTCCTTCTCCCTCAACACAGGCCTTTGGCTATTCCTCCTGTACTTGATATTGTGGATGATGCTTTCTCTGACGCTAACCTGAATCCTGATTCCTTGCTGCCTGCTCCTTCTAAGCCCAATAGATTTTACAGGGTCCCTGATTCACATCAATTCTTATTTAAGAATCCTCCTGCAGGTCCTGAAACTATTTCTCAGGGTTCCAAGGCTGCTAAGGCCGCTTCATCTAAAAATCATATTCCCTCTGAAAAGGATTCTCGTGCCTTGGACAGGTGGGGCAAAAAGGTTAATACTTCTGCTACTCTTTCTATTAGAGCTTTAAATTGCCAGTTTCACATGTTCAAGTATCAGCAATTTCTTCTGTCTGTTTTAAAGCAAAGGCTTTCTACCTTTCCTGCATGTGCAGAGGACAAGGAATTACAGGGTGTATTGCATGCAACTGAACAAGTTAACAAACATAGTTTACATTGTGGATGTCCTTCAAGGATGCATCTGCAGTCCTTACAAATGGGTTGTCCTGTCGTCAGGCAGTCCTTCGGTCGGCCGGATTCCAAAGTCTGGGTCCGGCTTCGGCTGATGTCGCACTTCACCCGACGTCATCTCTGCTGGTCTTCGGGTATAAAGGCATCAGCCGACGCCATTTTCCTCAGTCTTTCTTGCTGCGTGGCGCCCGAAGCAGAAGCTGTTCGCAAGTGCCGGTCGGTCAGATCCAGAGATTACTACTACCGAATACTACTTCGAAGACTTATAAAAAGCTAATTACCCCGTTGGGGACTCTTTCTTGCCTCAGCCGATGTCAGAAAAAGTGAACAACTGTTTAACTTGTGGGAAACAAATACCTCCTAAAGATTTCCACTCTTACTGCTTACCTTGTTTAGGCCCAGACCACGACGTAGCAGCCTGTTTAGCCTGTGCTTCCTTCAACCGACGAACGCTTAGGCATCGGTCGGAGTTTGCTGAACAGTTTTTCGGCTCAGATTTTGCGTACATTATGCCGTCGGATCCTCAGACTACTCAAATTGTTAAACGCAAAGAAAAGGACCGACACTCGCGGTTTGCTTAACCGTGGTTTCGGCCGAAACCGCGGACCGCGAGTGTCTCTGTTTCGGCCGAAACCGAGCAAACGGGTCAATCTTCAGCCGAATCCATGACTACTTCCGAGGCCCCTGCTACCCTAGTTGAATCGGCCTCTCAAATTTTACCTACTAATGTGGTTTCTCTAGAATTATCGGACACCATCCCTTTGGATGTCTCTACCCCAGCACGTGGTGCTGCTAGGCCTCCTGCAGCCATGTCTATTAAGGCCTTTGCCAGGGCTAAAGCAGCCAAATCTGTTAAACCAGTGCCTGCTAAGCCCCCCTCACACAGGCCCACTTCTAGTTCTCAAATGCTTACTCTGGCAGAGGATTTAATATCCTTAATTAGGGGATCCCAATCTCACCCAGACAGGGCCTCTCAGCCCCCAGAAAAGAGACCTAGAGCAGAGCCCCCCGAGCCAGTGTCCTCTGATTCTGCGGATGACTCAGACATTACAGACCAGCCAGAGGCTCCTTTTTCTACTTATGAAGATTCCGATGCTGAAGAATCCATTCCAGCTGCCTCTCCACCAGAGGAATTTTCCTTTGGGGAAACCTTACATGCCATGAGAGAACAATTCCAATGGCAGGGACAAGATTTCTCAGATTCAAGAAAAAGGCTTAGGACTTTTCTGCACTTACCACAACATAGGCCCTTGGCTATACCTCCTGTACTGCCTGTTGTGGATGATGCATTTAATGATGTTTGCACTGCTCCTGATTCTTTACCTCCAGCCCCTGCAAAACCAGATAGATTTTACAGGGTGCCAGACACTCATCACCACCTATACAAGGCCCCACTTGCAGATCCTGAAACTATATCCCAGGGGCCTAAGGCAGTAGCCTCTACCTCAGCAAGAAACCCTATTCCTTCTGAAAGGGAATCCAGGTCCTTAGAGAGATGGGGGGAAAAAAGTTTACACCTATGCTACTCTCTCAGCTAGAGCTTTAAACTGTCAGTTTCATATGATCCAATACCAAGAGTTTATGCTTGATCAGTTAACTAAAAAGCTGTCCTCTGATGACTCCTTAGATAAGAAATATGTATTAGAAATGGTGAATAACATACAGCAGGTTAGTAACCATTCTTTAAAATGTGGCTATGATGCACTGGAGGCTTCATTTAGATCAGCCATGACTGGCACAGTGATAAGAAGGCATGCATGGTTGAAAGAACAGGTCTTACCGGATCATGTTAAAGCAAAGCTGTTAGATGCTCCTATGGATAAGGCCAGTCTATTTGGTACACCTGCTCAGCAGGTAATGAAAAAAATGGAAGAGAAGGCAAAATCTGTACAAACAGTTAAAGATTTCTTACAGGTTCAGCCCCCAAGGTTTAGCAGGAACTGGCCTGCCAAAAATTGGTCCTTTCCAGACTCCACAAAATCCCAAAGAGGCAGGAATAGACGCTCTAGAGGCAGAAATCAATCCAGAGGAGGTGCCTACAGAGGACGACAGTGGCAAGGCAATAAGAGGCACAGACACAACCACTGCCACTGCAACAGGACAATCACAGTGACTTGGCTCTGACACCGCCTACCAGGGAGCAAATAGCAGCACCTTTAGGCGGAAAGTTAGCCTTATTTTCGAAAAATTGGCACTATATCACAAAAGACAAGTGGATTTTGCAAACCATAGACCAAGGCTACCGGTTCCACTTCCACACCTTACCAGTAAAAAGAGGAATGCCAAACCTACCTCCAAATCAAGAAACAGAAGTTCTACAGCAGATAGCGAAATTAGCAAAGATGAGAGCTGTGGAAAGAGTACCAGTAACAGAACAGGGCAAAGGATTCTACTCCAGACTCCTTCCTAGTACCAAGAAAAGAGAAAAGTTGGAGACCTATTCTCGACCTGTCCGTCTTAAACACATACATCATTGTCCCAAAATTCAAAATGCTGACCCTACAGCAACTTCTTCCCATGCTGGGCAAGGAGTGTTGGCTGGTAACTCTAGATCTCAAGGAGGCATACCTGCACGTCCCCATTCGACCAAATTGCAGAAGATACCTCAGATTTCTTGTAGGATCAGAGCATTATCAATTCTCAGCATTGCCCTTTGGCTTATCTACTGCGCCCAGAGTATTCACAAAATGCCTGGCATCAGTAATCGCCACTGCAGACTACAGGGAATCCAAATTTATCCATACCTGGACGACTGCCTGTTACAAGCGGACAACAAAAGCAAGCTGACAACAGATTTACAAAGGGTCATTTGCTTGCTACAAGCCCTGGGATACACAGTCAATTTACAAAAGTCAAGGCTGATACCATCCCAAACAAGAACATTCTTGGGTGCGGAATTGGACACAGTAAAACAAATGGCATTCCTAACTGCAGAAAAACAAAAAGAACTCCCTCTTTACTTCTTGACATTAACAAAGCAGAACAAACTAACAGCAAGAAAAGTTCTGCAGGCCTTGGGCTTCATGGCATCATGCATAATCTTGGTCCCACATGCCAGACTACATATGAGAAAGCTACAGTGGTACCTAAAGAATTTATGGTCTCAACACAGGCACAGCTTAGAAACCGAAATCCCACTAATCCCATGCCTAAAACAGGAGTTCCTATGGTGGGCTCAAGCATGCCAGTCAAACCCAGGCTTACCCTTTCACAACTTTCAAGCAAGCCAAACCATCACAACGGACGCCTCAGACCTAGGATGGGGGGCGCACATGCTGGACAAATGCATACAAGGATTGTGGACTCAAGACCAGCTGCACCTGCACATAAACCAAAAAGAAATGCTGGCAGTAAAACTAGCAATCCAGAAATTCAGACCATTCCTCAAAGGCAATTTAATGATAAGGACAGACAACACCACAGTCATGTGGTACATCAAAAACAGGGAGGCACTCATTCATACCCCCTATGCAGAATGACTCTGGACCTTTGGAATCTGGCTCTGAGCTACAACATCCAGTTACAGGCAATATTTGTGCCGGGAAAAGAAAACACCCTAGCAGACATGTTAAGCAGAACCACCTCGGATGCTCACGAATGGATGCTACACCCGGATATCTTCAAGGCCATCGCAAAGAAATGGGGAATGCCACAAATAGACCTATTCGCATCCCCACTCAATCACCAGCTCAAAAAATTTTGCACAGGGACATACACCCACTTGCATGGAAGGTGGACTCTCTATCCTTCAGCTGGAAAGGCCTGACAGCATATGCATTTCCACCTCTTCCCTTGATGCACAAGGTACTACTGAAAATCAGAGGAACGTCCAAGGATAATCCTGATAGCTCCGAATTGGCCAAGACAACACTGGTACCCATTGCTGAGGAGCATGTCTCGGGGGAGAATGTGGTCAATACCCCTGATGCCTTTGATGTCAACTCAGAACAACTACAACATCATGCATCCAAACCTAAAAACCTTGCAACTGACTGCCTGGAACATCACATAGCAGCAACTAACCCAGACCTATCCCAAAGGGTTAAAGACATTATCCTTGAAGCCCGCAGACCTTCAACAAGAAGGAACTATGCAGGAAAATGGAAAAGGTTTGTCATTTGGAGTACTGAAAGAGGAAAAGATGTGTCGAACATAGATATTGCTAACATCCTGGAGTACTTGGCAGAGCTTCTACATACAGGCCTGTCCTATTCCTCCATCAAGATACATGCATCAGCTATTTCAGCAGAATACAGCTTCGATCCACCTGTCTTTTCGCATCCTCTACTCAGGCAGTTCCTCAGAGGGATCAAGAATGTAACCTCCTAGGAAACCACCATTACCAGCATGGGACTTGAACTTTGTGCTAGAAAAGTTGACACTCCCTCCGTTTGAACCAGCAGCAACAG